>NW_020897689.1:5242284-5645952 GCF_003984885.1 Neopelma chrysocephalum | reverse complement strand
CCGCGCCCACCGCCCGCGCGCGCGGCCCCGCTTAACCCGCCGGCGGGGCGGGCGCGCGGCAGCGCTAATTGCGACGGGGGGGACCTTTTTCAGAGTCGTTCAGTCGGTAAATGAAACTTCAGCTCCCCGGTGATC
Organism: Neopelma chrysocephalum; assembly: GCF_003984885.1. NCBI lineage: Eukaryota > Metazoa > Chordata > Aves > Passeriformes > Pipridae > Neopelma > Neopelma chrysocephalum. The sequence continues at coordinate 5,645,817 of NW_020897689.1, read as the reverse complement.
CAGCGTGTGCAAAGATGCCGCGGCCCGAGGTGCAAAGGCCAAGGCAGAAAGATTTTGAGCTGACGCTGCTCTTTCACAGCTCGAGCTGTCAGGCAGCTCCCGTGCCTCTGCTGGCTCCCGCTCTCGCCTGCCGGCTGCTCACCCGGCGGAGGGAAGCCGCCAGCACTGCGGCGACACATCCTTCCTAAGCTTGCTGAAGACCCTCCACCCCAAATGCCAGTCTGAATGTAGCGGTGGTCTTCCAGGGGCAAACAGGAACCCAAATCAGTGCGTGAGTCCCTCAGTCACAGCAAACTCTGTCCCTCAAGAGGCAATGAAATCACACACTAACACACCTGCTTAGCACTTGTGTGATCCTGAGCAAACCATGCCATGCCTACTTAAATGTCCTCTGGGTCAAGCTAGACCCACACAAGCTTGGCACAAGCCAAGGTAGGAAGGGCTTTGGCAGACGGGGAAGGCAGGAGTTAGCAGTGACTAGCATGAGAGGACATTTAAACATTTTGACAAGAACTGAACAACTCCTCTCTCTGGGAAGAGAAGTATTAAGCCCTTAACTTTCTTCCCCATACTACTGGACTGAGATGGTGAAATAACACTTAAGTTACCATATGTGTCATGTCTTGAATACAGGTTTGAGGCTGAGAAGATGGGCAAAGATTCAACCAGCCAAGTTGCTCTTGTGTAATAGTAAGAGCTGTTATTTCAGTAGTTCTTTGATTTTTCATAAAAGGTACGAGAAAAAAGACCCTTCCTACTACTTTAAATGTCAACATATTAAAACAATTTAAATATGCTTCCACTTTCAGAGGCTAACCAAAGCTGCAGAATGACTACAGTATCTATCCCAAGGGTGCCTTGGATGGATTAACCCAGTTGGGAAGTGTAACTTTTGGCTGCACTTGACGCTCAGCCTGCTGCAGACAGGCTGCCACGTTAATGGCTGATTCCCTCATTAGAGCCACCATGTAGGAGTGCATCAGGCTGCTTAACTCTGATTGAATGAGGCACAACTTAGAAGGCAACAAGAATGCTTTAAGGTATTTAAGACCTTACTGATGTTAGTCTAATGCAGTTATACCAGGGATAATATTTATTTTGGGTTACGGCCGGATGACAATGTAATAGCCTCATTTGGGCAGTCTAGACCCTTCATATGCGATAAACACTTCCCCACAATGTATAATTTAGTAAAAAGTACATGTCAAGTGCATGCTTGCATCTAGCAGAAATGATCTCTAGCCAAAACAGAAGACTGGAAAAGTTCTCCCAGCATATGGGAATAATGCTGTGAGGAAAAAAAAAAAAAAGAAAAGGGAAAAAAAAAAAAGCTTGAACAATAATTTGCCTGATTTATAAATGTGACAGTATTAAGAAATGAGAAGGAACCCAAACTTTCCAGAATGCCCTGAAGTAAAACGTTAAGTATTCTTTTCTTTAGAAACCAGCTCAGTGCCAAAGCTTTGGTTGCAAGATGCTAATATGCTCTCAATACACAGACCTGATTTCTTCAGGGTTTCCCTTTTTCCCCATCTGATCACCTAAAGGCCTGAAATATGAAAGGGCAGACAAGCCCAGGGGATTTACCAGGTCTTGTTGTAGCACATCAGTCATCAAAAGAACACTGAACTATTCTCATTTTTCTTCCAACTCCACATCATGATAAAGCTATTTTGCTTTCCAAGTATGCATAAAGTGTTTAATGTTCTGCTCGTAAAATAAAAGGTAGAATTTTAGGAAAACTTATGAAAGCTTTCAAAACAGGACCTGAATAAATGTAAAAGGTGAAGTATTAATTCAGCCAAAACCCCAATCAGCTTTGATTTTAGTTTTTATCAACGCTAACTTTGCTTATAAGCACATCTGTAAACCCAGAGAGCACTACAGGCATTCAGGTGTATTTGAGTGGAGTAAGAAGTGGATGTGGGACAGGGTGAAGTTTGTGGGCACTTCAGTTACAGGCCTAAAAACAGTTAAGTGTCCTTCGAGCAGAATGTGTGGAAATATTTCTTGCTTGTGTAGAAGGGAAGATTTGAGCCTGCCCGTGGCCACTTGTATACAGAGACTGAGAGGGGACGATGAGGCTGGGATGGCAGCCAAGCTTCTCCTCCCTCTGCTGAGGATGCGTTTCACGCTCTTCCCTGAGCACTCAGCATTACAATTCCAAGTGTAAATTTTACACCATAGCAAGCATGAATTACAACTACCTGCAGTGAATCTGTCATGCTCATCCAAATTTAAGTGAGAAATTTGTCAACTAAGAGATGAGGGCAGCATGCAAAGCAAAATATGATAGAGGATGTGTAATTGTGTGTCTGCTAATGAAGTGGGGTCTGTGCTGTTACTTGAAAAATTTCAGATCAAAAAAAACCTTCAAAACTTGCAAAAATCAAGATTGTTATAGGGAAAAAAAAAAGTCTGGAAAACAGATGAAGAAACACAGAGATCCGCTGACACCAAACATCTTCTCCATGGCATAATCAAAAAAATGAACTGTGCAAGAATAAATCCACATGATTTTAGTAAAGATCTTTGCTCATCTGGTCTGTGCTTCAGAGTAAGACAAAATCACAAAATTTAGAAGAAAACACAGCATGGCGTACAGAGAAATTCCTGATTTCAGCAGTCAGATGAACATAGTCGCAGAACTTGGTTTATACCGCCCTCAGGATTCTCAGCAAAATGATACATTTACACTTACAGCTACAGCCTTAGTATGAATCAGTGGCATTCCTATGGTTAATATTAGTAATACATGTAGTATTACTACACTCTTAGTGTAGTCTCTTAGTCTCTTAGTGACAAGAGTTTTCCAGGAGGTGGTGTGGGCTAGGCACAGTGCCACAGGAGCTGCTGGGATGGCTTTACCCTTTCTTTATGTTAGCAGAAACAACTATTGTCATACCTGAAATAAGAATGACCTCCAAACAAAAATTCAGATTGACACCACTGCCCAAACCCAGACATATACAAGGCCGTTCAGGATATGAACCACGTGGACAAGGAGACTTCACTGTGCATTGCTCTCGTACATACGCTTGTGCACCTTTGGAACAGAAAATGCAAATAAAAGCAGCAAAAAGGCATGTGGTCATGAAGAAAGAGAGAACTCCTGGGGATAAGGGCAACCCAACCAGCAGCAAAGTTAACACAGAGAAAAATAACTTCATTTGTTATTTTTCTATATGGATGGTCCTAGAAATACCTGTTTGCATTATCAATTTCTATTCTGATAAAAGGCTGGAATAAAATATGTGAACAGTCTTATAGAATAGGCTATGCAATTGTAGCACCATGGCTGTTCAGTAAAGAATATCAGTGGTTCCTTAAGTTGTGTTAAGGGTATGTAATCTACACATATTCTTGGTATATGCAGGTATCACAGATATGAAATGGAATCCCAACATCCCACCACAAAGACATTTCAAAATTCCCTGCTGTGTCATTGTAATTTTGCATTTGGGAGTTGTACAGAATTGACGCCATGTATGATGGGCACAGGCTGTCCCTCCGTGGGACAACTCTTGTATGAAGAGTTTAGAGGTCCAATGAGTAACTGAAAGTCACTGCAGATGGGCTGGACAACAACTGGTTTGCCAATGGCTACAAAGGCTAGCAGCAGCCTAAAGCCATTGAAGGTTCAACCCCATGATTTGTAAGAGTGGGTCAGTTCATGCAAACCTATTTCCAAATAAAACAAAGATGGATTTGAAATAGTAACCACTACAGCCTCCAAAAGCCACTTCTCTAAAGGTTATCCAGTGGAAGGTTTGATAAAATCACTATTTGAAATCTTACTGTGAATTAACTCTTCTCCTGCCCCAAGACATTAATGAACATATTTCCTCCCAAGCCACTCGTATTTAAGGTTGATCAAGCACATAGGATGAATTACGTTCAACAGACAGGATTTCTCTTTGATATTTTAAATCCCTCCTGGCTTCTTAGAAAGGCCTTCTTTTCCTACTCTAATGCTAGGATAACTCTTTACCTGGAGGCTAACATCCAATGAAATTCATGTTCAAAATCCCCTAATTAAGATCACTGAGATGAATTAAAGCAACAAAATAAGCTCACATTGCTTGTTTCCTCTCTCTTGCTTGGCTCCTTATTGATTTCAGAAACAAAACTTCAGTTTGCAAAACTATAAAAGGATCTGCTAAAACATGCCCATTCCTCCAGAACGGCTGTGCATTTTCCATGTGATTCCTCCTAGTATTTGGGCAAATAAATACCTTATATTAAAAATATTCTCCTCAACAGATCATAGATGAGATTTATTTGTAAACTACCCATAGCAGGTGATGTCAGGCATTGGAACAGGCTGCCCAGGGAAATGGTGGAATCACCACCTCTTGAAGTGTTAAGAAAACTTGTACATGTGGCACTTAAGGACATGGTTTAGTGGTGAAGATGGCAGTGCTGGTTTAACAGTTGGACTCAAAGATCTTAAGAGACCTTTTCCAACCTTAACAATTCTACGATTCTGTCTGCACTATAACTCTTCTTTCAGTGTTACGAAAGGGCAAATGTAGGGCATGAGTTTTCTTTTGTTTATTTGGGTCAAAGTTTTTCTTTTAGTCAGAGGACTAAGAAAGAATCACAGCACTGTGCCATAGGGCTGCGGTTCCAGGTAAAAAGGCACTTCAGCTTTCCTTTCATGTTTCTTTTTATATGTTTTCGAACAAAAATATGAAAGACAAAAACCTTTAAAAGAGAAATTACAATGTTTTTGGAAAAGATCTATAAAACAGATTAAAGCTTTTGTATCCTGTTCTAAATAAATTTTGTTGGACCATATGAAGACTTGCAGAGTTTGGGTGGCAACCTGACTCACAGGCCAGCTGTGATCTAACAAAATTTCTCAATTTCTGCCCTCTGATGCCATCTTATTCAAGTACCCTCAGACGAAGGCAAGGAAAGGGATGCATGAGCTGTGGTAGCCTGGAACTGGCTCCCTGGTACGCTGCTCCAACAGAAAGATGAGGTGCCTGTGAATTTCAGTAATATATGCTTAAGCCAGTGTGCATGTTGCTGAATTTTGTGCCATTTGCTGAATAAAGTACATATAAAAAGAAACACATTGTTGCTGGACAGTCAGTGCAGAAAAACAAGGCCTACCACCTCAACAAATCTCATTTCATTACAACATTTGGGAAAATATTTTAAGATTAAACAGGCTTTCTTTTGTAATTCAGTGGTATGAATAGCAAATTTCCCTTGCCCTCAGCACACCTGCTAGGCACTATGCAGACTGTGCAGAATACAGACTTGGATATAACAGAAATCAAAAGAAATGCTCCAAAAAGATATTGGAAACACCATAGCATGATTCTTTGGTTGTGTGATCAAACACATGTTATATTATCTTAAATACACTCACAGAAAACTAAGCCCTACACTTGGCCTACTGCATTGAAACAATTTCTTTTCATTTCTATTAACAATCAAAGAAAAATTACCAATATGCATTGGAAATGAGAACTCTGATTAAAGCAAAGAATTATCTCTAGTTCCTCATGCTGATGGAGATAAAAACATAATGTATTATAATGGATATTAAACCCAATATCTGCAGTAAACAGTCTGCACTGCAACTTGGAAATCAAAAATCCTTGATGTTGCTCTGTATGAAACACTGTTCTGGAAGGAGCACCACAGCAGCAAGATCTGCACTTCCTCCATGGAAGTACAATGTTCTCAGATCAACGTTCCTTTGAGACAGTATGATGAACTGTGGAATTCTTTATAAAAGAATTACAAGAACAATATCAAATATTCAATTAACATTACCTACAGAAGCTCAGTTTACCTTTTACTTTTAATCTAAAGGCAAAGACCTAGAAAGATGAGTCAATAAAAATGGAGCAAGAATCAGGTACAATGTGCTTATTGTCTTTTATTGATCTCATTATTTACTTAACTAAGTGAACAGAAAATTTTCATTTACTTCTTGAGGAAACATTTCATTTGTATAATTTGCTACAGAGCACAAAGTGCATTTATTTGCAGTAGATTTACTCCTTTTGCTTTGTTTGCTTGCTCTCTGCAAGCCCTAAAAGCACTGCATCAGCTTCCAGCAACGTTGTATCAGTTTTTGCCCCCAAGAACCTCGATGTGAGTTCAAGATCCAGCAGTCTCAGGCGTACTCGGGTTCCTCTCTGATATTTTCTGTAAAGAAAAGGGGAGAGGGGGAAGAAGGTAAGTTTTTTTAAGCAGTGGTCTTGCAATCCCCTAAGGCCGCACTCCTGTCTGCAGACCCAAAGTAGCAGCCCCATAGAAAACCATGTGCTGCAAGAGAAGTCCAACTTTGTTGTAATGCATCAGCACTAAAACTGCTGGGACAGACACTGTGTACCACCACAGAATCAGTCTCTGCTGACACAATTCTGCCCATGGAAGAGCAGACACCACCAGATCCCACTGTGGGAATTCAGGCTCTACAAAAAAGCATTTTATTATATGGGAAACTGTTTGTGTCTTCCATCAAAATATTTTATACTGTATCATCTGCTATCATGCAAACAATTATCTGCAGGATAACATATCATCAAAGGGGAGGACAAGTCATCATTAGATCACTGGTGACATTGCTATTATCAAAAAGTATAATGTCAACTAACTATGGTTTATATTTCCAACCCTGGGCCTCAGGCAAGGGAACTTTTCTTGCCTTATCCCCTCACCCAAAGAGTGGGTATGATCTGCAAGTTTTTTATTACATATAATTAAAAAGAAACCCCACAACTATTGTCATGAAACATTCGCCTACAGGCTTGGGTTTTATTGTTTTATGCTCTTTTTTCCCTTCTCTTTCATTTCAAGTCAGAAGATGCAAGTGTTCAATGTGTTTTTAAAACAGACCCTGTGTTAAGATAGCCATGCCAAATTAGTGAAGATTTTTAAAATACTAGCTATCTTTTATAATGTACCTGGAGAGATACTGATTGAAGTCCAGCAATAAAACTAAGAAGTATTTATTCTTCTTTTGAAAGTTCAAGTCATACTTTTTTTTATTCCCTAGTCAAAGCATAAAGAGCTGAAGATGCATCAAGCTTGACCACCTTGAGCAAAAGCAAGTGAAATTTTGAAAAATTCTCCAGTTACTACCTGAAGAAAATGTAACAGGAGAGTAGGTTGCATGCAATTCCACCTTGTTCATTTTCACCTCCTGCTTGGGCAGACTATCTTCTCTGTCTTACAACTGTTTCCTAGAATGGAGCAAAACTGAACCAGCTTTCAACTTTCTTCAGCTCATCAAACCAAGATTCATTTGGAAAACCAAACAACTCAAGAAAAGATGCTGGACTCACACTTATGGTGGGTTTTATTTCTGGGTTTTTTTCCATTTTTCTGTCAATGCTATCTTGCATCCCTTTGCCATGTCTCATGGTTAATCCTGAGTAATATATTTGGTTATGTTCCAAACTGCAAAGGAAGATCATTTGATACATTCACTCTGAGTAGGTATCTGGGGTACAAAAGGTACTTCAGTCAGCAAGGGTTCTGCCAACACTCATCCCAATGAATCCTGGGATGACTGGCATGAGTCCAGTGGAAATAACACATATTGTCTTAAAAATATGAAAGTGAAGGTCCTCATCTGTCTAAAATGCAAGTAACTACTTGTAGTGAAGAGTATGGCACAGCTACAAAGACAGAGCACAGCTTATATTTGGTTGCTATCTGAATAGCTGGAAAGGGTAAATTCTGTTCCTTTCTCTGTGAAATATTTGCATTTCAAAACAGAACAGTTTCACAACTGATGAGAATTATTCCTGAAAGCTAATGTGCAACATTGCAGTAAGACAAGAGCTAAAGAAAATCAAAAGACAATGTGTAAGACCGTAAAAGTGAATGGCATCTTCCAGGATTTGTTAGGCTTATTGAGAAGAGAGTTCCCTAAAGAAGTCAGGATGTTTTGGGATAAGAAGGGGAATGAAGAGGAAAAGATCCTCACTGAAGAACCTTAAATGAAGATACCAACTGACTAGAGATTTTTAGCTATGTGGGTATATGGAAAAAATCTAAAAAAATTCTCTAGCATGAACCAGACCTTCACCTTACTGACAGTTGCTGGCTAGATGGGTTGACTTTGCATTCAACCATGAAGTTATCCTGATCCCTAATAGTATCTTTGGCATAAATTATCATACTTTTCTGCCTTTATCAATGGGGGGGGGAGTGGGGATTAGGTTTTGAGAGAAGGCAAAATAAAATGGAAAGAAGGAAATCTGAGAGAGAGAAATGGTCTGTGGAAACAGAAAGAGGGAGCAGACACCTTATAATGAGAAAAAAGGAAGATAGGAAAGAAGGGATTTGTGGTAAAATGAGACAAAAATGCGCGCTGAAAACACTGTAGGCAAATAGTGTAGAAATTTAGGAAACTATACAGAGTGGAGCCACAGAAGAGCAAAAAAGTCCCTGAAAGGAAAAGACTGCATAAAACTATTAAAACCTGACTGACACTAAACTCAGATCTTTGAACTACAACATTCTGTGCTGCTTTTAAAAAGATTAACATGTTTTAAACATAATAAAACTTAAGATTAACATTAGTGGTTCTGTAACAAATTTTAAAGACCAGCCACCCCTCTGCCGTTTTCTCCTGTCCCTCCTCCTACAGAAGAAGCAGCTCACAAATAACCTAAAGCAGGACATGAAAACTGGCTTCAGGGTCCAACACTCTTCTACAGAAGATTGAACTGAATAAGGTTTAAATTGAATTAGAAGACCGCTCTTTATCTGACAGCACAGATATTGAGCTGTGTCAATATAAAAATTGGGATAGATATTGAGCTCCATCTTTTTAACTGAAATACAAAATATTACTTTCATCATGCATCAGTTCCTTTTGGGCTGGTTGTAGACTACAGGGGTGTTTTGCAAGTGAATAGATGAAACTAAGTTTTTTCTAATCGAACTTTTAGAAGGGCTACTTAGAAGCAGGAAAGTCCATGAGGAAAATCTGTACTTCTCATGATTAATGCATCTAATTTTATCTTAAGCATGACTCCCCCCATTTTAGCATTGCTCACTGTACAGTCTGCAGAGAACTTTGCTCAAACTTCCAGATGTGAGTTTATTACATATTTGTAATGCAAAATTCAAGCAATTGTATTTTCATAAAAAGAATCAGTCTTCAATGCTGCTTCAGTAACTCAAACAGATTCCAGATACTTTAATTGTACTTAATTATTAAAGAAGGTTTTCCAGTCACAGCACATCTGCTTACAAAGAGATCCTGAAGAACATCTCTTTGAGGAGCTGACACAACTGCCAATTTGTATGAATATAAACATTTGGGTTTGTGACAGATGTTCCCTACAGCTAAAACCCTTTAGACTATATGGATGATGTAGAAAACGTAGAAACATGAATATAACAAGCAGTGGTGATCTATCCACCACATTTAGAGCAAGACGAAATAATAGGTTGCTCTATGCATAACAATCATATTCTATCCATGAAAGTATTTATCCTTAAAACAGATAAAACTATCCTATGGTTAAAGCAGAAGCTTGAAGCAGGAGCCAGAAACAAAGCAGGCATTTTATTATTTTCTGGAATGGTGGCCTAGGAGACACAGGACACCAGCGTAAAAAGAAAGAAACCATCTACCTTCTCCATTTTGCAAAAGGGTTTGCTTTATTTTTAAGTAACAATGCTGGTATTCAAGATCATCCTATCCAATGACCATCAGAAGGAATCATTAACCTTCACCCAACCCCCAACCACTGTGTTTCTCAAGGATCCACATGTTTTCCTCATACCACTTCCTATTGCCAGGTAAGAGTATTAAATTGACTGAGAAGTAGACAAAGGTGTTTAGTTGCATAAATAAGTGATGGTATGGGAATATTCTATAGAACCTAAAAAAAATATTCTGCAAGCAGAGTCAAAGTTTTCTCCACTTCTATAGAATTTATATACAATAGCTATGAATTTTAACTCCAGTTTTGAATGGAAGCACTCTGCCTAACACCCAGCTTCAGAGCTGGGAATCCACCAGCTGCTGGTGCTAAGTCACGGACCCATTTCAGGCCAGTGTCGGCAAAGCACCCACTGCAGCGTCCCCAGAAAACTTTGCCTGAACTTCGGCCAAGGATCCATGGGCTACAAAAAGCTTTCTCTAGTTTGAATGTGTGCATGCAGGCTTCTCTCCAACTCCAGAGTGGGCAAAGCATTAGGTACAACGTATACCTTTCCTCAAACATCTGCTTGCAGAAGATGATGTTAAGTTGGAGGCAACCCAAATAATTGCTTTAGTGCTCCTTATAATTTTTGAACTGTCATGGAAAAGAATTAGAAAAGAAGCAAGATGAAAAACCTTTTTCTTATTTGAACCATAAGTCTGTGCAACCGTACATCACCAATGTAACACAGTATGTAAGAGCACAGAGAAACACCCAGTACAGCCTTGCTAATGATGCTAAAGAAATTTTAAAAGCAAATAAAAAATTAAAGTTTATGTCCTCTTATTACATTAAAAATAGGGCCTTTTATCATCACATGCAAATATCAAACTACTGTGTCTTAACTTACATAAAGTAGGTCTTCTCTTTGCTGAACACATGAGCAGCACAGCATGCACTTCCAAATTCAAGCAACTTGGAAGCTTCCTTCTGACTCACTATATCCCTTTTATTGCAATTTGGACCCAATGCTAATCCATTCACTTTTGCACTGAAGTTTTAACTCTCTCAAAATCTTCATGGTAAGTTAAAGGGTTCAGCCAAAAACCCCCAAACTCTTCAGTCAAGATTTTAAACTTGTAATTTTTAAAACATAAGTAATTTTATTATGCCCTCTTAAAATATATGAAGAAACAAAAAACCCCAATACTTTTACATTATAAAATTGGAGAAGGAGGATATGGAATGACATATTTCAGCTCTTGCTAACTTTCAAGAATGCTGGGGGGGAAATGTTCTTTTTTAAGTTTAAGTCATTCCAGGTTACAGTGAAAGGTTTACAAACGGAGTTAACATGGAAAACAATGAGCATGTAAAAACAAGGAGGCTTTAACTAAAAATGGGGATCCTAATTATACCATTTTCTACCAAGAAAATGGGACAGTAGTTTTGCAGGTGTGCAATTTCACATGCAAAGGAAGCATCCTCATTAGTACGTGGCATTAAGAACTTTATTCAAAATCTAAATTATAGGTGTCGACATTAAAGCATTTTGTTAAACTATCCAATATTTAAAACTGCATGTGATCACAAATTAGTAAGCAGTCCTTTTTCTTTTAAAACTACTCAAGTTATTAGTTTAAAATTTAAAGCAACAAAGCTTCTGTTCTTGGAAACTGTGCTACAAAAATAACAACACCATTACCGAAATGGCTGACTCTCACCAGGTCTTGGCTTGTACTTCCCACTCATTTCAAAAATGCATTCACAGATACCCTCTATTCTGTACTATAAAAATAGAGGACTGATATTTTAAGGGAAGTGGAATGCTTTGTCTTATATTCCCTCTACTTTGTTACTGGTTTCCAGTCCCCATTGCCTCCTTTTGGAGCAGTACAAACCTGAATGAACTAGCTAGGGCTGGCTACAACCACCCTCACCCACTATCCATTCTTCCATGCCATCTGTCCCAGCCTCATGAGCATGCATTTCTGAATGGAGAAGGAAGGCAACTATTAAACATGTTTTTTAATTCCTACACTGAGGGTGTAATTTATAGAATTTAATTTGAATGTGTTACATTTTTTTCATCATTATTTTTTAGCATCTCCCAACACATTCTAGTGATGGCTCTCAAAAACTGCAATAAAAGGAATACCTGAATTATCTCCCATACAAAATTGATTAATACAAACCACTGCAAGGACAGTGTTGGAGTTGAGCCATGGTACTCTCAGCGAATACCATGAGAAGTCTTGATATCTTTCACTTTTGGACTGTGAGAATTTCTGTTTTTTTGATCTATTATTCAAGAGGCTTTGTTTCAGTGTCTTAACAAAGTACAGAACAGTTTTAAAAAATTCTTTTTTTTTTCTTATTATATGAAAAACATCATATTATCAGCCTCAGAAAAAATACAACAGCAGCAAAGGTAGTGAAATAAATTGACCATCAGTTTTTCTCCACATTTTTTGTTCAGCGTTCTTACCACCATTCAAATCCACTCAAAGTCACCCTGTAGCTCCCCACTAGTAATATTGAAACGACGATGCATCCCCAGAAGCAAGTCCACCTCTAACTGACCCCAGCCAGCAGCAAAGCACTGCAGCTGGAGTGGAACGAAGCTGTGTGTGGAACAATTCATCTTGTTCCTCCAAAATGTTTTGAAGCATTCACAGATGCTGCCCAAGCCCATGCTGGTCTCAACTTTAAGAGAAAAGGGAGCCCCTATACCTGGCTTAAGGAGCTACCCTGGCACAGATCTCTAAGATTTTTGTATAGGTCACCCTCTGATACCCTACAGGGAAGGAGCTCCTCAAAAGCACACCACTTCCCAGAAACCCCTCACGCATTGCCAGTGTACACAAAATTCCTGTTCAGCAGAAATATGGATGAAATTAGCAGACTGCTGTCAAGCAGAAGGCTGCGTAGCTCTACACAAAAACCTACTTCTTGCTGAACTGGCTTTTTCCAGTGAGGTACACACTGTACATGTAGCAACGGGGAGACAACAATCCTGCAATCAGCAGCTCCACACAGCAGTCATAACAGACACACATCCCGCAGTATAAGCTCCTAGGCAATGTTGGGGCAAAAAGGTCAAATCCTAGCTTTGTATGTTAGAGTGAGATGGCAGAAAAGTGGCAGCAGAAAGGTAGTGGGAATTCTGCACAGAGCAGAACATGGGATGGTGAGAGAGAGACTGGAAGAGTAGTATCTCAGTGTAGTATCCTGCTGTCTGCCTTTCTTTAAAGGCTATTAAAGAGGGGACAAAGAACACGCATAAAACTCAATAACAATGTAAATATCTGGATGTGTTATTGAAAAGACTGAGCTGTCTATACAGAAAGAAAATACTGGTATTTAAAGGTGCTTAAATCTATCTGGGAAAAGCATGTAATACTAGGAAAGTGAAGTCTAACAAATGCAGGTGAAAATGACAAGTTGTAAATAATATTGATGAACCATGAGGAAAAAACTCCAAGCACTGAGATTTTTCAGCCATTGACAGCTTCAGCTGAAGAGATGTCAAAACAAATGTGCTAGTTCAGTTCAGGATAACCTGCTGAAATGTCATGTCTCATGATACAGTAAAGTCCTGAGAGATGACCTGAAGGTCCCTTTTGGCTTAAATTTTATTAATCCACTATTTATTACCACAACATCCAGTCATTCAAATAAGGGATGGATGCTCAAAATAGGATTTTCAAAGCATCTCTGTTCTCTGGAGTCAAACACTATAAAAATGCTCCAAGGCTGCTGGCTACATTCTACCAGAAAATACAGTCCTGATTCCTGTGACTCATCAATCCATTGCCACTTCATCTGTATTTGTTTCCTGCTCAATTTGTTTTCCTCTTTCCTTGAATTAAGCAAGCAAACATGCTCTCATTTCTTCTGAGCATTTACCATTTGTGACACCTGCTTAATAATTTTTCAGAATATTTTTGTTCCTTGCACTAAATCTATACTTTTACAAGGAAAAAGGTTAGACTCTGCTAGATAGAAGCAGAGATTCTAGATACTTGGCTACATAAAAGCCTCTCCTATTCTTGGAAGCATTCAGCAGAATGCTGTAAGACTGTGTGAAACCATCATATTGAACAACAGTCATTGTCACCTTGTGTTTTGGAACAACAGTGCACAAGCAGATCCTTTGGCAAACATCCTTAAAACCAGCAGGTGCTTTATGCACCTGAGGAAGTCCAAAGCCAACTCCCACTTTGCACTGACCACCATCTAAGACAGACATTTGAAATGAATACCACAAAGAGTTTGGGGATATTAGCTAGATGCTGATGCAAAAAACACACTGAAAGACTTGAGTATTCCCCTGGCCAACTGAAGCTTACGGAAGCAAGCACAACCACTAATGGCACTGGATGTATGGACACTTGGGGGAAAATAACTACTGAACAGACTGGTATGAGCAGCAGAGTTTGCGGGTCACCCTATCATTAGGGGGTATAATATTATCTCCATTTATGTTTATGGAGCTGTCCAAAACCATAACTTCTTGGTCAAGCCCTGGCAGCTTCCTTCCGTGACACCCAAGACTCCATTCTTGGCTATTGAGACACTATCGGCAGCTGACTGAAAGTGGAACAGACATAGGTGAATGAAACATGTAAGTTTTCAGTCCTATAGCTAAAAGAAGGTAAATGCAAAGTCTGACAAGAAATGTTTTACAATTATCACAGAAAAGCATCACACAAACCATTGTGAAAACACTGTCAAACTCTGCTATTACACTGATATCAATAAACAATGGCATTTGTGTCTATGACAGAAAAAAAAAAGCCAAAGGTGCCAAATATTTAAATCTAATTCTGTTCCAGTATGGACACTCAGAACTTCACAGAATTTCTTAGTCGTAAAAACACTTCTAATTGTTTACCTCAATTCAAATAAAACTTAAAGTACCCAATATTTAATTACCAGAACAGACAAAAAAATTTTTGCTGTAAATTTTTGCTACAGTCTCTGGATGAATCAATTTGCATTCACTAAAACTTCCGAGACAGGATCATTCCCTTTTTAGAGAAGGAATCCACAGAATAATCTATATTTTAAAATATACTTCATATCACATCAAAGATGAATGCTGTAACCTTTTCTCCATGGCATACTGAGGTAAGCTTTGACAAATGAAACTTGCAAAAGGTGGCTCCTGTCATCCAAGAACTTGTATCAGATGTAGTTTTGTCATCATACAATAATTTATGCCAATTGCTTTCTCAGTCTATAATGTAAAGCACATCCTTTAACTTGAGAGAAAAATAAAAGAAAGTCTTTAGTCCAAATTGTTATTTTTTCCATTGTTTTTAACTATGCAAAGAACTATTTTGATTAAAATACTGCTTTGTAACCTATAAAATGCTAAAAAAATAAAGACTATATACTTACATTGATATTAAAAAAATAGCCAGTTATTTTACACAACATAAAAAACTCCCATGGCCCATCATGCTTATGGGCACCAGAAGCCAGGCAAACTGCTTAACAGATAAAAGCAGTAGCCAAGTGGAAAAAAAGAAAAAAGCAAACGCACATGAAGTATGCTCTAGCTCATACTCTTCTGTCCTTCTTCCCACAATTAATCACTGTTGTAGTTCCTATCCCTTCTCTTTCCCATGCTGGAACCTTGTCTCAGCCAGATACTTTTCATGTAGATAATCCTAAACCTTCAGCCCTCCACATTTCAAATGCCCTTTGCACAATACTGTTCTAGTTTTCTTCTTAATAGATGTGGTCTCAGCCTTACTCTCTTTCAACACTTAATCCATCTCCCCTAATTGTAACTTCTCTGATCTCTCACTGTATCCCTGGGATCTCTGACCAGGCATTTCCAGTTTTCTTTTCCTAAACCATGAAAAACTATTAGGCATTTTTCTTGTCTTCTCTTACTTACTGCCTTCTCATTCATTCTAGTCCCAGCTCATTTATGCATCCAATCTCATTCTCCTTTCAGTTTCTTACCCCATCACAGTTTTCTCTTTCATCAGTCCCAACTAAGTTCAGGTGTCTTCTTTTTCTTGCCATGCTTCTCAGTTTTCTCACTCAGCTGATTCCAGTCCCCTTGTACCAGCCATTCTGGAAGGTCTCTTATAAGAGTTTATAAACAGTAGATTTTTTATTATAAATAGCAGGTTTTGATAATCCAGACATGGTTCTTATCAAAATTCAAATCAAACTGCCCCTTACTGCCTGGGTAATGATACTAGCTATGGGAACAATGACAATGAATTTAAAAACCTACTCAGCTTTGGTGCTCAACCTTCAAGCTTGGTACAGCTTGGAGAAGTTGTCATATAGGAAAAACTTCAGCAAACCAGGATAATTCACATACTGTCAGCAGGTTTTTGCAGACAGATCTTCTAACACTGCTCTGATGCTCCCATCTGGACTGATGGTAAGGACAGTCCATGTCCTCTCTTTGTCTTTAAACCTCATCATAGCTATAAATTGGATTTATTCCTCTCTTGGGAGACCTGGATGCAAAAGACATGTAGGGAGGATAGAATGGCTATTCCAGTGGCACTGAGAGATGGTAACCAAGTCAATGTAAGGGTTGGCATTTATAGGCAGACAGAAAATGGAACTGCTGAACAGCTGAAGCAGATACCTGAATTCTCAGTTGCACTGGAATCCACAGGAGAGATGGCAAAGGTGCTAAAGACGGGAGAAGGTTGAGCACTAATGGTTTGGGGTCTCAGGGACCAACCATGGGAGTGGGGAGTGGGGTCTGAAGGAGATACAAGTTGAGGAATACAACTTTGCAGAATGTGGGTGAGGTCTGTGGAGAATATTTGGTTGGTGAGTTGGTGAGCTTGAGCGAAAAGGAGGAAGAACTGCATGGGACTCTAAGACAAGAGGAACTGGAGGTACCATATGGTTCCCCTTTATCAGTCAGCTAAGGCTGAGGGAGGACTGCTCCTTCCCAAAGGAGTGCCAGAAATTATCAGACTCTTCCCAAAACTTCCTATTTCCATGTCTTTCCCCAACTCTCCTTCTGGCTGTTGGTGCCTACCCAAAAGCACTGCATATCACATTTGCCCTCTGGTTTGCTCAGTCACTCTTACTGTTCACCTGTGGCAAAAGTAAAATCACATTTACATAACAGTTGGTCTGTAAGATGCAGCATATGCAGATTGCTCAGACAACTGCAAGACACTCAGCTAAAGATTTTAGCTAAAAATGTCTGACAGTACCAACACTATGGTCTGAAAAAGCTAAAAGAGGATAAAACAGGATCTGGCAGGGGAAAAGTCCCCCTGTAAAAACAGATTATAAAACTAACTATTTCCAGTGCACACAAATCATCTTGAAGCATCACTGAGTGTGCTATACCACAGAACATTACCCAACATTTTAAGGTATGTCAAATAATACTTCCTGAAGTTTCAATTCCTTGTTAGTGTCCATTTATCTGAATGCCTTGAGAGCAATCTCAGCTACATTATGAATGAACAATACGCATAAATACTGAACAGATCTTTGATGAAAAAGAGTTCATGGTGCTCCTGTAAAAGGGACATTTTCAGATTTGGTCAGGAACATTTCTTTTTCAGCTAACACTGCATTATTCATTTCAATGGCTTTCACATTTAATAAAAGTCTATTCAGAGATAATACAAAAATGCTGCTGGGGAGTGGTGCCTTAAAAATGCAACCGGTTTGACATTGTCAGTTTGATTTTCAAGAACTGGCAAGGAAGAGTGTGAACGATGGAGAAGGCTCACTTCTCTGCAGAATGTCATGCACCTGCCTTTGAGAAAAGCAAATATTTGATGGTTCCACTTTCTGCTAAAAAACTCTAATACTAATAGATCTTGACCAGAGTCAGGAGAGGGACAGTTTTCAGATGCGTTTCAGACTTTAAAAAAATGTGTTTCATGAAATACAGTGAAACAGATGAAGAAAACATAGAAGAAGAACATAGTGGGTTTGGGCAAGGAGTCACCAGTGAGACAGGTCACCTAGCAAGCCTGGCAACCTGTTGCACACAGTGCTGACAGGAGTGAGCTCAGACTGTTAAAGGCAACTTTTAGAAATACTAAATGCAGGGAAAAGCCATCCAAAAGATCAGGAAACAAGGTAGTACCAGATACTACTAAGATATTAGAAATGACAAAAGTCAACCTAATGCTATAATGCTTGAGGTTAAGGGAATATAGATTTATCACTGAATCGAACTATCAAAAGGAACTTAGAAGGAACGTCAGAAAACTTAGTTTTGGAGGCAATAAAGAAGAAATGAACAGTTGGTCTCAAAAGAGACATGAGGCAGAAATGGCAGTTGTAGGTTGGAAGTAGACAAGGAGGGATCTCCAGGGAAAGCTAGGAAAGAAACTGTGCTGCTGGATACCGCATTAGAATGTGTCCTGGGTTCCTAAAACCAAAGGCAGAAGAAGGGTAGGAAGCGTTTCCAAAGGGAATTCTGTTTAGGGGACACTAACATTGAAACAGGATCACGCTTACAATTTTAAAAGGGGGAATGAAAGAAGAGGGAAAAGCTTAGAGTAAGTATAACCTACACCATTCTGTGAAATCAGAAAGACAAACAAGAAATAAGTCTCAGGGAAGAAAACAGCTTATTTAAGAATGTAAAAAATAGGTGTATTCATGATAGCAGATCTGCATCCAGTATGTGGAGTACACCTGGAAATGAACTGGCAATACTCATCATCGTACAAGGAGAAGAGCCACTTCCTGACCTACTTCTTTGGCTTTATGCGTTCTATAAGCACTTTATTCCTTCTGGTCAGTAGAGTATAGAGAATTAAACACACGACACATAAATATGGACTGACAAAGTGTATCAAATAAGGCTGTGGAAAGATGAAAGCTCTACAGAAAATTAAATCATTACATCTTTCTCCACAGCGAGGAAACTAGAGATAGATAAAAATACCTGGGGAAAAAAAGGACAGAAGTTTCTGTCATCAGAGGAACAAACTGAGAAATAAAATATTTAATGGTTATTATACAGTCAGGTAAGTTTCCCTTCTGGGGACCCCTGGTGGCCTAGTGGTTAGCATGCAGGACTCTCACCTCTGCGACCCAGGTTCAAATCCCAGCCAGTCCCCCGGGCAGATGGAGCCCGTTAGCCCTGTAAGGCCATTCATCTATGAGAAGGTCACTCCAAACAAACCTACGTCCTGAGGACTTCACTGCCATTGTCCAAGCTTGCTTGGCCCCGGCAGATGAACCTTAGGATTAAAGGGTGGGCTCAGTTCAGCGCAGGCTGTGTCTCACCTAAAAAATCCATTGCGCAGGCTGGAAAGGTAAAAAGACCTTTCCCCAAATCTTCGTTCACGAAGACTGGCCATTAAGTTTCCCTTCTATAGTCTCACCTCCAAATTCTCCCTAGAAGCAACTTCTTCAAGGAATTTTTAATCTATAAACTGTTTCTTCAGCCATTTTGAAATGTAGCCATAGCCCAGTTTTTCCAGCTTAAACTGTGCAATCTTTCGACTGGATCTACACAGGCAGACCTTTCATATCGGAACATATTTATTATGGGGGTATCAAACTGCCAACCAAAAGAGTAAAAGTCATGACAAAACCCATGTATACTTCAAGAATGCAGATTAAAAATAACATGATATGAGCAAAAGGAACTTGATCTAGACCCCCAGTTTCCAGGTCTGTGTTTCTCTTGCTTGATACCATCAACAACAGAAAAGCTGGATTCAGAGCTTTAGGTTGGCAACGTCTTCAACTGTGCCCAAAGAAGAACCATGTTCTTTGGCAGGCTGCAGCACAAGAAACAATTTGAATGGGCTATAACCTTTTCTGTATAAAAGCTCAGTCAAATACTTAATGCTAGTAGTTTCTAATTTTAAATAGAAATTAATTTAAAATTTTAAGCTGTTTTCTTAGACCTTTTATACAGAAAAGTCAGAAGAGATGTCCTAGAAATAATTTAGAAGAAGGTATGTATCACATCAGATCTTCATAACACTAAACAATGGAAAGCTGAAAGTACGACAGCTCTATTTTCACAGTCAGAGCACTTTCCTTCGCTCACCACGTGCCGCTGGTAAGACTTGTCCTCAACGCAGCAGAACTGCTGCAGATGCCTGGGACAAATCCCATGACCATCCAAACTATGCCAACCATACCTTGTGTGACTGCTTGCCAAGGAGAGGGTGTTATTAGCCAGGCTTGGCTCAAACAATTCACTGCCCACAAAGCTACTTTAATGTACTGTCTCTACTGAGGAAAAAAACACAGTAATCCAACAATACATTACGATACTTTCCCATCACTTCAGCAATTCCCACCACAGGCAACACTTTGTCTCCAACAAAGAAGCCTCACATTCTGTGCCTGCAAAAAAACCTATCCATACTGTAGGGATGCCAAGAGGAACATCTGTGTGCTCAGAAGGACAGAAAACTGGCTTTTTGTGTGCGTATGTGTGTGTGTGCCTCGGTGAAAGAGATGGGGGCGGGGAGCTCACAGACAATAGCTTGTGTGACTGCCTGGTAAGGAAATGCTCTTTCATTCCCTTCCTCCTCCCTTTAATTTATTTTTTAATCTGAACAAGGGAGTCAAACAGCCGCAGTAGTTATCAACTACTTCCCCAAGCCTAATGAAAAGGGTTAAGTTTCTCCCACATCACTAGTTTTAGCTCGGATTTATTTTTATCAGAAATAATTTCTTTAGGCATTAAACACATACATCTACCTTTCATCAAATTGTATGAGGACTCTGGGTCTACTTGTCCATTTATCACAAATTATTATGACTGTAATAATGACGTTCATCAAATGCCGAACTGTGGATAGCAAAATGTCTCCTACAAGATGGATGCACTCATGGGCTTAGATTATGAACAAAGGGAAGTTCAAAAAGATGAAAAAATACTCAGATAAAAAAAGTACAAATACTGCTGCCTTTCTGAATTGTTGGGTCAGTCACTTGGAGAGCAACATAAAAAATGTGAACCACGAACTTGCACTACCATGAAATTAATGCCATAAAGCAATGAAAACCAGGCCAGTGGAAGTAAATTATTACAGAAAGCCCCTCTACAGAGGGCTTACCAATAAACACTTATATTTTGTTTTTGTAAGACCTACTTTATCTGCTATTCAAATAATCCAACAATTCTTTACTGATGGATTCGTGGCACTGTCCTGGCCCAGTAAAGTTTAAATATGTTCAAGTTCCTGGCTACATGTAAAAGTTAGAAGAAACTGGAATGTTTTTCTTCTGGAGCTATGCCCTACTAATGCCACATTCTCCTTTTCTTCCTGCCTATTTTCCAGCTACTCCATCCCACCACGTGTGGTGCCATCTAATCATCTAACGGAGACCATTAACTTGAACTGCTTCATGTCTCATCTTTAACTCCAGCACCTCCAAAACTGGGAACAAGTGGCCAGGGAATCAATTAGCAGCAACTTATCTGTTTCCCCAAATATTTGCAACTCTTCAACTAAGGGTCTGAAATTACATCCCCTTCATTCTGGGGAAAACAGAGCCAGGAGATACAAATCTGGAATAAAACTAAGCCTTTCAATCCTCCTCTCAAACACTCGCCTTGCTGGGAATGTGCTTCAGCAAAACAGGCAGGTTTTGACATACCTATTGCACAGGAGACAAAGAATACTACATTTTCTGCTCACAGTATGTAGTGTTATCTTAGTCTGCCTTCTCCAGAGAGGAAGTTGAGTTACAGGAGCTCCTACAACTCCTGCCCACAAGGAAAGGGAATAAAACAGCTCTGTCATCTGGAAGAGGTGTCCACAGCATTTTACTCTGGATTTGGAGACATCACTCCAGCATTTACACTTTAGGAGACTCAGTACAGACAGGAATGAGCTCAGGTGTGCAGAGTTCAGGTCTGGTAGGGCTCCCTGAGTGTGGAAGCAGTCTAAGCAACTCTGCTGGGCAGATCTTGTCTATCAAACCATGCAGATCTAAACTGCTTCTCTATGAATGTAACACATTTCCACTCTACTCCTATTTTCCTCCAAACTTTAGGCACTTAACTGAAACTCCCCATGTAACTTCCTTCAGTAGCCCCCACCTTCTCCTTATCAGCATTTATTTGATTTTAAAAATGTCACCAGAATTTTTTCTAGCCTGTGTCGCAGGATACAAGCATTCAGTGAGAACATTTCTCCTAGACAATGCACCAACTCCTAGAACATCCTTGGCCTTTATCCTGCATTTCTGAACTGGAAAAGGGAAGCTGTTAAGATGCTGTCTCATTTTTTCTCTCTTCCCTACCACTGCTGTACATTCTACACCCAACCCTTAATAATATGCAAAAAATATTCAAACTCTGTATCACGATCTCCTTAATTCATCGTTGCAGTTCCTTTGTAGCGCCTCCAAGTCCTGATTTTCAAGTCCTACTGCTACATTGCTCACTACTACTAAGAAAATAAAAGCCCACATCTCCTTTGTGTGCAGTATTTCTGCAAAGGTCTTCACTTTTCAATCAGAATTTATTTCTCTGTGGTTCTGAAAGGTTTTCCCCAAATTATGTGCAAAATCACAGGAACAGACTTCAAGCTCCGTCCTCATTTTTCTTTTATCTGCAAAAGATTCTATTGTACATTTATGCTTATATTCTTAAAAATCACTAAAAAGATATTTCAAGACTCCAAAGATTTCAAAAACTTATAAAATGCACTATGCCTTTCTAATAGACACAAGAAACTGTTCTACAGCAAATGGTAATCACATGTCTGGTATGTTCACCTTTAGTTTCTGATAAGTAAGGATGAGTTTTGTATTTTAATAGGTTTTGAAGCTGTTCTGGAATAGTAAACTAAATACATTCTGCCAGTGAATTACTGCAGGCTTGGAGTGGTGGCACACATGAACAAAACAAGAGTGGTTTTGGAAGTATTTGCAAAGAAGACCAGCACACTGATGCATCACCCTTCCATACACTTTTACAAGTCACATACCTTTCTGTTTTCCACTTTTAACCTTTTACTCAGTTTTTCTTTTCCCATGCTGCCTTGGAAACCTCACTGCTTAACTTAGCAGCCCTAACCCTCCTAGGAACTGTGCTTTAGAGCCGCGGTAGAGGCTGTGCAGGCACTGCCTTTGCTGCAGTGAACTATCTCAACAGAGCTGAACAAGAAGGTTGCACTCATTTGCCATTTTAATTTTTGTTCAGCCCTGTATGTAACAGGGCTGTTGGAGTCTGTGAAACTGGGACTGTCTGGTCATACTCACCCAGCACAAGCCTGAGCTACTGAAAAGTCAGCCTGGGCCTTCTTCCTTCAACCCCACCTTACCACTCCTGATGCTCCTCTCCTTGTGACAGGGCAAGCTCTGGCTGCCAACCTGATTGGGAAGTGGATCCATTTGAAGACTAACAAAAGAAAAAAAACAGGAAGTTTTCTTCTGCATCAGCTCCCTGACCCAACTCCAATACAGCTGCTCAAGGAAGATGGCCAGTGCAAGAGGCTGACGACAATGCCACCGTGGACTCTGCCTGCTTCTGCTCACAGCAGAAGACAAGGCAATAAAAACCATTTGGGACTCCTCCATCCCTCTGTCCACTACTAACTGAGATCAAAGGGAACTACTTAGATGTAGAATAGGACAAAAGAGAACAAGCTTTGCCAGTGTATCACATTGGAGGGATTTCATTAAAGCAAATGAAAGCCAGTGGAATATTCACAGTATATAAGCCTGGAATAAAATGGGCACCCAAAATGTTAGAAACTAATCCTGTAGTAAAGGCAGTCCCCAGCTTAAATGCCAACTTTATACTAGTAAAACTAATAATATAAAGAAGAGTTTTGTCCCAATCAATCTTCAAATAAGCTTTGCCACTGAAAAGGAACCTGCTTATCACTTCCATCTATCTCAGAAGCCGGAGATTGTGGTTATATTTGTTAGAGAAAGCAAGAGAGATCTCAAGACTGCTTCCGTACCTTTCACTTGTTAGTCTTTTCTTTCTCTCTATCATCCAAGAATTCCAGCACCTGCTATTGCTTACCTACTGGTGGAGCACGGTAAGACACAATTAATCGCAATAACAAAATCCTATTCTTGTTTGTGAGTAAAACTAATTGTAGTACAGTATTTCTTTTCCATCACCTTAGAAGGTGCTTTGCAGCTTTCCCACAGTGTCAAGTTCCCGATACACGCACACACACAAAGCACCTAGGTGATGACTCATTCCAGCTTAACCCACCTTTTCAAACAAACTCCTCCAAACAATGTATTATCTGCATTTTAAATGGAGGGTGAAATTCTACCACTCTCATTATAAAAAGGACAGGGAGGTTTATTGTACTCCATAAAAGATTTAAGGAAAGTATTGACGGTCCAAGCAATCCATAACACTCCTGGGGTGGAAACAATCATTCTGAAAGTTTTCTCACGTAAGGAAGAGGAAAAACTATACATAAACGATTTTGCCTATTAATGTGTCAATTCCATTAAAATGCTATCGACTCTGAAAGGATTTACTTGTGCATTTTAAAATACTATGTCTGCAGTAAATCACTTTTGAAGCCAATGGTGTTAGTTATAACATTAATGACTACACAAGGCAAAAACAGGCATTCAGTCTCACAGGTCAGATTCAATTTCTCTTATACCCGGAGACAAGCTCAGATTACATGGGTGATAGAACACCCACAGAACCCAGAGTATGGCTGAGCACCAGGAAGCAGGTACAGGCTTATGTTGCAGGATTGATCGTCAGTACCTTATCACCTGCAGACATTTAACCTGCAGCCAGGACACACGGTGTCCGTCCCTCCACAGAGAGATGTACCTCCAGCACTGTTACCACCACCATACCATAATGCTTATGGACCCAAACCTTAAACTGAACTCCAGCAAGGCTGACAGTATTTCAGCATCTTGTTTAACTAACTTCTTAAAGCATGCACCCTTTTGGGCCCTGTCTCGGCCACATCGCAAACTGACCCATTTCAGCATTAGCTACACTTATGAAGTGAACTATCAGAAGAAACTTAGAAGAAAGCGTGATGGTTAAGGTGAAGTTAAACCCCTACCCTTATGGATGCACACAACTAACACACAAGAAAACTATGATAGTTAAAAGGTCACTGTTTATTCCACACGGTAAATAAAAAGTCTCAAATGGAAATGTTTAAATACTTGATTTAACTTCCCTTTTACACTACTTGATAAACTTGTTTAGTCTGTCATCAGTGGGCAGAACAGTTGTGATCAAATCAAATCATCCCAGTAATATGACATGACAAAACAGGAATAATTAATTGAACCTTAAAACATCACTTTTTGCATAAGAATAATTTTAATAGATTAAACGTACTTTTGTTTATAATATATAAATAAAACAATGCATAAATATACATAAAATCATAAAAAAGTCATCTTTATTTAACATAGAATTTTACCAACGTGCCGCACTTAACACCCAATAAAATGGCAAATGAATGGAAGATTGATGGCTTTGCTTCATCAACTGTAGTAAAAATCAGAAAGAAGCTGCAGAAGTTTTACAGTTCAGTCAGCACTGCAATTATTGTTAGGGGGATTTGGAAATCCCTGGCAAGGGACTTAGATATGTCTATGCATGGGATTTTCTGCCCCAAGAGCAATTTCTGTGGTCAAGAGACGCAGCAGCATCATTTCTGAATGGCAGTGGGGGACCAGCCACTGCAGAGCTGGAGTATTGGCAAGACAGCAGCTGCTGTAACCTTGCTGCTGCAACGGCGACAGCAAAGTGGCTCTGGGAAGTCTGAGGGTTCTCTTTCACTATGTGAACAGTTCATTCCTCACACTCTGGTTGTGTAACGATATAGAGAACAGACTTGGCTCCAAATAATTATTTCAGTGATTTTATTCCAGCTTTATCAGGTGCAATTCCAGTGTTTCAGCCTTACTTAAGGAACCAAATTAGTTTTGCTGGAGGGACTGGAGAACAGACCGAGGAAGTATACACTGAATGTTCCTGGAATACTATCATCATAGTCTGCATGTGAAATACATGCTCATCCATCTTTGTGATGCAAAAAGAACAATTCATAACACATCTGTCACTTGACATTGCGACACAAGCACCACTCTGATTACAATCTACATTTTATGCTCATACATAACAATTGTACAGGTAAAAATGGACTAAAATGTCTTATAGTACTAATATTTTGTAGACTTTTGTATAAAGCGCAAAAAACACCCATAAAAATGAGGACTAATGAAATAAAAGAATTTAATATTCAAACATCAGGGGTTTATCCTTAGTTCATGCTGTGGATGTTGCAAAATAAAAGTTTCACAGCAAACTGCTTCACAGAGCAATTGTGTAGGTTGTGCAGTAACATGCAGGTTAGCAGTTTGTTATCAAACACAGGTAACTAAACTGCATCCTCAAAAACACTACAAGTATTTAGATTTTTCAGTGTAGCAGTGTATTAGTGTATTAGTCTTAAAAATGCCATCCTCTAACACATGGGAGTGTCCTGTAACTCAAGCTGCTGGAGAGTGTTATACTAAGTGACGAGAAAACAAATAACTCTAAGTTAGTAACTCTTTAGCATTTTCAACACTTATTTCCTGATTTTGATATCTAAATAGGTTCTATGAAATGACTAATTGATACATTTGATGATAACAAGATACCTTCTTATAGAGTTTCCCTTTCAGGAGTCAACTGGTTTGTGCATGTGCGCACACACAAATATTCAAGGAAAGACATATTTTAATTAAACTATAATGTGTGTGTAGGCTCATACCAAATACTGCTATATGATCGTGATACTGGATGCTCACATCTTTTTCTTTTTCTTTTTTGTCCCTAACATTTTCTAGCTTGAACAGAAAACAGTCCAGGTACAAAGATGTAAGCAGTATTCATTCTTCAATAAGAAATGCTTTTCTTCATAGCACAGATGAGAAAAATTGAAAATCGGAGGGCCAGAAGTTGAGAAGCCACAAGAAGAGCTTTTTTGTTGCTAAACAGCGCAAGCCCTTGGTGAGCTGGAAGATATATATTTACTCAAGTTACATTTTAGCAAAACTTCACAGTAAATTGTTTTAGAGATAAGATCATATGATTGCCCATCTCAGCTTCTTCCAACAATTATCAAGTAAATGGAAAGGAATGAGAACTGACTGAAATCAGCTGACAAAATCAAACTGAGGTGACAAATTCAATCCTGGGTAACAGCTGTATTAGTAGTTCAGTCAACTGCTTCCCCATCTCACTCCTAATTATTTCATGGTCATTTACAAAAGAAGTTGAGCAGATTACCTTGAGATTGTATTTATGAGCATTTCTCATTTATCTGGGTCACTTAAGAGGTAATATAAAATCTTGGAAAACAGACAGTATTTTACAAGCAGCACACAGAAATATTCATTTCAGGAGTTTTGAAGTGTTTCCTGCACCTACTATATTGAAATACTGGATTTTCTACTGTACTTGCCTTAAAGTGCCTCAAAAGCAAGTCTTCTTTAATGACCAGCTACTTTCTAAATACTTGACCAAAACCAGAGAAATTATAGGGGGGAGGAGACATCAAGTTTTATCTTTTGCACTGAAGGAGGTTACCCCTGACAAAAATTTATCTAACTTCTACGAAGGAAAGGTTTCTTAAAACAGGCCCTAGGTAAACCCTATGACAGTCTCACCATCCTAACAGCTGAACTTGTTTACCAAATATCTAAGCTAATCATCTAAGCAAATTGTCTAAACCAAGCCAACTTTTTTTCGTTCTTCCTCCAGCAAAGATCAAAAGATAAAACTGAATCATTTTCTATACTAGAAATAGGGTTCAAATCCATGCACTAATTATTTTCATATTGAAATGATTAAAAAAGAAACAATGAAATAAACTTCCTTTAATACTTTGTTAATTGTGGCATTTACGACATGAAGGAAAGCTGTCATAAGTTAAGGTGGCAAAAGAGCTTTCAAAATCTAAAGATGAAAATGAAGTTTCTCCAACATCCACTATTCAGTCCGATAGGTAAACATTCTCGTTTTATTCAGTACCACTGGTTTTACTACTACAGGAAGCATAGCATAGAGCAGAAAGAAGAGCCTAACTTTTCTAAATCCAAGTTCAGTTTTTTCTTCCTCCCCTGAGAAGATCAGCACTACTACTAGCTGTTACTCTTGGTATCTGCAGAAATCACCCTAAGCAAACTACCATCCAACATTAAAATGATACTTGATCCTCTAATCATACAACTGACATATGGTCAAGGGACTGTGAAATGCAAATCATTCCTTTATGTCCAGGAGAAATAGAACAAGATGAAGTCTAGAAATCACCATTTCTTCCTGACTACTATCCATCCTCCCTCACTGGGCTGTAGGACATGAGCTTCTGCTGTCAACGTTCCAGTTGCCTTTGGTCTGAAAGAAGAACCAGCAGAAGCTAAAGGGTCCTGAAAATAACTGAGAGCTACCTGGAGATGACCATTGCTCAGAAGCTCCTGTGAAATGTGAGAGTGTGTGTCCAAGGATCTTCTACCTTAGCTCAGTCTACATGGATTATCAAGCAAGTAGCATGAGGCACCTCCCCAATGAAGGCCATCCCTGTAAAATTTCAAGGCTTTGCCCAGAAGCAGGGCAGGATAACACTCCACAAGAAAACACAATGTTCTTCCAGAAATACTTGACATATTTCTGCAGCACAGAAAGTAAAATCAACAACCAGCAGACTCAAGGAAAAATAATGATGGATCATTTAATTCCAAGTATTCAAAATCTGACAGAATTCAGCATGACAAGTAACAGATACAAAACACGGTGCATGAGGCAAGTTCACTTAGGTAGCACCACAATCACTTTTGCCTATGGAGTACAAACAGATGTATACATTTAACAATTGCCTGCTAATAATGAACTGCCCTGAAGAGTTGCTTTGCCATGGGAACAACCACCCCACATCAAAAGAACCTCATTTGTATATCAAAGGAGAAATTACACTCAGTAATAATGTTGCTTTGAATTGGCACCTAAAAATAGTATTGGACAAACTTAACTTTTGGTCTGAAGACTTTTGAAGGGAGAAGTGATTTTCATTATAGCCAAAAAAAAACCCCCACTTTCACTCTACATACTGCAAATATCATAGGAAAGAACAGAACCTAATTTTAACTCCGTGGTGTGAGGTGGTGGGTGTGAAAAAGAGGAAGACTACTTCTTACACGTACTCAAAAACCTCTCAGCAACATCAAAGGAAAAGCACACCACATTCTTCCAAGAGGCGTTTGTTTACACTCCATGAGCAGCTCATGGTGTGTAGGACTCCCAATAGCATGGAGGAACGTGCTCCTGTCAATACCAAGATCCTCTCACACTTTCCTATTTACTCCTCAAACACCTCCTTTATACACTAGCCCTGTATGAAAGGTTGTTAGACCCTCAAGAGTGCACAGTACTGCACCATTGATGCCTGCTTTGCCCACTCAACAGAATATTAAATATCGCCTTGCTTGCTCTCTCTCTGCTGCTTTCCTCTTTCAAGAAACACTTTGGTGCTCTCTGCAGAATTTTGCTACTTCATTCAACACTGTCCACAAAGTCTGAAGTAGCTTAGTGGTGGGCTTTATGTCATTTACCAATGATGGCATGGCTTTATGTCACACAGCACTTTCAGGCTTTTCACTAATCCCCATTCTTTTCTTCTAAGCCTTATGTTACTTGAGAGTTTGACAGGAGGAAGTTTCATATGGACAAGGCCTTCTAAAACCAAGCTGCCACTGGCTGTTGATGCCCAGATGAAATACAGCAGAGTAGAGCTTTCATCTGTCAAAGGCTGCACAAACCGTAATGCAACTTCTCAGTCTTTTTCTCTAAATAAGGGCAGAAGTAAGAGCTCAAGGTTCAAACTCATTTGAGTCTTCAAACTCCACAGAAGTACCCTGAACAAACAGCCAAGCACTACAAGCAATGATGGACGTACTACTTACCACCTTACCTCTGTGTGTGTGCAAATCACAAAAAAATGTTAAAAATTTTGTGAAGCGATCCTAACAGTAATTCTATAATTAAAAAAGATAGTGCTGGAAGTTTTTAAATTCAGTACAAAACTTCAACTCGATTAAATTCAAGCAATAAAAATTTTTCTGCTTAAAAAAATTATCAAGTCACAGGGTGACTTCGTCACCAGTCTAAACCCATAAAATGTAGAAGAAAAAATGGTAGGTAACTTCAATGTACTCAATTGCTTCCATTAATTGTTTACACTTCCTAATGAAATCAAACAGTTTTGCAGCCCTAAGCAATATACCTTAGAGATGAAAAGGCAGGCCATACCCTCCTTGTTTTGAAGTCTCTCCACTCTTATGTGCTGTTCCTAGTAGGAAACACCCTTCCTCCAGCTGTAAGGACAACTGAGCAGCTGCCTTAATAACCAATGCCAACTCTACATATTAATACATAAAAGCAGCTGCCTGCCTGCCTATGCAGCTGAAGGAAAAGTGCTGGAGGCACAGGCCAGTATCTAATACTGGCTCTGATTGCAAAGGCAGCTGCTTGCTTCATACAGCTGCAGGAAGAGGGCTAGGTATCAAAGTAAGAGGAGAAATGGAAGAAGAAATGGCTCAAGCTGTGTAATCATAATTCCCAGAATTTATAAGAGGTACTTGCATCTCTAATCTCTGATCCTTAGCTGCCCATTTGTGAACTGGGGTTACAGAAATATGGGATAAATATGCCTCTCTGCTCATAGGATCTCGAAAAATTAAATTCATTTGTGACTGTGAAGCATACTAATATAGAGATATCCTACCAATGCCAAGAAGAAATAGGGAATTCTATCTTCTTCGTGAACTATTCAAAGCATGGCACTGCTGTTCATTACATAAATACCATTCCTTCTATGCATTAAACAATATTAGGGACTTAAAAAAATTTAAGATGAAAACGAAGCACTCAGTTCCTGAGTGCTGGCCAGATTGTGAAAACGTCTATAAGGATCTCTTTGGATGCTTGTTGAGCATGTTTGTGCGTGAGAAAGAACTGCACAACCCATACAAATTAGAGAAAAATGCCCTGCTTCCCTGCTCTGACTCAGTAGGCATATGTAGTAGTCTGTATTCACTGCATAAAATAAATACTGTATGCAGCTTATACTGCTTCAGGAAAAAGCAATCTCCGTCAATATTCAGCAGCTGATGACAAACACTGAACAAGCTATATTCTCAAACTGGTACAGAAACTGCATGTAATTACTAGCACAAGGAGCTTTCTGATCCCCTTCCTTTTGAAAGGGCAACTACAGCGCCAGCAGAACTGACCAGACTCTTTGAGCTGGAAACAGGGAAGAAAGGGCACATAACTGGAAAATAGATGGAGATGTCTCAGAAGCACAGGATCTACACTGAAGTGGACTTCGGTATATGAGGCACAAGGGTGGGACGAAAGACAGGACAAGAATCATAAGAGAAGGGAAATTTGAGGGCAGAAGACAGGATGAGGAGCTTAGTACAGCACAGGTTCTTCTTAACTTAACCACCTCTTAACTTCAGGTCTCATTTTCAGAGTGGGACCAAGGGGATGCTCCTGGGTTGGAAAGCTCCGATTCAGGCACAGAGAATCTCCAGTAACTCTGTGAGAACCAGCACAGGGCTGGCACAACTGGTAGGTTTCTGTGCTGTCAGGTACCCCTGACCAGGCCCATGGTGTAATCTTTAGCACCAACACCATATCTCCCCCTGTTCTCCAGAACATCCCAGACTTCATTTAGCTAAAGCTGAGATGACCCATCTTCCTGTCATTTTTGCTTCATTTCTGAACAAATGTCTGGGAATGGAAAATCATTTGGAAATTGCCATCTCTATTCTCAACTAGTAATATACAGTTACTGGCTGGGCAATGGCATAAATGCAACTTAACAGCTACCAGGGCTGCTGGCAGAATACAGTAACAACCAATACTTGTATACTGACTTAGTAGAAACTTGTAATCAAATGTTCCCCTAAGAAATACCTGATACACAATGGAAACTGTCTACCTTCAAATCATCAGAAATATTTCATATCCCCTTGGATTATATCACACAGTGCTTCTTAAAGAAAAGAAATAAATTGATCAAGAAGTTTTCTAGATAAAGAAGTCCTATGTTTTTCTTCGCATTATTAAAGAAGGCAAGCAGAAAAAACATTACGAAGAAAATAAAACCTCATAGTATTACTAACTACCCCTCCTCAGTTTTTCTAGGCTTTTGGTGAAGCTCAAAGATCATATACTGAAAATGGCACACTAAGAAAATGAATAAAGCTTCTTTACAGATACTCTGTGTCCCAGCCTTGGTCACCTTAATGCAAAGTCACTATGAGTGAGTGAGCGTTGTAGCCTGCTGCTACAGCGACCTGTGGCTGCATGATGACCCATCATGTAAGCTACCTCAGGTCCTCTTGTTCATCTGAGTCTCCTCAGGTCAAGTGCCTCGAGGTGATGGGTTCCTCTCCAGTGCTGACAGCACAGTATAATACCTCAGAGACAGGCCCTTGCTGGAAGATGCCATAATTCATAGGAACCATTCATATTCACTTGCCTACATCCTGCTCAAGAATACTGTTACTGCAGAAAACCCAGCACTAACATAAACATTAACAGCTGTATACAAGACATTAGTGACCAGATGACCATGTTCACGAGTAACGACTGTCCAAAGACAGTGCAATTCATTCCACTGAAAAGCCCACCCCATCAAAATCTCACGAGGAACACAGACCAGGCAGAACGAGCACACGGCATAACCAGCACATGGCATAACCAAAGAAGCTCAGATAGGCTTTTGTGGTTTCAATCTCCTCCATCCATCTTTTGTTTTTCCCCCAAACTGAGGATATAACTACATATATTGAAACAATGTACATTTAAATGATTGGTACTATTATACATGCCTGCAATGCACTGGTTTAATAACAAATAAATTTTTGGTATCAACACTGGCATCAAATTGAGTAAATTTACGAAGGCAGCCCTTCACTGTGCTGTTGGCTGTGTTTTTTATGTTTCAGAACTAAAGCACACAGTAAACAGACCACTCACACTTCTCATTATAGGCCCAATTATACATAAAACAGTGGTTGATAATTAGTGCTTCCTTCTCAATTCCCTGTCATTCACACAACACAGCTAATGAAAGGGAAGGCACCAGTGTGTGACATGGTGCATTTTCATCAATATTCTACATCCAAAGGTAAAATTAATTCACTACCAATAATGTTGTCTTCCACTGTTCTACTAGTCAAGAACTCCCTTGCCCCCTCTCTTGCAAATGAAAGATTCTTTCAATTTCTCCCCAAAATGGGAACAGCAGTTCCCTCTTTCTGGGATACATCTCTTGCATTGAATGCTAAAGTACATTGAAATAACAGCTGAAGAAATCAAACAAAAGCTTTCAAAATGTCTCCAAAGCCAAATACTTAAAGTAGAAGAGGAATGGCAAACTATAAACGCTAAAAGATAACATCAACAGTGGCAGCATGTCAAGGGAGGTGATTCTACCCCTCTACTCCGCTTTGCTGAGACCCCACCTGGAGTGCTGCATCCAGTTCTGGGGCCCCCAGAACAACCGACATGGACTTGTCAGACCAGGTTCAGGGAAGGGCTGGAAAACTTGTCATACAAAGAAAGGCTCTGAAAGTTGGGACTATTCAGCCTGGAGAAGAGAAGGCTCCAAGGGAGACCTCACCACAGCTTTCAACATATAAAGGGGGCTTATTGGAAAGATGAGGACAGACTTTTTACCAACGCCTGTAGCAACAGGAAAAGGGCACAAGGTTTTAAATTGAAAGAGAGTAGATTTAGGTTGAACATAAGGAAGAAATCTTTATGATGAGGATGATGAAACACTAGAACAGGCTGTCCAGAAAAGTTGTGGATCCAGGCCAGGTCGGACGGAGCTTTGAGCAACACAGTCTAGTGGAAGGTGTCCCTGCCCAAGGCAGAGGAGTTGGACCTATATGATCTTTAATGTCCCTTCCGACCCAAACCATTCTGTGATTCTATGGTTCTCCTAACTGAAGACCAGATTCCTAACATGACAGGAAACACACACCAGTTCTATGAAAAGAATGATTTCTCTCAATCAACACCAGTGAAGGATATGGAGATTTTTAGCACATTTTAGGGTTTTCTCTAGTTTAGTCATGTTTAGAGAAATAATGGCTAGAATATCTTGCTTTTAGGTACTCTGCTGCTCTCCTAAAGACTCTCCATTTCACTACCATCAGACAGGTAGTGGAGTATCATACCTGCAATAACGGAGGCACAACAGGAATAGTGGCTGATGTAAAACTGGAAGAAGTACAGATAGGGAAGAAATAATAACAAAACTGTTCCACCTATCTTTGAAATGACAGCTGCCAGCAGAATATGCAGCCCTAGGTAGCAAAATCTCCCATAAATACTCCCAGTTGCACTGCAGAGACAGGCCAATCCCTTACAGCCAAGTACACAAGCAATATGCACTCTGTGGAGAAGACAAGAGTCTTAAGCTGCTACTCCTCTATTCACAGCATAATAACTACGCTACTTTATACAGGCTGTTTTTGTTATAATCTACAAGTGGCAACTGCAATCTGTACACAGTTTGGGAGGACAATTTCTCAAGAACAGTTCAATACTCTTATATAGCTTTTACTTTTCTGAAATTAAACTTTTAATAGGAACCTTTCCCTACAAACAAGTCTTAAATAGAAAAAGCCCATTTAACAACTACGATAGGCAATGGACGATAACTACTGGGTTTATGGCAAAACCTATATTTTTGTAAAAAGACATGCAATTCTCCATATATTTGTATCCAAAACATAAGAAAACACTTGTTTATAGGACCATATGCAGCATTTCTATCTTGGCATTCAGAAATATTTGTTATATTTGTTAAAATATCAGGCAATATTTAACTCTAGCAACTGGCTTAGGGACAACGATAGAATAACACACTATTATGTAATATGTTACTCGGTATTAATACTCCTAGCTTATTCTTAAAAATCTTAAGTAAGGAAAAAAAAGCATTTAAACACTAAGGAAGAAGGCAGTGTTGAGTTCTTCTCACTGTAAAGCAAAGGAGAAGAATCCTGCTGACACCCCCCATTACATCACAGTTCTGCAAATTGGCACAAGCAGAGAAAGATGCTTCACTAGCTCCAAGCTGCTCTGCAGTCTAACTGCCAGAAAACAGATGCTGGGAAGCCATAGCAACATTTATGCCATTTATCAGAAGAGTCCTTTGCAATTATGATAACATTTCAGCCAGGAAGAATAACGTCTCCTGGTTAAAATACGAAAATTATAAATTCACTTACTTCCTACTCCTGCCAAAAAGGTCTGTGTTCATGAGCATCTTACAATTTCCATGCTGTAATTTTATTTTTTTTTCAAAAAAGGGGAATAATAGTTTGTTATAGCAGTGGGATGTTGAAAAACATGTTTCATTAATATTTACAACATTCCTCTTGAGGATTCCAAAGTCAGTGACAGAAATCAGTAATTTGATATCTCAACTTGTACAGAGACACATCTTACTGACAGTTATTCATACAAACTAGAATATGCAATAGGCTGTTTCCCTACAATGTCATCAACCCTTTGTATGAGCCTAAGATCATAAATAGGAACAGGTGTTTTATTCTGAGGATGCACAAAACAGGCAAGGTGATACAACTCCTAGCCCAAAAAGCCTACAAACTTATTTTTAATGAAAAATTAATTGAGCTTAAAACAGCAGGAAGGAAGGACAAGTAAAGATGAAAAACAGGCCAGGATGCTACTCAGGATGTAGTTTAAAAAGGACAGATCATGTTAACTCAGAACAATTTTCACTAAATAAATATGGACTGAGGTTCATAGGCATTATCCACACCACGAAGAGGTTACAATCAAAACGTTAGGAAAAAAAAAATTCTAAGACCAGTCAATAAAAGAAAGGAAGAAAAAAGTAAAAGACAAGGATAGAAAAAAAACCCTAATTTGTTCTGCAGTCAGGGTAGCTGGGCATATGTCTTTAGGGTTCCTATGAATGTGTATCCATATACTTCTGTGCTGCAGTCTCTGCTGGTCTGGTTCGACCTAAATATTCAGCAACTCACCCCACAGGCCAGTGAGCTCTCCTTAGCTCCCTCTCCTTAGCTTTCCTCCTGGTGGGAAAATGCCCCTGGAGAGGAGTACTATTCTCATGGGGTTTGGCCAAGTGGAAGCAGTGGCTGCAGGTTGTATCTTGTACCTGGCTGTGAAACCCAGTGGGTGCTGCCACATTTCGTCTCCTGCATCTCTACTCCCACCACAAGCCAAGCAGCTAAACATTTCAGCAAGTGAAAAGGCTTTTAACCTTCAAATGCAGTTTGTTGTCTTACAGAAAGCTTACAAAGGAGAGTACGCTGATCCATTTCATGCAGTTTTAAAAGCTATTTGGAAAAGAGTTGGGTTTTCAGGAAGTATTTCAGGGGGTGATGGAGTCACAATTTACAGCGAGACACTGCCAGTCCCAGGGGAAAGCAGGAGGGATCCAATGCTTTTATCTATAACAAACTTGCTCAACTTGGCTTGTGCTCACAGTGCGCTGGCGAGGCAGGCTGGCTCTCCTCGCACAACGGCACTTGTGTCTTCCCAAGGCTCCTCAAGTTCCCACCAAGCTCTTACTCCACAGGACAGAACAGCAGAGTACTTGTTTGCTTCAACATACTTTTTCATTAGAGAAGAAATGTTGGTTTCAGGGGACGTTTCAAAAATAATTATGTATAACAAAAGCATCCCTTCAGTCTGGGATTACTACCTATGAAAACTTTAAATTTTACTTCCACGTGCCAAAACACAGACCATGCAGAATATGGCAACATCAGATACAACGCTCAGATTACAAATCAAACCCAAAATCAAAACTATGTCTGTAAAAACAGCATCAGTTCCCTTTTTATCCTCAATAGGTTGATATCGAATAAATAAATAAAGCACTGAAACTCACAAACACAAAATCAGACTCAAAATTCAACAGCCTATATAAAAAATTTTCACAATATTTTGGATACCATCCTTCACCAGCCCCCCTATGTCTTCTTCAATTCCAACATATGTTTGTGTCTCTGCTTGAGATAATTTTTGATAGCAGGCAAACTAATTAAACATTCTTTAGAAGCCACAGGGCTGAAGTCACCGCGCGGTGACTAAACACTGCAGCTGTCAGGAGAGGCAAAGTGGGTTCCCATCCTAATCCTGCACTGACCTCGGAGCCGAGCCTGAGAACCTGTCAGAAAGGTGCTCTCACAGCACAAGACAGCGAGCAGCAGCTGCTTATGCTCAGCAGGCTGCAGCCAGTCTTTTTTTTTACTTCCATTTTTTTTATTCTCTTTTTTTTCTTTTTTTTTCCCTTGTATTTTTTTACTGTCACTCTGGATACACGCTGCATGGCACTCATGTATGCACATCCCTGCTCCTGGTGAGAAGGAGCTGCCTGTGAGCTCAGTTTTTGACATGCTCAAGCCCGTATTGAGATGAAACCCAATGTCCTCTAGTCAAACTGCAGACAGAAAACCTGCACCCACCTTGTGCGTGGGATGAGAAGCATGAAAGATATATTTAAAGGTATTTCCAAATCCAATTAAATGCAGGTATTTGACAATGTTAATTCTTTTATGCAATTAACAATAGTATTAAACTTTTTCCCCCTTGAAAATAAAGAAAATTAATTTGAAAAGTATATCAATAATACAAGAAAAAGGGGAAAAGAGCCTCTTTAATCATACTAAATTAGTCACTAAAGCATAAACATGTGGCAGAATATTTAACATATCTTTATTTCGAAGGTGTGATTTTTTCTTAAATACAAGGCAGAAGGCAGAGAAAAAGCAACCTTTTTAAAGTATTTTAACTGAGATGCAATGCAGATACAATATTAACTCAGTGAAAAATCTGACAAATAACAGACCAGAGATGGAAAACCTGAATAATGCCTTTGAATTAGATATTCATTCAAACAAACAAACCTCAGTGATTCAACTTGGTATGGTCTGTTCACAATGGCTCAAATTACTAAATTGACTTGAAGACAGCTGTGTTCTGCCTGAAGATCAATAAAGGAGGAGGCTTATCAGTGGTGACAATACTCTCGTCACCATGCATTTATCCCACTTTGCTCTTCATGGCACCTTAGAGCAGTCTAATTTTCTAAAATAAACAATAATGCAAAAATGATGACTGTTTATGGAAAGCTAATTCTGAAAGGAAGAGACTGAAAAAGGACAGCTTTTGTAGGAGTTACTAAAATACAATTTAAAGAATTACCATCTCAGCATTACTCAGAACAGCCTCATCAGTTTTGCTTCCAGTTCACTGCAAGCTCTGGTTCTTGTCACAGGTATCCAGAATCTTCCTTTGGTACCATAAACTCATCCTTCCACCACTAATTTAAACAACTCATCCAGTTCCCTCCTTCAATCATAGAACCGTAGAAAGGTTGGAAGTGACCTGAAAGGTCATCTAGTTCTAATCTCTCTGCCCTGGGCAGGGACACTTTCCCCTAGACCAGGTTGCTCAAAGCCCCATCCTGCTGGGCCTTGAACATTTCCAGGGATGGAGCATCCCCAGCTTCGCTGGACAACCTGTTCCAGTGTCTCACTACCCTCACAGGACAGAATTTCTTCCTAATATCCAATGTAAATCTACCCTCCTTGAGCTTAAAGCCATTCCCCCTTGTTCTATCAATGCCCTTGTAAAAAGTCCATCTACAGTCTTCTTGTAGCCCCCTTAAAGTACTGGAAGGTTCTATAAGGTCTCTCCACAGCCTTCTCTTCTCCAGGTTGAATAATCCCAACTCTCTCAGCCTGTCTTCATAGGAGAAATGCTCCGTCCCTGTGATCATACTCATGCTGCTCCTCTGGACCCACTCCAGCAGGTCCATGAAACCTTGAATACATAAGGAAACAATGACCAAGCCTAAAGGGTTTTCAATCCAACTTTTGCAAATTTGACCCCTGTATTTCCTGGTTTTGTACCGTGGGGCATTTCGTGACTGGAAGACTGATATTGGTTTCAGTGAAGAAAAACTTAATTACAGATAGCAAAGTCCCAACCACACTAAGTTCTCACATAAAACTTGTGATATGCAAGACCAAAATATTGAAAAAAAATGTCATGTCATGATTGATACTGGTCTGAGCTCAGAAACAAATACATCTTAAACTAGCCAAGCGGGGTTACTGCCTTTTCCTGAAGTAATTTTCAGACATTCTGCTTTCTTACTGCTTCTCAAAGGTACATGACAAATGTAACTTAGATGATAAAACCATCAGACCTCCTCTAAGTGCTGGGAATTGAGGAGAGCACTTGAGTTCCACCACCTCCTGTGAAGAGCATTTTCCTGCTAATTTCTGGGACTGCATCAAGCCAACTAAAGACTCAGTTTCTCAACTGTCAGGAGAATGGGAGACAGGAAAGAAACAGGCACCTGGCAACTGCATCATCACTACCCCAGGCATCAGGCCACCCCTGAGGAAACAACAGCTAGAAGTTCCTTGGCAAAAGAGGTTACCAGGAGCTCATCAAATCTCACCTTTGATCAGCACACTGACTTATGAAACACAGCACTGTATTAGAAGATATTCATCCCTTGGACTTAGAGGTATTTCAAGACAGAGGGCATTATTATATATATGAGAGATCTTCTAGTGGGCAGATTTCTATTATCTAAAGGCATTCTTGACACTGAAGCACGTGGAGTTATTTATTCCCAAGTGAAAACCTAAGTTTTCAAGACACAGGCTCTGCAAAGAGTGCCTGCCTGCATGAGAACTACCCCATGGCACGCTTCTGTGCTTCAAGGCAAGCTGCGCTCCTTCAGCTGGGGCTCCTTCTAGGAAGCAAACTTCACAAATGAGATATGAATTAAATGCCGTAAAACCAAAATTCTGTATGAAACTTTACCCCTTGGAAAAAAAAAGAGAAACGAGTGGATTGCTTGCGACAGGTGTTAGCTGTGTCTCTCATGGCATTACCGAAATGCGTGCATGTACGTAGTGAAGGGTGCAGGAGATGGGACCTAATAAAACAAAACTCCACCGACCCTAATCTACAGAAGTGGGCAAAACTGCTTTTAAACTTCAAAGCGAAGTTGGTACCACTATCCCATCATACTTAACTAATACTCAAAGTGACTAAAACCTTAAAGGAATAGGTTTATAAACTATGAGCAGCTGAGCCTGGATGCACTGACTATAAAACATAAGGCTCACTACTGTGAACAGCCCACAAAATACCTATTAAAACACTGTGTAAGAAGTTTTAAGCTTGATAACATGAGTGTGCACAGATGAGCTCTTTTAAATAAAAAGTTTTTCTTGCCATAAGTGAGAATCCTGAGTAAGTACACAGACTGTTTCCAACCAGAGATTTTTAACAGCCTCACCATGACCTGAAATAAAAGATGCTTTTCTCATTAATCAAAATTTTTACTGCAAAAATGTATCTTTTTATTTTCTTAGAGGTTACCTGATTTATTACTAAAAATATTGAAGAAAAATTTTATACTTTTGTCAGTACACATCACATAGTTCACTATATAATTAATGCTTCTGCTGTGACTAAAGTTGGTTATAAAGCAACCTTCTGCAAAATGCCTAAAAGTTGTATTTTCAAATCAAGAAAAGAGGATTACCAGAACAGGAGATATGCTGTTAGGGAAATGACTGATTGATAAAATGGGATACTTGCTATATTGCCAGCTTCCCTAGGTGTTTGCCTGCAGAGAGAGGCTGTACCGCTACTCTCATAACTATAATCATTTGCCAATATACACCTGACAGGTGCCAATTTCAAGCCCGGGTAAAACAAAAGCATTACTACAAGCACCACTTCTGCAATCATATCCCCCTATCAGCTGCAGGGTGCAAGAAGCTAAAATAAACTGTTCATAGATAAGCTGGCCACGCTGCTAGATTGCATGTTACACGCATTAAATGCCAATTTGCCCAGTCATAAAGTTTTGATTACATTTAATACTCTAAGGGAGAAAATAACTGACTTGAGGGGATACACACAGTATCTGGAGTGGATCTTTTCAGAATTAAACCTTCTCAAACTTCATTTTCTATGTATGGTATTGGGTGGTTTATTACATTTTAACGATCTTCCTCATCAAA
This sequence comes from Neopelma chrysocephalum, assembly GCF_003984885.1. Lineage (NCBI taxonomy): Eukaryota > Metazoa > Chordata > Aves > Passeriformes > Pipridae > Neopelma > Neopelma chrysocephalum. Next base: position 5,605,093 of record NW_020897689.1, on the reverse strand, counting down.
CAATAGGAATTCCTTATTTCATATTCACATAGAAACAGAGCAGCGTTCTTGCTCTCCATCTGCTGGCTCCGCAGCAGCAGTTGACCATGACTTCCAGAACACTCTCATTGCTGATAAGCCAGCAAGGAACAAGACACAAAGGGTTTATCCTACACCCCTTACTATTAATATTTTATGAAGATGTGTCTGTAATGAAATGAAAGTAGACATTACAGAACCAAATATAATCTCAGAATTTATCAGACAGAAAATATGAAGGTGATGACTTGGGCTTTATGACTTCAAAGAATTCATTGCTTTAATCATGCTAATTTCTTCTGAGTAAATTTACTCCAGACTGGATATCTGTTAAGAATGCTATTTATTTTTATTTACTACATCATAATAATTGTGATTATCATTGATTTATATTACTGATATAACATTACTGACCTCACAGTTTATGATGTGCCATATTCTAGAGTCCTTCTACTTGATCCAAGTGTTAATTTAAGTTACCTTCAAAATAATCCCACACACGGAGCCCACCATGAGGGCTGGTATCCAGTCTCTTACTGACAGGTTCTAATAACCAATACACTAAGTTCTTTTAAAAAGCTAATAGCAAATTAAAAGTTGCAGATATATATTTGCACTCTTGCATGTCTATGAGAGACAGACATACTCCAGTACACACACTAGCGCAGAGCAGAGCTTTAGAAGATGGACCCATTGGACAGGCTGGGCTAAAGTGGCAGCCAGTGGTTAAACAAGGTGGTTTAACTTATCCAACAACCTCTGACGTGCTGCATGACCAAAATTACAGTGGAATCAGTGGGACGGCTCCAAAGAAACTGCTTCTCTGGCTTCCCTAAACACTCCTGTATCACACAACACTGCTCAAGCCGTGGACAAGAATGACCCAGGTGCCAAGAAAAATGTTACTTTTAAAGCACACTAGCAATATATGCCAGCATCCCATTTATGCTCTTTGAGGTTTTCACATATCTGATTTCCCACTCACTTGATTTGCCTGAAATTTCATTTTACTCTTCCCCTAGCCCAGGGCACTGGTTACCTTGTAATACTACCACAGTCTGTCCAGATGGTGTTCCAAGATCCACTCCAGCTTCTACAAGGAAAGGAGAGGCAGTCATTAGAGGCCCTCCCGCCTCCCTTTTCAGTGGGAAAACTAAAAGACTGTGTAATTGGGATTAGATGGTTTGGTGTGAGGCTGAAAGGAGCCAAACTACAGATCTGCATCATTTCAAATCAGTTTACTTGAATTTGCAGAGGTTTTCAGAGGGTCTCTTGAAAGGAGATCATAAAAAAACCCCACCGCACACAGAACACCACACTAAGCTGTCACAGAATAAGAACGACAACCATCACATTGATGAATGGGAAAGACATAAATAAAAACAGGAATAAAGTGGTTAATTTTCTCAATAAATGGAATGTAATACTTCAGTCTATATACAAACTGTCTCCCCTTAAAATCTGTAAGAAGGTTATACTATTTACATTAATAAAAATAATGTTAGTCACAAAGAGCTACATAAGCACCTCACAGAGTAGTGGGAATGGGATATAAAGTGACAAATTAAATTCACCATAAGTAAGTGTGAATCAGTGCACACTGAGGGAAAAATATCCAGACTTCGTGTGCACACTAAACTACTTTCTACTGCTTTGCAGATTGTGGGGTTACAAGACACGATTTTAAAGAAAACATTTGCCTCAGATTCTGATGCAGTCAAAAACCAAATTGAGCATTTGCTTTTACCTAAGAAAAAGAAAACTAAATAGAAAATACTTTATGTGGTTGCACAAAATAATGGCCTTAAAAAGTGACCCCTTTATTTATCCTCTCTCCTGTAAGAGAATATAGTTGAACTTCCAAGTGTGTAGAGAACAGTGGGAAAAATATCTGGGACTGTTCAGCCTCAAAAAGGAAGGACTGAACGGTGTGACCAGTACCCCCTGACCCTGACCCCTGGTAAACCTCAAGTTTGTGTGACAAACAGGAATGCATTTGAGTCTTGAGTCACAGAAAACACCGAGTGAGTAAAATGGTTCATTGTTGCTTCTAATTCAGGCGTAGGGGGGCATCAAATAAAAACGGCATGATAAGCTAAGAAAAAAATAACTTCACACAGGCTGCGATACTCTGTCACAAGTTATTGCAGGTGGTGAAACAACTGACAGAAGTTCAAGGAGTGTTTTACTGGGGTAGGGGAGGCCAGTGAAGGGCTATTACCACAAGGACATTATCTCTTGCTCTGGAAGCCCCTCCAGCCACAAGCAGCTGGAAGTTGAACAAAAGCACCACTCAGTTATTGCCCTGTCCATAAACCTTTCCCAGGCACTGGCTACTGCTGGAGACTGGGTACTGCAAGAGGTACTGGTGCCTTACCCAAAATGGCTGTTTTTACATTCTTGTTTCTTCCACAAGAAGCCACAGGCAACCACGAGAGGCTCTGGGGGTAGGCTATCAGCACCCAGGCAGGCTGGAGAGAGGTAGATGCAACAGCTTAGCTAAGAAGTCCTTCCCTTCCTCTCACTTCTGTCTTCTGCATCCATTCAAAACACCTTAAAAACCTCAATTATTTTCAAATATCCCCAGATAATGAGTTAAATAGGTGCGTTAAAGGGAAGTAAAGTCTTTAAAAGCTACCCTTATACTTAAACCAAAACATTCAAAGACCAGGAATCTCACCACTTACCTGGAAGAAAAACTTAGTCATTGAAAAAGGAAAACACAGATGCCCTGGAAACTTTCTGTTGTTCAAACAAAAATGAAGAGTTTCTAAAAATCACTGGTATAAAAATACTGATGTAAAAATTAAGTCTAAATCTAAATTGAAGGTAATTCAGCAACACTTTGTTCTTTCTTCTCACCAGGAATGCAACCTTGTTTTAATTGGTTTAAATTTTTTAAACAATTTAAATTTTTTATACTTGTACTGCCTCTCATTTGAAGTAATAAAAACCTGAAGAAGTGATTGAAAAATGCATGCTGAACAAACTGTTACTCCTTTCATGCATTTATACCTATTAAAATGCATGCAACTAACTCAGTACTTGTTTTAATACAATTTAATCAAAACCAAGAAATCCTACATTGAAAATGTACATTTCCTGTGACTGAATAAGTGTAGCTAAGAGTTTTTCCATAGCTAACCCTTTATTCTCAGGGAAACCCTCGATAACATACTTTATTCACCAAAAACTCATTGTGACTGACGTTCATCTGACATGGCAGAGGGTCACACTCAGTATCAGTGCTTCAATGAACCAAAACCATGCTCACAGAGTAGCCTGAAAGGCCACAAGTGTCTTTTGACCAGTGACTACCTGTCCTTACTGCAGGATATCACAGATACACCACAACGATGGCAGCTATGGGGCTCTTCCAAAAAAATGAAGGCAGGCCAGCCAATGCCATCTTCCCAACCCAACACATTTTACAACACGTGAGGATTTGTCCCACCACCCAGCCTAAGAAATCCTCTTGACAAAAGGACACTCACTGGTTTCTCAGACAACCGCAGATGGAGGAAGGATGGAGAAGGAAGTCGTATGGATCACCAACAAAGGAAGGGTGAAAAAAGTCATCGTAATAATAATAACATCTATCAAAAACATCCCTTTATATTTATCTAGAAAAGCTATTTATCTCGAAAAGTTATTTCTTATTACTTGTTTTTGTAGTGGGAGGAGGAGTGGACACACATGATTTTCTTTCTTCATACATAGCTTCATAACTGCAGTAACATCAAGGTTTACTTGAATCACTGCCTATCATTTGATTCCCAACTCTGTGTATGTCCAACACAAAGGTATGTAACTGTACCTTTTGATTGCCAATATTTTTTTCAGACCCCTTCTCCAACTTTTCAACTTAATTTTCAAACCTAAAGCCATATTACAGTTTAAAAGAACCAGAAACTGGATTAGCAGCCTCTCAGCTGGGCATCACCTACATATTTAACGAGCACACTCAGGATTCCATCACCCTGATCAATAATGAAAATACTGGTACCATTAACCCAAGGCAGTGTCCCATGGAAGCAAACTCAGTGAATCTTTTCATTCAGACAATGAACTACCCGCTGACAATTGTGCACTATGATTTTAAAATGAGTTTTGCATGTATTGTATAGCTCCTGACTTCCTAATTTGCTATCAGAAGGCCACTGAGATGTCACAAAAACACTTGCCAATGTCAAGCTTCTGAAATGCACTGTTTCTCTTCCGTCCACAAAACATATTGAATTAAATATTTCAAGTATGAGTGAAACATGTGCTATATACTTAATTTTCAAATAATTTAGCTACAGAATTTTTCACTATAAATATTCATTATAAATTCCAATACGTATTTTCTCATGGTAGATCTTTATTGATCCTCGGAAGTTCTCTCACAAAATAACTGGTCTCAGACAACTGGGTCAAAATGTTATTTTTACAAGTGTCTAAATACAAATTCACATAGACCTGTTTCATTCCTTAGAATAAACAAACACACACGCAAACTGTTTACAGAAATATAATTTAAGTATGGACTTTGCTCTTCTATTTCTACTTAAAGTGTGTTTTTTATTCGATCTTGTTATTTATTATTAAATATTAATACCAGTAAAGACTATTTTTGGTACTGAGTTTTTGTACAGTCAGACTGCAATGCATTATGTATGTTGTTGCACCTAAAAGAAGATAACTTTTAGGTCTTCACATTCTGGATTTAGGTGTTTCATTTCCACTGAAATTTAGTGAAAGATAGAAGAGTTCAACTACTGTTAATACCTCCAGAACCTTCCTCAAACTTACAACACATTTTTCTTCAAATATGGGTATGGGACATTTCAATATTCACAGAGAACCCAAGATGCAGTCTTACAAATTCTGGGGTTTTTCTTAATTGTGAAAACCATGCCTTTCTGCACACTTTACAGACACACCAGCTAGAGAAGTACCTACCCTACTGTTTCTCTGAATATAAGCCTCTACAGATACAATGTTATCAGCTCAATTTTATCCCAAGTCTGTATCTCTGTATTTCTCATTTTAAGATCCAGCAACCTAGTCCTGAAACTGTAAGTAGTTCTATTATTTCATGTTTAAATAACAGGTTTGGTGGTTCGTTTTCCATTTAATCTGTATCGTCCATCCTATGATAATATAGGATTAATTGGGCAACTTGATGTTGTATTTTTCCCATCAGGACTGTAAATAGGCCATAAACTTGGAAAGAAGTATCTATTAATAATTCTTACAATTCTTACATTCTTAAAAAAACATGCAGTAATTCCCAATTTGAAAAGAATCACTAGAGGTCATAAATGTTTTAAAAAAATCTTCTCAGCCTGAAACTTCAAATTCTCCCATTTTTCTGTTTTAAAGCAAGTATTGCACTCATTCCCTACATTGTGCAAAACCAGATTTGCTCTGCCATTTCAACTTGCTATTCCTTCAACTGCAGGCCACTATGTGCAGCGAGTCGCTGCAAAGCTGCTTTTATTGACAGGTATCTCCCCCCTCGCCACATCCCCGCGTCCTTTCTTTTAAAGTCTACAATGGTGAAGCTGGATGGGAAAATGCTTGGGTGCTTTGTTTCAGGTCTGAGCAGCATCTTGCTTTCCCACAACAGGTAGGCACAGGCAGAGAGTGCTGCTGAATGCAGGACACCTCGCAGAGGATCAAACCACTAGTTACTGCTACTGTCTCAGGCACTGCATATTCTCTACTGACCATGGCTCTTTGCCAAGCTCTAATTAAGACACTTCAGTATGTCAGGGAGTTAACCCTCTGCTGCACATACCTTCTCCAGAAGCACCAAGGTATAAGCACATTCTTTCTAAAAATACCCGAGCAGCTTTGCCGTTACTGGTACTGTGAAGTCTCCAAGTCCTTCAAGTTTTTACCTTGTCAATTCTATAAATGAGGATGAATTAAAGAGGTAGTTGGCACCATGACTTTTAGCAGCATTTCTAAAAGTGAATAAGCATTCCTCCTGTATGAATTTGGTGCGTATTGCCAAGTCTATTTCCTTTTGAAGAAAAATATCTCACTTTGTCAAAGAGTAGAAATTCCTTTAAAAAAAATTAATTAAGAACAGGCTGTAGAAAATTCTTTACTCTCCAAATAGTTTTTTGTTCCGTTCTTGAAGGCTGCAGAGCAGCAATGTTGCTGTAAGGGAAATGACGAATTCTGAAGAATCCAGAGCTGCATTTTTATTTCACAAGAGATCAAACATAAACACAACATTTGCTGATCTATCAATCCTATCTATTGGTCTCACGGAAAGAACAACCACCACTGAACTGAATGAGGGGAAGCTGTGACAATAGTCAGAGGGGGTAAAAGGAAGCCCATGTCGAGGCTGTTTGCATCTATTGTAATCTATATTTCTTCTTCAAAAACCCTGTTTAACCACTGCATCCTGTCTGTACATGGAAATTTTCCCTAATGAAAAGCAATATAAGTCACAATGTGACTGAGAGACAAACTAAGTTAATTTCATTCTAGTAACTGGGAGGGGGGAATAATCGTAACTTGAATATGATAAATGTCTATGTGCAATAAAACCAACAGGAAAAAGCAAACTGTTTCAACTTTTAAAGAGGTAAAAAAACCAGAAAATGTAGTTGACCAGCCAGTTGTCCTCATATTGCAGAGTATAACAAGGCATTTGTAATGGAGCCCTTGATTACTTCAGGGCGACAAAAATCTGAATATTACAGAGTCTAAACGAGGTTAATTTGTAAGCCAATTCCACGTCTTTGCTCTTACTGTGCATTAGCCACAGTGGCAGGAAAACCAGAGCTGTTTTCCAAAGCCATTACTGATCTGATCTTGGTGGTGGACATGTTTTCCTTTTCTGAAATCTAATTATCTGCTTTAGACAGTATGTTAACAACTAAAATATCTGATCCTCCCTATACCTGTATTTTTGGAGAGCAACACCTGAGTTCTTCATTTCGAAGAAATCCAGAAACCAATATATGTTACATAAACAAGCTCATAATGTTGCCTCAGTATTAGATGATACTGTACATTTTTAAACCAAAATAAATGAGATGCCTAGTGGGTTTAAGAATTTTTTTTTAATTTAGTAAGAATAATTCAAATGTTTGCACTATTTCAGTTCTCTGCTGAGATAAATGCACTTTTTTAAAAACCTGAAGAAAATTTTTGTAAGAAAAAATGTTAACATTCAGCTGGATAGTTAGCAGAACCACAAAGTCTTTTCCACAGGCTGTATAAAGACAAATCCTGAAAGGAGTAGTCGCAACAGATAAGCCTTTATCCACAGGTATTGCCCATTCCTATGCTTCACTGCCATATTTTCTTTACAGGTGTAATCCACAAACACTATGTATTGGAAAAGGGCTGTCCCACTTGGTGCTATAGGAATATTAATTCCAGTACCCAAAAGGTATGCCCTCAAATATATTTTTAGAAAGGTTATTTCAGTTTCCATACAATTCTTTTGAACTCACAGGGGCAATGTGTGCCAAGTGTGCTGTTATTTTTACACAGAGGTTATAATATCCTGGGGCCCTTTGTTGAAACAAGCCAACTAATTTCTCTCAGAAACCAGCTTTCTTTTTGACTCACACTTCATTCTCCTTCTAAGAAAGGTACATGAATTAAGCCCATTTAGATTATCACTACATATGTATCATATATGAATTGCATATTAATGCATCGTATTTAGGGCTGACTTTACCAGTAAGTATATCAGCTTCAGAAAGAATCCTATTGATTTCCATTTCCATTGCATACATACCAATCGATGGATAGTACAGTTGCATTGTGAATAGTCTCACATAAGCTAACTCATATAAACTAAAACAGAAAAAGAGATGTATTAAAAGTTAATTGTAATCTAATCCTCCACAAAGACAAGTCTTTTTAAAAGAAAATCAAGTGGAATTCTTTGTAAAAGGTATAATAAATTACTGTAAGTTTTTCAGGCAATAGAACATGCTACTGTGAAAGATAAAGGAAAAGCTGCTAAGCATTGAGCAGAGACATCTTGTTTTCCATTTAATAGTAACCATTTCAAGTACTATCATCTCCAAGAAAAAAAAAAGAAAAACCCCTCATTACTAATTTCAACTGAAATTCTTTATGGTTATTTGCCTTTCACTTCTACAACCTACCACTGCTTCAAGAAAATTAATTAGACCACTAATGTCATGAATTTTTCATTTTGGGAAAACCTCATGAGCCCACACTGACATTATTCTCCACCAAGTGCAGGTCAGGATATTGAGTACACATATTGCATGTGCAGTGCATATCCAAGAAGTCTACGTTCACTGCTCTCTTATTTTGTCTAGAACTACAAGAACTTTGTCTATAATGCCTTACTGGCTGAAGCATGAAGCTAAGTTACACATACCATGCAAGGTTTGCCCCGATTTCATTGATGTCACCTTACTGCTCCAAAACACTGAGCACATAATAATTCCCACATCTAAGTTTTCAACCTTTCTTTCATTATACAGCACCAGCTTCCAAACATACAAGAGTGGTTAATGCCTATTTCAGTAAGTCAGTGATGTATCTAAGGAAAAATCATCTTTGCCACTTTGAAAAGTGTATTCTTATAACTCCTTTTGAATGACATGCAGAATTACAGTTGAGACATCACAGGATGCACATGACATCAAAACTGGGGTATCCAAATTAAAATTTGCTCAAGTTTTACTTATTAGGTCAGGGGAAAACACAATTTAACCAGGAAGCTTCTTGATCTCTGCTGAGAATTGTCATTTCAAGTTCTTTCTGAACTTCCTTTTCATATTTGAAGCAGAACAGGTTTTCTCAGTTACAGAATTAAAGTATTTTAAAGAGTGTAAGGCATTTACAGACTTCTACAGGATAAATGTTCAGTCTCATTTGTCTGCTCTACAGATAATACAGCTTAGGAGAACGACTTAGACCATTGCGTCCTTTAGATAAATACTATTCCCTGGTATTTCCTTTATAGTAGAAAAAATCAGTGGCTGCTGAAAAGGAAATACTCTATTTTGAATATTTGTTTTAAGTAGAGAAATGGGCAAATGGTTTAGAAGATAGAGCTACAGAGGTGAGAAACAACAAATTCCTAAGACTATCTAGTATTTTTATGAACTTAATACATCTACCAGAAATGCATAAACAGAATGTTCTGTATATTTGGAAAAATTTGTGTTCATGCAGAGGCAGCGATATATAGTATAAAGTATATATATGTATATATGTATATAGTTGATATAGCCTACAAATGTCGCTAAGGAAATTTATTCCTTCCTGCAGCAATAAGTATCGAACAGCCAAAGAGTCAGATAATTGTGAAGATGTAATTTAACTGTCTTTTGCTGGAAGATGGACTTGGTCTTTCCCTACTGTCCTCTGCCTGAAAAACATGATAATGCCAACGCATTTCTGGATACACTTGGAATATTTTTAGTTTGCACTTTTTTACCCTTTCTTCTTGCATAAGGAAGCCAGTCCATTCCCTAGAGGCCTGTAAGGAGTAGAAAAAGGTAGAAATCAAGTAAAAAAATCAACCCACAGAGAAAGAGAAAAAGCTAATTACATAACAGATGTACAAGACCATTTTAGAGATTCACAATACAAGCAGGTTCCCTTGAGTCTGAGTAGATCATCTTTTTTCTCTCCCTGCTCCATGAGTGAAAAACCAGCTCTCCTCTGTAACACTGGACATGCCTTTGAAGAAAAATGTTTCACTCCTTTGGCAATTACAGTCCTCCCATAACTATGGAAGATTTTATATATATATATATAAGCCATAAAATGTAGCACCTACTCTCCCTGTTGCACAACACTCCACATTGCAACAGTGCTTCAGAATAATTTACTCCAAAGGAGCAGCACAGGGATGCAAACACAAGGAGAAGTAGCTAACCATTAATTCCTGCATGAGATCCCTTGAAGCAGGGATTTATCAGCTGGCTGCATTCCCCTCCTGCTCAGCAGCCAGGGCTGCCCAGCACTGAGTGTGCTCCCAGCTTTGATGTGCCATGAAAGTCACCCCAGGCCATGTAACCCTCTCTCTTATTTTCTATAGTGGTTGTTGTCTATCTCAACCGCTGAAAGTTGCACAGGACAGAAAAGCAGGCTTTTTTAATAATTATGTATGTTATGTAGAGATCTCTTCCCTCCCAGCAGAAGGGGGGAGAGCAGAAGGGGATGAGAGAGAGGATGTGCCAGACCAATTCACATGCAAATGTGCCTAAGTTCCAAAGTACATTAAAAGAAAAAGCAGTTCCCTAAAATAATTTATGGCCAGGAATGTTTTATTACCCTTGTACACTTACCACTAAGTTTTGAAATGCTGGCCTATTGATAATGAAGGTTTGTTATCTAGAAATCCTGACAACTCTTCCTCTGGGGACCAGAACCATTGTAAGCTTCTCAGTTTAGAAAAAAAAAATAGTTAATGTGGTGGCTATTTGCAGAACTGTACTGCACAACAGGATGACAGAAGAAGTATTTTGCAGCTTCTCCAGATCTAAAAACCCTAAATAATAACAACCAAGCCTGCAGCTATGGGAAAAATGTGATGCATAATGTAGCAGAAATACCCCAGTAACTGCATTCGGACTTATTTCTGCCTACATGGATAAAGTATCCACCTTGTTGACCTGTCAGTCTCGCTAATCCACCCTCTATTTTCAGTTAATATCATTAAAGTTCAGCGCTTGAGAGCCTGGAGGGAGAGGCGAGCACCCCATCCCCTTTTTCCACGGGGCGGTAACCAGATGTCAATGGCCGCAGCTGTGACTACATAATTACCTGTTTGCATGAACGCGGACCGCAGTTTAGATTTAATAGGTCAGACGACAATGCAGCAAAACGCATTTAGCCTACGATTACCCCTTTTCAAACATTCTCTCGCTCGCAACTTCGACCCTGGGAACATTGCGGGCACAGACTCGGGTCAATAAGAAACATTGGCCGGCACAATGGGGCTGGCCTCAAACAGCGCTGTTGACAGACACCGGCACAAAGGCGGTGAATAGAGTCCCCCTCAGTTCTCACACAGAGCGAAGAATGAGTCAGTGTACTGCCGCTTTAGTGCTCTGTTTGTACAGTGTATACAGCTTTTGTCCCGCGCCACTGTTCGACGCTCAATGGGGCCTAAAGAGCCGAGGAAGTGAAGGCGGAAGAATGGCTCCGCGCTCACCCCGGCAGCCAGCGGTGGATCCCCTGCGCTGGATGGCTCCAGTGGGAAGCCTGGAGATGCCGGTCACGCGGCTCCCGCCGCCCCAGGGCTCGGCCGCGCACATCGTGCTCCTGACCTCGGGCGAAGCCCGCATGCGATGTCGCTGCTGTGGAGACAGCCTGGTACTTTTAAGCAACGTATTCTATCTCCTTCAAAAACACAGTAATGTGCCCTCCTGCCCTTCCCTCCCACCATGACACAATTCACGGCTGCCACTTCAACCAAGAAGGAAAACTGAGCATGGGATTTGGAATTACAGTAGCTCTACGTCCCTCCAAAATGTAACAATAACCATGTAGTTGTAGTTTTAAATCCCCACTGCAAATGGTTAAGGAAGTGAGGAGGGTAACAAAAGACAACCACAGCTGTACATCTGTATTTCACACACAACATTTAGATTGTGCAAATAAAGGGTCAGGGAAAATTTATCACATACACATTGCTCATGAGCCTCTATATTAGTTATCTATTAGCAGAGAAAAAAACCCCACTTCATGTAGATTATTGCTACTCTTCAAACAATAATTTTTGTCGACTTCCCCTTTAGGGAAACAGCACTTCTCTTATTTAAATTACCATGCTTATAAGCACGATTAAGAAACCAAAGTAGCCCTCTAGCACAACGTCAGAAGTGTTATCTTCACCTTCTTTATATCACAGAATCACAGGATAGCCTGGGTTGGAAGGGACCTTAAAGATCATCTAGTTCCAACCCCCCTGTGGTGGACAGGGACATCTTTCACTAGACCATATGCAAAGTATGCAGACTTTTTTCTAAGGAGTGAAATCTTTCCTTGCAAACAGTATTTAGATTTTTTAATGACTAGCATGAAGCTAGTAAAAGAGATAGCAACTGCGCTTTAACTTATGCAGACCGTACTACAGATAAGGTTATACATTATAAATCAGAGTGAAAGAACTGTTTAGTATGTTGTAAGACTGTGAATTGGTTAGAATAAGAAAAAAAAAGGAGAAGAAGAAAATTGCATTTTAGAATAAACAAATCCATGGATTTCCATGAATGGAACACAAAGAACATTGTTCATCTTATTACTAATAGCAAAGGTAGTATTAGCATGCTTTCTACTGCTCTTTCAATTTTAGTTTTTAAGCTCAAAATACTGGAATGTTACTACACTAACTAGCTACAGAAGAAAGCTCCAGATTACTAAAAAACTGATGTGTCTAATGCCAGGAAAAAAAAATTAAACCCAAAAATTGAAAGTTTAATTATGTGTGAGCTAGTCAGAAAGATTTTGAAAGTCTTGAAGCCATGACTTTCACTCTTGGCAAATGAACTGAAAGCGAGTAACCTGAAAGATATGTGAAGAGCGTTACCTTATTCTCAGATACTTCATTTTAAAACAGCACAAAAATTTCTACTGTTTATATCTACATACTGCCTTATTTAAATAAGGCAAGCCTGCCTGCTCTGCACACTACCTATAAGACCTATGACTGCACTCGAGTATACTGGCACTGACTATGTAAAGTAGGCAAACATTTGTACAGGTGCCAAAGTATGCCTGCAAGCTTACCAGGGATCTGATCCATCACATTCCTGAATGGAGTTTTCAGTTCACTTTAAAGGAGGAAAATCCCCACCTTTCAACTACAATTAGGGTTCTTACGTACCCTGCCACAAAAATACTCATAGATCTAAAGGCTGATTAACAAAGCTGGAAGAATTAACATCTAGCACAATTATTTCTTTTATTATGAACAGGAGAAAGACCTTCTGAGTTTGGTCTATCCTGGGAAGAAGAAAATGGAGACAAACTCGGGTTTACCAGTTCTAAATGGGGAGAGATGAAGAGCAGGCCAAGAGCTTATGGGTCAGGATTTAAAGGGAGGGAAGGGACAGGTGACATTATAGTGGGGGTCTACTACAGGTCACCTGACCAGAAGGACCAACCAGATGAAACCCTCTATAGACAGACAAGAGCAACCTCACAGTCACAATCCCTGGTCCTCACGGATATCACCTCAATGCCTGCTGGAGGGACAGAACAGCAGGACATAACAACCCAGGAGGTTCCTGGAATGCAATGGTGGTAACTTCCTTCTCCAAGTCACAGAGGAGCCAATGAGAAGAGGTGCTGTGCTGGAACTTTTTCTCACCGACAAGGAGGGGCTGCTGGGGAATGTGAAACTCAAGGGCAGCCTGAGCTGCAGTGATCATGAAATAGTGGAGTTCAAGGTCCTTAAGGCAGGGGGAAGGGCACACAGCAAGCTCACTATCCTGGACTCAGGAAAACAAACTTTGGATTCCTCAGGGATCTGCTTGGAGAGGACCATGGGATAAAGCCCAGGGGGGAAGAGGGGCCCAAGAAAGCTGGTTAATATTCAAGGATCACCAACGAAGAGGATGCATCTCAACAAAGAGGAATTCAGGCAAAACACCATGAGGCCTGGGTAGATGATCAAAGAACTCCTGGATAAACTCAAACACAAAAAGGAAGCTTAAAGGAGAGTGGAAGCAAGGACACGTAGCTTGGAAGGAACACAAAGAAATTGTCCAGACAGCCAGGGATCAGGTTAGGAAAGCTAAAGTCCTGATAGAATTACATCTGGCCAGGGCTTGTCACGGGCAACAAGAAAAGCTTCTATAGGTGTGATAAGAGGAAGACTAGGGAAAATATGCACCCTCTTCAGATGGAAACAGGAGATCTGGTTACCTGGGATATGGAGAAAGCTGAAGTATTCAATTTACTTTTTTTCCTCAGTCTTCACTGATAACTGCACCAGCCACACCACCCAAGTTGCAGAAGGCAAACCCGGGGACTGGGAGAATGAAGAACCACCCACTGTAGGAGAAGATCAGGTTCAAGACCATTTTAGGAACATGAAGGTGCACAAGTCCATGGGACTTCATGAGATAAATTCAAGGGTCCTGAGAGAACTGGTCGGGGGGGCGGGGCTGGAAGGAGGAACCAGCAGCGGCAGCAATGATGAACCTGGACCGAGTCTCCAATGAGGAGAAACTGGAGCTGTGCCGGAAATACTTCCAGGGGGGTTCCTGCTGCTGCCCTTCCTCTGGGTGATGAACGTGGTTTGGTTCTTCTGAGAGGCCTTTTGGGCCCCCCCGTTCGGGGAACAGCAACAGATCAAACACTACATGGTGCATTCTGCGCTGGGGGCGGGGCTCTGGGGGGTCTCCCTGGGGGTCTGGATTGGGCTCTTCCAGACTCGCCATGGCTAATGGATTTTTTTATTTTTTTCCAACAGGATGAGGTTCAACAAGGCCAAGTGCCAGGTCCTGCACTTTGGCCACAATAACCCCAAGCAGCGCTACAGGCTGGGGACAGATTGGCTGGAGAGCAGCCAGGCAGAAAAGGGACCTGGGAGTCTGGATTGACAGGAAGCTGAACATGAGCTAGCAGTGTGCCCAGGTGGCCAAGAACACCAATGGCATCCTGGCCTGTATCAGGAACAGTGTGGCCAGCAGGACCAGGGAAGTGATTCTTCCCCTGTACTCAGGACTGGTGAGGCCACACCTGGAGTACTGTGTCCAGTTCTGGGCCCCTCAGTTCAGGAAGGATATTGAGGTGCTGGAGCAGGTCCAGAGAAGAGCAACGAGGCTGGTGAAGGGACTCGAGCACAAGTCCAATGAGGAGAGGCTGAGGGAGCTGGGGTTGTTCAGCCTGGAGAAGAGGAGGCTCAGGGGAGACCTCATCCCTCTCTACAACTATCTGAAAGGAGGTTCTAGCCAGGTGGGGGTTGGTCTCTTCTCCCAGGCAGCTATCAGTAAGACAAGGCACGGTCTTAAGCTGTGCCAGGGGAGGTTTAGGTTAGATATTAGGAAGAAATTCTTTACAGAGAGGGTAATCAGGCATTGGAATGGGCTGCCCAGGGAAGTGGTGGATTCTCCGTCCCTGCAGGTTTTTAAGATGAGACTGTGGCACTTAGTGCCATGGTCTAGTAACCACGGCGGTGTTGGATCAAGGGTTGGACTTAATGATCTCAGAGGTCCCTTCCAACCTGGCTGATTCTATGATTCTATGATTAACAGGCTACACCGCTATCCATCATATTTGAGAAGTTGTGGCAGTCCAGTGAAGTTCCCACTGACTGGAAGGGGAAACATAACACCCATTTTTTAAAAAGGAAAAACAGAAGACTCGGTGAACTACAGGCCAGCCACTCTCACTTAAGTGCCCTGAAAGATCATGGAGCAGCTCCTTCTGGAAACTATGCTGAGGCATATGGAAAATAAGGAGGTGATTTTTGACAGCCAACATGCCTTCACTAAGTGCAAACTGTGCCTGACAAATCTGGTGACCTTCTACCCTGGGGTTACAGTGTTGGTGGATAAGGGCAAAACAACTGACGTCATGTACCTGGACTTGTGCAAAGCATTTGGCACTGTCTCACATGACATCCTTGTCTTTAAACTGGAGAGGCATGGATTTGACGGATGCACCACTCAGTGGACAAAGAATTGTCTTGGATGGTCGCACCCAGAGAGTTGCAGTCAACAGCTCAGTGTCCAAGTGGAGACTGGTGACAAGTGGTGTTCCCCAGGGGTCAGCATCGCAACAGCACTGTTTAACATCTTTGTTGGTGACATGGGCAGTGAGACTGAGTGCACTGTCAGCAAGTCTGCTGACAACACCAAGCTGTGTGGTGCAGTCAACACACTGGATGGAGGGGATACCATCCAGATGGACCTTCACAGGCTTCAGACATGAGCCCATGTGAATCTCACAAAGGCCAACAAGGACAAGTGCAAGGTCCTGCATGTGGGTTGGGCAAGCACAAGTACAGGCTGGGCAGAGAATGGATTGAGAACAGCTCTGAGAAGAAGGACTTGCAGGTATTGGTGGACAAAAAGCTCAACATGACCCAGCAATATGCACTTGCAGTCCAGAAAGCCAACTGTGTTCTGGGCTGCATCAAAAGAAGTGTGACCAGCAGTTTGAGGGAGGTGATTCTTCCCCTCTACGCTGAGACCTCATGAGACCCCCACATGGAGTAGTGCACCCATCTCTTGTGCTGCCAATGTAAGAAGGACTCGGGCTGTTGGAGTGAGTCCACAGAAAGGTCACGGACATAATCAGAGGATGGTGAGATACTGGACCAGGTTGCCCAGAGATGTTGTGGATGCCTCATCCCTAGAGGTGTTTAAGGCCCAGCTGGATGGAGCTCTGAGCAACCTGATCCAGTGGAAGGTATCTCCGCCCATTGGGCAGTGGGGGAGTGTTGAAACTAGATAATCTTTAACATTCCTTCCAACCCAAACCATTCTTTGACAAATCACCTCAAATCTCCTTTTTCATTTTTATTTTTTTAAGCTTAAATCACTGCTTAGCAAGTTAAACCTAGCCTAACCTACTCCATACATTATTCCTTTAATTTAATTTTAGCTAAGTGCACCACATACACCACTAAGTGTACACGCTTAGCATACTCTTAATACATCTTGAAGAAGCAGATAAATATTTCACAAACCTTCACATTAGACCAATGTGTGATTCAACTTACCAAAAGTCCCAGAAAGGGATATTTTATTTGCTGCCACACATCACTGCTGCTCTGCATCCCCCTCCCAGGCTGGCAGCAGCGGCAGCTCTGCCTCCTGCCAAGCAGAGGATCACAGCTTGTTTACTGAGCTCTGTGTGGAGGAAGCAGAGCGCATTTCAGTCTCGTCTCCAGCAGCCCTGTCAAGCCAGTTGCCAAGAACAGTCTTGAAAGGCTTCGGGGGAAGCAAAATCTAGTACGTAGGTGGCAATAGACCAGGGACCCAAAGATGAGTGAGGTGGTGCAGGCACTACTTGATCTGAAAGATTAAAACACCTTTAGGTAACTTCAAATAGGAAAAGAAGTAAGTGAACTCCCTAAGTGGAAGAACAGATTAACAATCAACTTATAATTACCACTGAGATTAGGATCTCTATGTTAATACTTGAAGTTAATGAGTACAAATTGCAAATAAATTAAACTTGTACGCTATTTACATTTCCTTATGATGTATGGAAAAGACCTGAAAAGTCTGATTGGGATTTCATGTTGTAGAAGATTATAATTTTTTTAAATTTTAATATTTAAATTAACACTCCATTACTCCCAGAAGATTTCAGACAGGTTAAATGTGTGTTGTGCATTTCCATAAAGAAATGCTTTATATAGTTTTATAGGAACCATGAAACTTGTTCAATAAGATCTCACTGCCTTTGCAAGAGCATGCCAGCTACTATGAAAATAAAGAACAGTTTCACAGAGGACATGTACACAATCACTCATTCCTTCTAATAAGATCATTAATCAAAGAAAAATTGCTTAAGCCCTTTTCCCCTACCCTACTAATGAAAAGTCACCAAACACTGATAAGTGATCAGCATTTTTCATTGTACCAAATGATTATTTCTCTGCCTTTAGAATCGTATCTCAATTTCTTGGTTAACTGGGTACATGCTCACACAGTGTGACCACATTATGTGCACTTTGCCATGTGATCAGAGCCTGCCAAGTCTCAAAGCAGATTATTTAAAATAGAGCTTCAGTATTTTTCAGAACAATCCCTCCAGGATCTGGAGGATTGGGGGCAGGGAGGTGTTATTTCTCACCCAAGTTGGGTGACTGGATTTTAAGTTCTTTATACAAAAAAATAAATTGTTGTAAAATGCTAAGATGGGAAAATAGAAAATTTGCCTCTCTTGACAGCTATCACAGAAGGAAAAAGAACTTTGGTTTTGTATGAAAAACACCCCATGACTGGCTATCAGCATACTTTGAATTTCAGTGACCATAAATCATGACTGTGTTCAGCAAGTTCATAAAGCAACAGACATTTGCATCCCTGCTTGGCTGCTATCATGCCTAAAATGCTGACAGAGTCATGGCAGCAGTGACCACACACAGACTCCAAAATCTATTAGGGCAAGTTTTAACAGCTACTGACTACTCTTAGTACACTTCCCCCCCTTTTTTCTCTTTAAATGTACAAGTCTTTACTTACACTGCAGTTCTTCCAACACAACAGCAACACTGCCTAGAATTTTAAATTTAATCTTGAAAATTTAAGAAAAATCAGGCAAGCAAATACAATAGCAAGGACTGAGTTACCAAATGCTCCTTACTCAGTAAGGGCAATTACATACAACCTAAATGTCGCTTTAGTTCTATTATCTCTATTTCTTCCTCCCAAACATTTGATTCACAAATTATACTCATTTGTTATTTCCATCCTTGATCCAGACAAGCATATGTGAAGAGAGGCAACAAGGACTGTTGGTTTTGTTAGCATATTAGTGAGCAGAAAAGGAAAATAAAGTAGTCTTAAATAACAGACATGCAATAAAGTGTTATTTATCTTTGCCTCTAAACACCATGTGGTTTTTAATTGATTTGCTGAGCTGGCTAATAGCAGCAAAGCAGCTGAATCCCCTACACAGTTCGGCAACACTCAGCCTTAAAAGGCTTACTTTGCTTTGTAGGAATTTACCTGCTTTTGTGCCCTGGTTGGAAAACGGAATCTGAACAGGTTGACGAGGAGTTACAGAAAGCATCAGGGGAAGAAAAGCATCTGTCAAGGGTTTGGTGTGTAGGAGTAACAGAATTAATTTTATCAGTCTTTTGGGCCTATTCCAAGCGGCAGTCAACACCCACTCCTCCCTCTGATGAGACATCCCTCTGTACCGACCAGTGACTTCAAATAAAAATGCATGACTAAATAAATCATCAATGGCCACAAACAGCTTCTAAGTATCTCCAAGGCTGGAGATTTCACAACCTCCCTGGGCAACCTGTAACCTGTGCCAGCGTTCAGTCACCCTCACAGTGTAAAACTGCTTCCTGAGGCTCAGAGGGAGCCTCCTGTGTGTTGGTGTGTGCCTGTTGCCCCTTGTCCTGTCACTGGGCACTACTGATAAGAGCCTGGCTCTGTATCCTTTGCCCCCTCCCTTCAGGTGTTTATACACAATTGATGAGATGATCCCTCTGAGCCTTCTCTTTTCTAGGATGAACAGTCTTTCCTCATTGGAGAGATGCTCCGGTCCCTTCATCATCTTAGGGGCCCTTCTCTAGACTTTCTCTTAAACTGGGGAGCCCAAAACTGGACACAGCACTCCACGTCTGGCCTCACCAGGGCTGAGTGGAAGAGAAGGATCACATCCGGCCACCTTCTTGTCTAACGCAATCCAGGACACCATTCAGCTTCTTTGCCACAAAGGCTCACTGTTGCTTCATGTTGAACTTGATGTCCACCAGGACCCCCTGGGCCTTTTCTGCCAAGGTGCTTTGCAGCCAGGTGCCCCCAGCACGAACTGGTGCCCACGGCTGTACCTTCCCAGGGGAAGGACTTGGCACTCGTCTGTGTTGAACTTCAGAAGGTTCCTCTCAGACCATTTCTCCAGCCTGTCAAGTCACTCCAGACAGCAGCACAACCACCTCATGTAACAGCAACTCCTCTGAGTTTTGTACTCCAGGATAACTCGCTTAAGGTACACTCTGTCCCATCACTGAGGTCACTAATGAAGATGTTTAACAGGACTGGACCCAGTACTGACCCCTGGGTACACAGTTAGTTACCAGCCTCCAGCCTGAGTACTCTTCATATTATATAGCAGACTGAGAATGATTACCAGTTAAATAATTCTGTACAACAACTCTAGCTTTGCTAATACTAACAATTTAATCATCTTTCTGACATTTAGTGTCTTAAAGTCTTGGTTCTTATAGTTATACAGTTACACAAGAAGATCAATTGCCTTTCTAAAAAAAAAATTGTTTTAATTAAAAATTCCCATTCTGCCAAGTAAAAAAAAAAAAAAAAGTTATGTGAACTGAAACACTAAATAACCCAAAAAGACATAAACAAAAAATAAAACCAACTTTAAAATCATGATTCGTGGGAGGCCTGACTCATGCCTTCTGAAGAGCTCGAGGTTGATATATATTACCTGCAGTGTTTCCCTAGCTGTGTTAACTCCCTTCGCAGACTCACTTTACTGAAACTGTTCCAGAGGGGTGAATAATTACCACTCCGTGGTTATATGATAGCATTAATTTTCCTGAGTAAGATCTATGTTATATGAGGACTTATAATTCACATTTGGTCCAAAACAACATTAATTCAGTTTCTCAACCAAGAAACTAAACAGCTTCTGTCTTTGGGCAAGTCTACATCAGCTAGTTTAGACCGAGCTGGCTCCCAAACTGAAATCAAAGGCCACATCAGCACAGCACAGCACAACTCATTATGTTAAGAAGAGGGTTTAGCACACAGTTACACCCAACCTAATAAAAGCAGTTACACTGCTTCAGTAACCTGGCCTGCTTTTTCATCTAACCCTTATTTCTGTTACAGGTACAGGTCAAACTGACCAGACTTTCAGCCAGAAACATGTGCAACTCGCTCTGTGGTTTAGTAAAGTACAGTTCCCTGTACCCCTGAGAAGTACCACATGCCTGTAAAACTGGCATGACCCTACCTCATCCACTGGCATCCAGAGTCTCTGGTCAGCAAAACATGTTGGGGAGCGTTAGAGTTTTCATAATCTTCTGTATCTGTAATGGCTGAGGTTTCTTGAGCCTTGTCTAGCTATTGAGGAAATTAATTATACTTTACTAAGAGTATTTAAGTGAGAGAGCTCCTCCCTGTGTGCTAACAGCAAGGCTTTCTCAAAGGTGGTGGGGGGGTAAATTTTCAAATACACTGCACATAGAGATTCAACTCATTTATTCTCATCAATCTCAAAACAAAATACTAGAAACAATTTTAATTCTTCTGCCAAGTCATGACTTCATAATTCTAGTTTCTGTAGTTCTTGACAGCTAGCACCTGGATCAGAGGAAAAGAGAGAGTTAACCTACCTCTTCTCCTACGGACAGCACTCAAGCATTCCAATGCAGTAACAAGTTTCCCAAGACTTTTTTCTTTCCTATCGTGTATGTGTGCACGTCCACATATGAGAAAAAGTGTGGCTTAAAAAGTATTTACAGACTTTGACATTGCCAAAAAAGCTCCAGGCCACCTTATGGACTGCTTTGTTCTCCCAAGACGTTTTACACAGCATATTCCATCTCCCATTTATCATGATGCCCTGGGAAGACAGAGCTGGCACAACGTTTTTACCAGTAAATGCTACTAGTTTTGTGAGGTTTTTTTCTTCCAAAGGTCATCAGATCCCATAACTCCCTGCTACCTTAATCTAGTGACAGAATCAAAAACTAAGATGAAAAAATTATTAGCAGGCTCACATGCACTGTTGGGGCATTAATCCTAGGTCTATGCCGTATATTCCGTACCAAATGCTGTGCAGGGTGCCTCATTAATACGGATTAGTTGTAGTTTTGATAACCAACACCTGTCACATGGTATCATTACATTACCTAAACTCTAAAGTACCTATCTGGGATGAAAAACTTACAGTGCAGTCCAAAAAAATGTTTACAGACTCTGGGCTCCGGGAACTCTGGAAGCACAGTCTTGTGTATTACAGAACCACACAAAGCCAACACCTCCATTTGTGGTTGAAAATAACCACTGAAGAATGATATACAGTGGGTGGCAAAAAAGTCACAATTGTAAAAAACCAAGCAAATAATAAGCTGTGTCCATAGGGGATAAAAATGCTATAATTTCCAAAATGCTATAAATAAGTTGGAGGTTATTGCTGCAGCACACAAACCAAGTTTGCAATCACAGGGCTATTCTTCATGTCTGTTTCAAAAAAAGCGAGCTGAAATTGTTCGACAGCAGACAGAGTGGCACCGTGTGCATTGTTTGGGCTCCCAGCGATGGTGAATTGCACTATATGGAAGCTTTGTAGAAAAGGGAGCTCCTGCCACCTCCTTGAATTTAGCCCTCTTCAGTATAAACAATAAGGTTTCCTTTTTAAGTTGCAATGTTTGTATGTGGGAACAGAACATCATCAGTCCTGCTTCCCATTTCTCCCTTTCCCATTTGGGTAAAGTTGGAGACCAAAGGCTGACCAGAGTGCCAAAACCCAAGTTTGCTGATGACTAGTGCAAACCACCTTGGTCCTCAGAGAATTTCAAAATGACATTTTCGTAATTTTAATCAGAGAAAGAGACTGGTTTTCACAGTGTGGAGACCAGCTGTCTGGTTATGTTTTCCGTAAAAGATACAAACTGGAAGAGATTCAGAAAAGTGTATGTGCACACTTTGTTTTATACTTCAGCAAATTTGAGCAGGTCATAATTATTCAACAATTCAAAAATCATAATACAGTCTAAGTTCATCTTTCAAAATGCAGGGGAATTTTGCCCTCCAATAAGCAGGTGCTTACCTGACAGATAGGATAACTTGGAAGTCAAGGAGGATGTGGAAAGAGCACGGAAGTATGAAGACTGCTTTGATTTCAGATAGCTATTTAGTATTACAAATGTCAGCAATATGGCACTGATAGATGTAAACCATCTGACATTACAGGCACAAAGGAAAGCACTGCCATATAAACTTACAAATTCTCCCAAGTTGCTTACTTATGCCACTACTTTTTTTTTGACAGGTAAGAAATACTTTCCAAAAACAAACAAACAAAAAACGACAAAAAAATCAGAGCTGATTACAAAAGAAAAGAGAAAATGTGTGAAAGGACAGGTAACTACTGATGTTGACTAAATAAGACTATATACATAAGTATTTTAGTAAGTTTTGTAATTTCTGCTTTAATTATGTATAAATGAGCAAAAATTATTTATAAAACTTTCCAAAAGTATTAATAGAAGGTACATATACTGCTGCAATACAGCCACCTCTAAAACATGGTGACTGCTTAAGAAGACACAACAGAGCTGCAAATTCTAACAGTTCAGTGGTAAAATAATGGTAAAAAGCTGAGCAATAATATGTAAGCTAAAAAAGACTTACTAACTTCTTTAATACTGAATAGATATAATAATATAAAACTGTAATTAGTTAGAAACCTATGTTATATTTACATTGGAAATATATATTAACAGTCAGTATTGAAAAAATAATACAGAGAATGAACCTGAAAGGAGTGCAAATAGTTAGCAATGGAGCACATGAACAAGGCAATGGCAGAGAATGATGATGGAAGGAAGGAAGATAACGCATTTCCCATAAGAAACTGGTTACACATTTTCTCCATTTTCTTATAAGAGTTTTTCTACTGTATGGTTACTACTAGACAGACTTGTAAGAAAAAGATTGACTTGCTGGGAATGAAAACCTAACAGAAGGGAAGCAGGGAAGGAGGAAGCCACTGATTTAATGCCAATGAGCTACCAGCAACGATTTGAACACACAGAGAGAATGAGAAAATTCTACTAGTATAGTTACTGTGTTCATGGGAATGAGCTTACCGAAAGTGGGAGTTAAAAAAATATTCCTCAGAGGACCTTGATCCTTTTCTACGCAAGACTACATCACAAAAATCAAAAGCAATTTTGGACACTAATCCAGTATCACGTGCATTTTGTCAGTAACTTCAACATGCATTTATAATTTAAAAAAAAAATCACTAAGTGTCTATAGGTTTCCAGTCTCTTTCTTATGACCTGTTTTCTTCTGCATCTGCACAAGTTTGAAAATTGTACTTGCCAAAGCACCATTTATTGTATCACTTGTACTGCTGGTTGGCAATTACCTTCTTTCCCTTCAAGAATTACGCATTACAGATAAATGCTACTTTGCTGGCAACAGACAGCAAGAAGGAAGTAGACCACTGTAAAAACAAACGTACAACTAAAACCAGCATTACTGCAGCAAGATATGTTTCCTTTATATATCACATTACCTCTTTTTTTTAGCAGTAATAGTTCCATCAACATTCAAAGCTTGACATGAAAGCTGTAGGATGTGCCAGGCTGCCAGAGCAGCACCACTGCAGTCAGCAGCAGTACAGGGCAGGGAAGAAATACATACTCTAAGGAAACCATTGTTAAGTCTCTCCACTGCCACCAGATACGTATCCTGTAGTGGCCCATACTACTTCTCAGAGATTTTGCTCCCAGTTAGTCAAAGACACCAGGCTGAACATTAATTTTATGCCTGTGATTCCACTGGCAAAGAAAGAGTAAAGGGCTTGGGGATAGGAGCTGGATGCTGGGTCTCTCTCTCAGTCCAGCACCCTGCCAGTTGTCTGGTCTCCATTTAATTTTGAAGGAAAGTTAGAAAGGTTATGTCTTCAACATCATCTCTCTAAACCTTTCCATAGTAATCTTGCATCATGACATACATAACAGTCAGGGAAACAAGGGTTTAGCAAGCAAAGAGTGCATTTACCACACTGACACCTTCCCTTGTGCAGGTATCTTTGCCACACACCCAGAGCAAGATGCTTTGTGTGAGGCAGCTCAGTCTGGCTGAGATGCACTCAGTGTTGAAGAAACATATTCACATGGCATCAAAATGGAGTAGTTAATTCCAAACTCACTCTCCAGGGTAACACACGGGGACTTTGTTTACTACACAAACTGGAACTAAACCAAATGGTGTCTTATTGAAATCCTTCCCCCTGAACAGCATTTCTCTCCATGGACCTCTATTTCTTTTTTTAGAAATTGATTTTTTTTTTAGTCTTACAAGTTCTTTTATGTCAGTATCAACTTAAATTTAAGACTGTCTTAATAAAATGAATATGCTAGAAAACAACCAGCCTTATTCATATTACCTAATCTAAAAAGATATATTATTTTAAATTGGATTCCCTTCTGCCCTTATCTACAAAATATTTTAAAAATAGAACAAAGAGAAGAATTTAAAATGTTTCCCAAATAAAATTCACCTTGGCAGTCATTCAAACAGAGTAAATATTTTGATACAATTTGCAGAAACAGCATTAGGTAATATTTTATGATGCTCATTAAGCTGTCATGTTCTAAATCACAACCGGCATCAAATGATTTCTTCCCTTCTCTACTATTTAAGTTTGGCAAATACACACTGTATAAAAGGTGTCAAGTAAAATTGCCACAGGATATACTGGAAATCCCTGCACCAGCTGCATACTCAAGCATAAAGGAAGTATCTTTCTGATCCTACAGCCTGATAATACTGGAGTTGCTGGAGGGTTACAGCAGTCTTTGAAAATAAAGCTTCATTACACTGGCATGGAGAGGTGCAGTTTAATCCTCTTTGGAAGCTGGTCCTGCAATCCTACATTTTAGAAAATTGCTGAAAGCCATTGTGCTTTTGATGGGAATTGGTCATTAAGAGTACAGGTGCAGACCATGCAAGAGGCAGTGTCAGCACAGTCCCTTCCCGTATTTTCTGCTTCTTAGGAATTCCATCTGATAATGGCAGAAGCAGGTTGTAACAGCACCTTTGTGCCATGGATTAAGTTGTTGCTCATTTGGAGATATAAGACAGATACTTTCTTCTTTAGGACTTCATTTCTTCTGCATGTTAAAAGAAAGAAAAAAATATACCACTTTCTTCCCATAGCTGAAAAGGAACCTTACTTTCCTACAGACACTTTCTCACTTGTATAAACTTTGGATACTTAACAGAATTACTATGCTCTTGGCATAAAATGCAAATTTAATACAGCATTTAAGTCAAACTGTATCAAGAAACATGTTTTTACTAATTATAGTATATCTTTAATAAGTCCACCATATATTACATGCGATTTTGAACTTGTAATGGCAATAAATACTCCTGACACATTAAATAAATCCAAAATAGAACACTGCTGAAATTTATAATCAAATACACCCTTGCCTGACCCCAGTGAAATTTTACTAAAATATGCTTCATCTCTAACTAAGCTGATGTATTCTTCCAGTATCAATACCACCAATGCTGATAGCAATTCTGTGAAACAGCTTTCCCAAAGAAGGAAAACAATCAATGAGAACCAAACAAAAATGGCTAGCAGTTTCTTCAAATGCTTATTCAGTTTAAATTTTGCATCATTACTATTCTAAGGTTTCTTTTACTTAAAGTTTGTGGTGGTTTGTTTGGTTGTTGTTTGTTTTACAGGTTGACATTTCTTTTAGTAGAACTGATGGAAAAAATGTATTTATGGAGCTACTTTAAATTTTCCAAGTGAGGGACACCATTTTTCATAGTCATGTTTTTACCCAAGACAGTCTTTAGGGAATCCTTTTTTATGGCCACATGGTGGTAGCACTACAGGGTCTTTCACATGGACATTCCAAGAAATCATAACTGTTAGGAATCAGACTGAGCAGTTTAAGATAACAAGTTTTACAGACAAGAACCTCTTGCAGACTTTTCGATTCTTTTCAAGTAACCTGTAGCACTTTCAAAGAGCACAGGACATCATATAAGAGAAAGAACATTTTATTATAGTATCATGAAAATAGTTGACTTCTGGTGAAAAAAAAGTGAAATGAACAAGGAAATATCAAAAGCACATGTCCTCACAAGTTATTTCCTTACATAAATGGCAAGAGAGGGTTTTTTTCCTCTAAAGATGCTAAACTAATATTTTGGAGGTGTTGCCAAAAACCTGAAAAGACAGTACAATAAAACTGAAAATCAGTATCAGAATACAGGTACTAAAGAGCCATGTTCAAGACTGACTTCACAAAAATGGTATCATAAATTTCAATGTCTGAAGATTAAATCTGGTTCTTCTGTCCTGAACTGATGGCCTTCAAAAAATCATCTGTTATCTGTAAATTAAAATGCCTGTTCTTCTCCTTGGCACTAACAATAAACATTTTGCAATCAAAACAGTAAACAGTTCTACTGGTTACATGCATGTACAATATGGTGATAGAGTCACTTTTGTCAGCAAGTGAATTAACAGAAATAACGGTAACAAAAACGTTACTGCAGTCACCAGTGTAAGCTGGTACAGATCTAAATACACACTGCAAATTCTACCCAGTTACTTTCAAGCTTTGGTAGAAGATACTCTAGTTTGACCTTTATGCTGGTGATCAAAAGCAGCTATTGCCTTCCAAAGGCACCAAAGTGCACCAACAGACCCTAGGGAGCAGATGAAGCCTCATTCAAACAATCAGAAGCCACCTCACGATTGCAGGCCTTGATTCCCATGGGGGACTTCAAATGTCCTTATGTCTGCTCAAGCAAAAACAAACACAGAGGGGAGTGAGCAACCAGAGCGAGTGCCCTGGTGACATTTTCTTACTAGCAGTGCCAGACAGCCCAAGCAGGGCAGGTCTTCTGCTGGACATGTTCACTCACGGGCAGGTAAGAACTGTTTGGGCACATTGTAGCTGATGTCAGCCTCAGCTGCAGTGATCACCAATGAGAGCTTAAACACCGAAGGAAAGTGAGAAAGGCAAGTGGCAGAAGAGAGATGTGGGCTTCAGAACAGTAGACTTTGGATTATTCAGGGAAGAGAAGAAGCTGTCCTGACATGATAAAGTACCCAGAAGAGGTCACTGATCTATAAGGACAAACTCCTCAATGCTCTAGAAGGGTACTTCCTAAGGAGCAGAAGTTGAGCAGGCCTGGCAGAAGGCTCCCGCAGCTGAACAGGGAGCTTCAGTCTGAACTCTACCACAAAACCAAAATGAATGGTCATAGATTGAGATTAATATAGAAGAACTCCTCAGGCATGCAATGGCCTTGAGAAAGGCAAAGCTCATCTCAATTTAGCATTAACAAGAGATGCAAAGAGCAACAAGGGCTTCATCAGTATAGCAGCAGCAAAAGACTAAGAAAATCTTCATCTGCTGCCAAATTTGACAGGCACAAAGGACTCAGTTCATCCTGGGATATCAATCACACTTGCTTTGAAAGTCATAGACCTGTCAAAAAAAGGAAGTTGAGTACAAAAATGCTCTGATAAAATACTCTCACAGACTTGCACACAAATGGGTGATTATTTTTGTTAAATCTCTTTTTGTTAAATCAGCTATTTCAGAACTGATTATCACAGGAATCATATTTAATGTTTTAGAAACAGTGATGTTGCAGATTAATAAAGATGTTCCTCCTCTCTCAGGGAAAAAAGAGGGAAAAGAGATGGACTAAAATATTCTGATGCTATGAATTAAAAAATATGGTATTTTGCCTACGTATTAAAAACTACGTGCTAAAGCAACCTGGAGACAAATTAAATAGACAAGAGATCTTTGAATAATACATAATCATAACGTGCTAAAGACAGTCAAGAAAGTTTATAAATACTATTTCCACTAGAATTCATTGCTTCCTTATCTTTGAGCTCTCTAACTACTGTATTCTCGAGTGCAGCTGTTCTAGTTCCACCACAGTTGTTCTACTTCAGTTGTTCTACTACAGTGAAACTTTATGCCAAAATCTATATAAAATCACCTGCTACAATATGGAATATTTGACCACATTAGCACTGATCATCTGCTATGAACCATATTATCACAAATAACATGTAAACTCCCCAATAGGTCACCTCATGTTTACATATTTAGCATAGATAGCTCCTGCCTAAGAAGCAATTTACATGGGAATAAAAGTTCCACATCCACAAAACTGCCAAGGATTTCAATAAACAGTGCTTGTTTTAACAACTCTGATGATAATTATTTCTCTTTTCTTCAGTGACAAAACACCCAGGAACTTCCTTTGCCCATCATAAGTTGGAATAATGTAGATAGCAATAAAGCAAATGTGCAAAGGAACCTGCATTCCAGACAATGATGTCTGAGCTACACAGATCTGTTTGTGATCATACTTTCATTCTGCACCATATGTTATCTTCCACAGTTTAAACCACAAGATTCATACAGTCTATCTAAGCTCGTTCCAGAATGGTCAAGTCCCTTTGGCTAAGTGTTCCAGTGTGTCATTCACATGTGTTAATCACCTACCGTAACTTAACTACTTACTTTCCATCAACTTCTGGTCTTTTGCACACACAGTGAAACTTGCCACCAAAATCTATGTAAAGATCATCTTCTACAACATGGAATATTTGACCAATGGCAATTTTATCTTTGGCAGGCCCCATCTGAATTAAAGGAGAGCGTCTCAACATGGATGCAAAGGATTCTGATTTCTCTGAAGGAACCTACAGACAAATAAGAAAAAAAAGAAAAAGCATTTCACAAAACATGCTATCTGAAGGTGGAATTAAATAAAACTTGTAACATACAAAAAGGTTTGATTCATTGAATAACAAGTAAAGATTTCATGTGTATGGCACATTTTTAGCAAGACTTCTAAGGAGGCATCTCGTACATTTCTCCATCTCCGAACATTTTACACATTAAAGGTAAAGTTTTTATTAATTCAGTCATAGAAAAACATCACACTGTCCATCTTCTGAAAACATCGGCAAGTTCTACTATTGGTTAAGTAAGTTAATTTAAAAATGCATTCCAAATGTAGGAGATGATCCTGAAAAGAACATTGCACATCTCTTTGTTATCTCCTCTGTGAAAACCAAACCAGAATTAGTACCTTGCAGCTATTCATGCAACTATTTAAAAATGAATAATACTTAAACCATTATTCTAAAGAACACAACCATTTTGCCAAGGCAGCAAAAGCAGAAAGCATGCCCAGGACTAATCTAATAAATGAAAGAAAAAAAAAATTGAACCATCACTTCTTCCACTTTTCACTCTACAAAATCAAAGTAACTAAATAAACAAAACGCCAGTTTCTTCTCATAGAGCTTTGAGAAAATGGGAGAACATAAATTCCTCCTGCTATTCTTCATGGAGAGAGAGATCTTTGTTCTGTGACCTGAGAAAGCTGACTATCATAGGCTTCCCACTGTATGACAGGTGAAAATATTCAGCTATATCAAAGTGAGACTCAATCTCACATATACCTTCCCTGATATACTACATTTGACCACTTTTTAAGATTACTGCCTTTGAAAAGCAATTAGTAAGAAAAGCCTTCTTGCTAGTAACAAATGAAAAGGGAGAAGCATTTTGGAAGCAATACCTACCTGAAGGTGAATCTAAGGAAATCATATTATAGATGGCTAAACAGATGGAAAAAATTACAGCCTATTAATTTTTCCCCACATTTAGCAGTAATCAACTGATAATAATTACTTTGTGCAAGATTTCAAACTATTTTGGAACCAGCAGAAGAACTAAACTGAACGAAATAATCAAGCAAGTTAAGGTTTAGTGATCTGCTGGCTTCAGCAACACTTTCCCATTGATTACTTCAAGTAGATGCTGAAAATCCATCTATACTTTACATGAACAGAGAATAATGCCATCATTTTCCACTTGTACATTTGGAAACTTTTATTCTTCGGGAAGTCAAAACACGAGACAGTTTTGAATTCCAGCTCTGCTGGAAGGCACAAATAGCACGAATTTTTCTGATGGGACATAGCCTCAGGAATCATAAGTTGGAGATCTGACACCTGGTAAACTTGCTGCTTCAGAAACAGGAACTGTTAAATGTGGCATCCCAAGGACAAGGGCTGAACAATGTGCAACACGCACACGTGCGCGCACACACCACAGAAAGAGCATCTGGCAGTGGTAAACCACAACAGAGCAGTAGGACTTCACACAGGAAAGCTAATATCAGATAAGGCTCCAAACATAGGATTGTTTGAATTTCACAATGCAGTCTGAATTCAAATACATGAAAATTAATGATACAGGATGCATTTGTAAGCGCTCCAAAAAAAAAATACAACCCAGTGGAAACAGTAAGAGGAAGTATTCAAATTTGATTTATCATATTAATTAAGGGGGCAGTAGAAAACTTCAAATCAATGTATAAATTGTAAGCTAGAAGGAAACATTTCAAAATTCACATCCCCCTCAAAATGACTCTGTCTGGGAAGGAGTTTACAAATCAATCATCATATTGAAATACAAAAACCTGTTTCAAGGGAAACTAAGGTACAATAAAGTGCAAATTCAGTGATCTTCCACTGAAGGGCAAAGGTAAGAACATGGCAGCAACTTATAAACTCAGGATGACAAGGACTACTATTATTTCATCCCAGAATATTTTCCGTTATCCTTCAATGCAAGGCAAACTAATACAAAAATCAGTCTTAAAAAAAAAAACAAAACAAAACACAACAAAACACCACACACAGAAGCAGGCAGGTGTCATCATTTGTGGGATTTATTTGGACAAACATATAGAACAAATTTATTTGGACATTTCAACATGAGAAGAGGAAGTCCACCTATGGTTTCAATTAATTTAATGAATGCTACTGAAATCAGACACTACAAATGAACTGCCTTTTTCTACATGTACATTATCTGGAAAAAGCCTGAGCTACTAAAGAGGATCAAGAGAACTGAGTTTGGTTTGAAGGAGATTTTCCTAAGTTAGCTACAAAGATGGCATTAGTAATGGCCATTGAGCAACACTGAAATTTCTTTGCTAAGCAATTAATACAATTCACAGTAAATTCCTTCATCTCTTGGCAGTTACACCAGTGAAATGGCATTCACCTCACTCATGTTCTCTTCATACAATGGCACACTGGGTAGGCTCTCTACACTTAAAAAACTTCACAAGCAGCAACTATTTATCTCCACATCATGAAGATGAGTACACATATCCTGTGGATGTCCTGTTTTCATCACCTAAAAATGGTACATTCTAGTTAATAACAACCCTCTCCTTTATTTCCCTGAAAGGAAAAAATACAGATACAAAATTCTCCCATGTGCAAACTTGCCTGTGAAATAATCTCTGTACACAACACACAAGTGCTATCTTTACACACTGACAGATGTGCTCATTTCTTATTAGAACACAGATTTCAGCAAATTACAGATGTTAACGTACAAAGAAATCCTCTGCCATTCTTCATTGTGGAAAATTTTCCAAGAAGTCACTGGGAATCGGTTTGAATTCTATCACAGGCCTACAAGTCTGCAGTGTTCTCTATCCTGTGTCCTGGAGAGGAACTTCTCAAGAGCACAAACAGCTAATTTACATATACAAGAATCCTCAAGAGACGCCATTAGTTACTGCCATCGAGGACTCTATTGTGGACAGTCTAGAAACAGAATGAGACAAAATGCAGTATTTTCTCCAGTTTTCTGCATAACCTAAAGGAGATCTCATTAAACAGTAATTTATCTCAAGCATTTAAAGAGATTTAATGACATTTTGAGTGCTTTCCTCTATGATTTCTAAATCTCCTTAACTGGATTCTCCACAGCAGCATTACAGAAAAACAGTAAGACCGTATAATAAAGGGGTAACATACTTTATTAAGCACTCTACTTCTCTGGTTCTCAAGGAGTGTTGACCATGCAGTTCTGATAGATAATGCATTGATAATATGTCAAGTTGCAAAAACTAGAGAATATTACAAAATTCAGAAGCATAAATGGCACATTCTTTTCAAGTACCTGAAGTATAAAGGCTTTTTTCACCTCCTCCTTCTTAGACACCTAACTCATTTGATTTTCTGGATTTCAAAGTTTTTCACAAATATTTGGACACCTTTCTGCACGCATAGTTCAATAAAAAGCAACAGCTCTTTCAATAGCAGAACTCCAAGATGATACATATTTACCAGAGAGTGGGAAAAGTCACAGATTTAAACCCCAGTAAGATCCAAGCAAAAGAAGTAACTCCAGTAGAGGAATGTAACATACTATTTCTGGAGCAAAGCCTATGACTGTACAAGCAGGGAGGTCCTTTCCCACCCACTGAGCAAAATATCTGAAAACCCAGGCTACGTGCCTTCTGTTTGCTTGCAAAGGCAAGTAGCATGCACGCTGGAATGTGAGATATATGGATGAGACACGGAGAAGAAATGGGAGATTGGTAATCTGATTGCTACAATTAAGGGGTGAGTGACATAAACATCAAGCAGCATACAAAGAACACAACCCTCTATAACTATCAAATTTTGTTTTCCTCAGCACTGTTTTCCATAGTTAGAAAGATTTTTCTGCCCAAAGAAACTGTTTAGTTACATGAAACAACAAAATGGAAAAAACGATTTGCAGTAACAGGTTAGTAGGATATCACAATAGCTAGAGGCCCCAACAGCTTGAATACCAAAAAGAGGACTGGAAAAGGCCCTGAACAACCTGAATCAAGTTTGTCCTGCAAGGGGTCTGAACAGATCACCTCCTGAGATCACTTTCAACACATACTATTTCACTTAGGCAAGACAACTTGGAGCCTGCTACAAAGAATAATAAGTGTTGTAGGCATTACTAGGGTAGCAGCTCATAATGATTCATGCAGTTTATTTACCAACTTCCTCTCTAGGGTACTTCTACTACTTTTTACTCAAATGAATGCAACAAGTCAAAACTCCATTGTGCAGAAGAATATCACCTTAAAGACACCAGGACCAACTCTGACAATATACCGCAAAATGTGACATCCAGCAGTTAATGGCCTTCCACCCAAGAAGCAGGGCATAGCCAACTCAAGAACTCTCCTGAATTTATCAAAGAACAATCATCAAGCTTTGTTTTCGCCAATAAGGTCTCCTTGCACGCTTAAGTTCTCCCAAGAAACAATGCTGAAGACTCAGGAGGAGCACTACGAGGACTGACATGACTACAGCAACTGAAATTTCAACATACAAGCATGCAAGCAATTACAGCTTCGAGTGCTTTCTCGAGGTGCTGCCTTCTTTTTATACATTAAACTATTTGGTCTAATGCTGACAACTCTTTATTGAGAAGTTCCATGTATTTTATTCTGGTCTCAGAATATAATCACTCAAATTTTAGCCCTCATGCCTTTAACTCATTGCAGAGATGGACAGCTCTCAGTCTCCCCTCAACCAAATAAGTTCAAGTACCTTATCTACCTTTAACTTTCAACATGTTCATAACATTGTGCCTAGCACTAATCAGGGATTTTATTGCCTCAATAAACATTACTAACTACAGTATTATACAACCTACTCCTTCAAAGAAGGCTTGTGCCTACCATTATTTTTTCACAAGCTACAGGTCTGCAGGCCAGGGGCTCACTAATTCCTTATTATCAACAGATGTGTAAACAATAAAGAGGAACAAAATCTGATAAATACTTGTACTTGCAATATACTGCACATGACTTGCTTATATTTTGTAGTACTCAGAGGAACGAGTTGCCCAGAGAACCGGTGGATGCCCCATCCCTGGAAGTGTTCAAGGCCAGGTTGGATGGGGCTCTGAGCAACCTGGTCTAGTGGAAGGTGTCTCTGCTCACAGCAGGGGGGTTGGATCTAGCTGATCTTTAAGGTCACTTTCAACCAGGCCATTCTATGATTATATGAAATCAGAAATCTAAGATGAAATATGACTCAGGAGAATCACTTGGACTTTAATATGAACAGTAATGCAGAGACGGGAACCGTCTCTTCTCCATCTATTCTACTATTTGACAAACATTTGTAAAAAGTACCAAATTACTTGTTAAGCTCTTATTTGCCAACAGCATTCATTTCATATGGTATTACAGGAGGACAGTTTGCAAATTGCTAGCTAATACATGCCATTCACATATGGAGAACACAAACCACAGATATCAGCATGATGCTCCAGTGACTCAAAGATGTCTAAGGCTATTTTAGAATTTTTTTGAAAGCTGATGTTTAATTCTGCACTATGTACCAAGGCAAATTTTAAAATGCTGTTATTTAAAAACTCCTAATGTTTATGGATAGAACAGACAGATGAAACTATGAACATAGTAGAAAACAGGAAAACTGTATTAGGCAGAGCTGTATAAGAATGAACTAGGACATAGGATTTAGCCAGCATACCGTAACTAAATACAACAGCCACAAAATTCACCTACTAAGGCTTGTAAGCAACAGCACATCATCCCACTTACAGCACAGTTATAGCCAAAGACTTGGTTTGGTTATAACTAGAGTTATAACTTTTAAAGTCCACTGTTTGGCATTTATTCCCCCCCAGTATATAGCTCTTTTTCCTCCCCACTTAGTGGCCTGAGGCTTTGTCCCATAAAAAAAAATATATATATCAAATAACTGAAGTTTATGCTGTTTCCCCACAGATTCAATTTACAACCCAAAGTGGGCAACCACAAGGAAGATCTCTTCAGTTTCCTTTAAACAAGAGACTTTTCCATTTTATTTCATACAAACAGATTAAAGTGAAGAACTAATTTAAACTTCTTGTTAACAAAAGATTTTGAATATTAAATATTGAACAAAGCTGAAAAAAAGCAAGATTGGTGTTATTTAATAAAAGGGAAGGGAAATAGTCCAAAGAGAAGGGAAATAGTCCAAACAGAAAAGCATAAAATGAGGATTCGTGGTTCAAAGCAGTAATTTAGGGAAAAATCTAATATTAATGACTACAAATTCACAAAGAAGAGCTCTGAAAGCAGTCAAGGAGAGAACTGGAAGCCTCCCTGCTAGTAAGCAAGAATATACTTATGAAAAGCTTCCTATGAATCACTTTCTACGGGAAGATTGTTACAAGGTCAAATTTCTATAAAGACAGCACTTGCACACCAGGTTACATTATGATGACCTGAATTCTGTAAGGGAATTATTTTAGTTATAATTATTC
Organism: Neopelma chrysocephalum; assembly: GCF_003984885.1. NCBI lineage: Eukaryota > Metazoa > Chordata > Aves > Passeriformes > Pipridae > Neopelma > Neopelma chrysocephalum. Next base: position 5,569,503 of record NW_020897689.1, on the reverse strand, counting down.
TAATCTAATAGGAATTATTTAACATCTACAGGCCAGTAGAAGAAATATCAGTATAACTAAAAGTTCCAGCAGACACCATATTCCTCCATTTCTGTCCACTTTGAGTATGACCTGAATTGCACCCTCAACGGCAACAAACTCCAAATTATATAGTTTGGGAATAAACATAAGTAGTGTCTGTACCCATCTTTTTAAAGTTAAGTTTTGAAGAAAGCAGTCAAGAGGAGAAGAAAACAGAACCATTTTTCAATACATGGTACTACAAAACTTGTGTTCAAGAACACAGTGTGCAGTACAAGTTTTTCCTCCAAATCTTTAAAATTTGGACGGGAAAAAACCTCAGATTTTATGAATTGAAAAAACAAGGGAAACAGCTCTTTTTTGTCTAGAAGAGGATGAGGGAAATTGAATGCTATATTTTCGTTCTTATCTTTACTAAATTTTTATTTACTTTCAAAAACTTTGAAAGCTACTTCCCATCACTATCTTAAAACTACAAGATTCCCTAAAGAACCACCAGAAAGCAATGGAAACTTCTGCTGTTTCAACCAAAAGAGGAACATCCATACATTCTCTTCAGCACAGTGAAGAAATGTGGTTTCATTTTAGAAAGCAAACCAAATAAAACTCTTCAGCCAAAAAGGATGGAAGCAAAAAGCTGACATTAGGCATTTAAGCATCCCTTGATGAGAAGTGGTGACTAAGTGTTTCGATAAAGCCCCATTTTAACTTCACTCTATATATTAGGATTTTTGGTGACTAATTTACCGTCCAAGCATAACAGTACTTTGTAGAGACCTCTCCATGAACACCCTTTCTTTTTTAATACTTTAGGATTAGGTTTTAAGGAGCCCAGGTACAGAAGCTAAGGTATCTCCCCTCTCGCTGCCAACTTGAAGGTAAAATCTGGTAGTGACTGCTGCAAACAATGTGCTAGAAGTCTCAGTGTCCCAGCATACCTGAGAGTATACTGAACTCAAGTCTCTGGAGAAGAACACCCTCTCCCCTGCAGAAAATCTGAGAGAGCATGATCTATTCTGTAAGCCTTCTTTGCAGCTTGGACAAAACAATCTGACAATATTTGAAACCTTAGTTGTAAACTGGCAGACGTAAAGCTGCTCTTGCCAATCCTTTTGAAATCAGCTGAGCTATAAACCCTGGAATATGAAGAATATCCTACTTTATTTATGAATTTAGTCCAAAGTAAACTATCATAATACTAAAAAAAAGACTCCAGGAAATCCCATTTAGATAGTTACATTAAATGGATATCCAAGCTGTGCTCAAAAGGCAGAAAACACCAAAAGTAACACTGGAATAGAAACTCTGATGTTGCTTTGTTACACACACGTATTACGACTGACACTTTTTTCACAGAACAGTTCAGGCTGGAACAGACCTTAAAGATCATGCAGTCCTAACCCCTCCCACCATGGACAGGGACACCTTCCACTAGACCAGCTTGCTCAGAGCCCCATCTAATCTGGCCTTGAACACTTCCAGGGATGGGGTATCCACAGCTTCCTGTTCCAGTGCCTCACCACCATCACCATTCTTCCTTTTGTCCAACCTAGATCTACCCTCTTTCAGTTTAAAACCGTTGCCCCTTGTCCCATCACTACGGGCTCTAGTAATAAAGACTGAGAGAGACTTTTTACAAGCCCTCTAAATGTTGAAAGAACACAACAAGGTCTTGCTGGAGCCTTCTCTTCTCCAGGCTTGTCTTCATAGGAGAGGTGCTCCAGCCCTCTGATCATATTTGTGGCCTTCCCTGGACATGCTCTGCCTTCCAACTACTGAGGACCTCACAACTGGATGGAGTACTCCAGGCATGACAGCAGAGAGTATTTATCTATTTTTAAGGCCACAAATTTATCTGAAAGACAAGCTTTCTGGGGTAAATCTCTGGCTGAAGATATGGCTTGGCTACAGATACAATTTTTAAGCCAACCTCACATACTGAAATTACACTTTTTAAAAAATAGTTTAAAATTATATTTTGATTGCAGATTACGAAAGGATTACGCTTCTATTTTACAAACAATGAAAGATTCATCACACATTTTGACATGAATTTATGTTCATTAACATCCTTCCATCAAGTTCCATATTTTGATGCTCACTGCAATGCTGACTGATGAATATAGCATATTCCAAACCTTAATTTATTTTTGCATACAGAATAACTTATAATTAAAAGTATCTCAGCTGTGCAGAAAACACAAAATACGCCTGAATGTATATATTTGTATATACATTGTCCTCATAATAACAAACAACGTAATATTGTGAACTAAGCATATTTTTAAAGGAGATGCAAATAACAATTAACCAAATACATGTAGAACTTAACCAGTAAAATACCATGGTGAAAACAATCTCTGTTTCTCATAAATAAAATATTCAAGTAGAATCATGCAGATGTCAAAAGAGAAAAAAGATCACAGGAATAGGATTTGTACACTGTGCATAATATTGAACAGGGGAAGACCAGAATAGCTGTATCAAGAAAATTAATTGTCTGCTGCTTCTAGATCCTTTTTTGAAACTTCTTCATCAATCAACCGCCCATTTAAAACACCAGAAAGCAGAAAGTCATATTGCTAACACACTATAATGCTACCCAAACCACCAAGGCTTACCCAACAAATCTTATAAATGTACAATCTGCTGCACTGGTTGACTCAATACCAACTTCTGTTTGTAGTTAAAGGAAAGTTTTCCAGTTATCTTCACACTTTGAATGGATACACTGTGCAGAAACTACAAAACAAGACTTTCATAAAGAATTTCAAATGCAGCTTTGAAAATATGCTGTTGACTAGACAGGTGGATCATTTATGACACTGAGCTATGACTTTATTTCACAACATAAGATAGCACATAATTTGGTCACAATAAAGCTGCTTATTTTTCTTTAAACAACTTCTATGTATAATTTAAAACATGAAGTATTTAATTATATATATCTTTCAAGGATTATTTTTATAGCAAAAAAATAGAACATTAGCCTCTAAACCAGGGAAAGTGGGTGAATCACTGCATGCATTACGTCAAAATGAAAACCAAATCAAATGAGCACACAGAGTCCTAAAAAACAGCCCATGGTGTTTTGAGCCCAGCATCTGCCTGTGCAGCTTGACTGCTTAGGCAGAACTCTGCATCGTTTCTCTGAACAATTACATGTGTGTCCCTGCATTTTAGGTCGCCATGCTGGAATGGGACACTGGTAATCCCACACAACAGCACTGTCATATCTTCGGCCTGACATTTTCTCCATTTATCACTTCAGACCCTTTTTTCCAGGTTCCTGGAGGACAGGATGCTGTTTCAATAGCCATGAGAATAACTGGGATCTCCCACAGCAACCGTGGATGTAAATATCCTTTTGATAACAATAACCACTCACAGATCTCCAGCAATGCCAAAGCAATCAGTCACCAACCCAGAGCTATCTGAAGGAGCAAATTCCAGAAGACAATTCCTCCAGAGCTGTGATCCTCCTCATGTCAACCAAGGACAGAGCTGTGCAAGGTGCCCAGGGCCTTCCCACGTGAATTTGTGTTCCTGAGTACACTGCTGTGATAGGCAGCGGTGACAATTTTACTGTACTATAATTAAATCCTCCAAAGGGGCAGGATGCATCATTCTCTGCTGCTGTCCAACAACATCAGAAGTCCTGTCTACTTCATTTCAGTGTTGCTCCAACACCATGTGAGTTTTACAAAACCCTGTCATGCCAGCACTCCTGTCATATGCAAAGCAGGTGTTCCGACAGGGCCAGCTGTGCCTCCAGCTGGAAGAAACCCAAGTCAGAAGAGACAAGTTTTGGTGCCTCAGCCAGAGCATTAACAAGGTAAAACTGCTCCTTCACAGAGGTCAAAAGAAGGACAATCAGGTTCATTCCTACTTTAATGCAAACCAGCATTTCGAGCAGATCCAGCTGAGACGATGCTGCGACACAGCCCTCATTTAGCACAAACCCAAAGGCACCAGGCTGTGTTCACAGCGTAGCAGGAGCAGACATAATCCACGTTTCTCAAACGCAGAATTGCAATCTAGCAAAGCAAGCCACGAGAAACTTCCAGGTAAAGACGACCCATTCCAGTTCCCACAAATCCCACAACTGGCAAGTCCTGCTCAGTTAGTCAGCAGTTTTCAGCACTTGAATGCTGGCCAGATGGTAATTTACACCTAAAACAGGAACCTTTGCGCTTGGCACATAGGTTTTATAGAGTGCTGTTACATTTGTAATCAAACCAAAAATGTTTTTAAGTTATTTATTAGCACTAGCAAAGCATCCACACAAAGGTTACAGGTGTCCTAAGAAATATTACACCATGAAAATTGCAAATGATAATTGCACTAACTATAAATCAGTATTTTTGCTGTCAAAGAACTACAACTTCAGGAAAAACATCTTCTAAATGTTAACTTAGGTGGGAAGACAGATTGAGAGAAACCTTTTCCATCAATAATTATATTTAAATAATTCTGATTTATTTTAGTATTTTATTTCAAAACATCCAATGTTACACATTATTTTAAACTGAGGTTGCCCAGATACTGCTCAAGCACAACAATTACATATTCTTTTTAAGGATCTCCATGTAGCTTTCAGAAATGTAATAACATTCCTTTAAAATTCTCACCTTCATGTTTTAGATTTTAATCCCTCCCCTAAAACATAAAGTCAACTCTTTATATGACCGATTAAAATATTTTTTGTTTTCTTTACGAATATTTATATTTTATTTTTAAAATAGTGATAAGAAATTTAAATATACAGACACCTTCCTCAAATTTATGAATCCTTTCAGCAATGGACCTCTGGCTAAGAAAATTTTAAAATATATAAATGTCTGGAAGAATAATTTCTAACATCTCTCTTTTAGAAATTAGTTATTATGATGTACTGATACCGACACAGTCTCCTCCATCTGAACTTCAGACAAAATCAGTCACATTTCTTCTTAATAAATGGCTTCCCTTCAAACACGGTATTCAAGGAACTAAAAAGGAAATTTCTTAAACGTGCTGCTTTTCCTGCGACATCCGAAAACAAGGGGTGCCCTCTGCTGTGCCGGGAGTGGAGGTTCACCCAAACCTCGGCGCAGCATCCCTGCCCGGCTGGGACCAGCGGCGTGGCCAAGCCAGAGGCTGCACATCTCTGCTTCCGCACACGGACAACTTTCTAAATGTTTCTGTCCGTGTCACCGCACACTGACACGCACCTGATGGTTTGCACCCTGTTAGTGTCACGTAAAAAGTCCCAACAGAGCAGCTTTACCCCACTGTTGGCACATACTGCTGACTAGCAGCAAAGCTAACACACTGCTAACTCATTTCTACCTAAAAAGACACTTGACAGACTTCACCACACCTATTTTAAACATTTTTCGACTATTTAGTGCACAAAAAGTGCATTTATTCTTAATTAGTTACTTCATTCTTACATTTTCTTTGAACTTTGGCAACTGAGAGAAGAATGCAGCTCAAGACCCGTTTCTCTACCTGTATCAACAAAAAGTATCACATCCTTCCTAAAAGGCAAGGTTTCCTATTTTGCTAGGCAGATAGCTTTAATCTGTAAATAAAGGTAACACCTAAAGCATTTCCTGTCCTTCTAAAAGAACCTTAAACTTATCTTTTGTTGTTGCTGTTATTGTTCAGTTTATAACGCAAAACTTACATATCATAAAAATGCAGAAGGAAAAAGCAGTAAGAATTGAGCTGTCTGCTGCAGACAAAGTTAAATATTATGCTGGTCTATCAGAATATTTTGCTTACCAAGTTGCCACCTTTTTAACAATTTTAATCAACATTTACGTGCCTGCTCTGTAATTTTCACTATTTGCCAAACAGTAACAACAGAACAGTAAACTGAACGTAAAAACTAAAACACAAACCCCTAAAAAATTACCAACACAGCAAGACACTACCAGGCAACTCTGAAGCAAGGTCACACATTGCTGCTGTGCCCAAAAAACTTAAGAGTTTTAAGAAAAATATCATCACACTTTTTGAATCATCTGAAGACATGCCCATTTATCAAGTTTACTTATATCTGCCTAAAATAAGCCACTGTTCCACAAACGAAAGAAAAACAGCTGGCAGAGGAAATCTGTACAGAAACATTATCAAGCTTCTCCCCAAAAGAACAAGAAACATTAAGGACCCAAACAGCACCTCTGGCTCTTACTGGGTGAAGCACAGCAAAAGCCAGGCAGCGCTTTGGGCCTATTGATTTGCCAGCTGAGGTAAGGAATGTTGTGGCTCAGGTAAGGGATAAGCAAGACCACACTCCTCCAGCTTGAAAGAGCAGATCCTGCTGATGCAGGGCACCCCAGAAAGGGGATGCAGCTACAGCCACTACACCCTCTTCTGAGGGGAGCCCCAGTAGCACTGGGGTTGCTCTCAGCTATGGGAAAGTTTATTTACCAAATAACAAGCTTCATAGCAATCAAAAATCAGTTAAAAGTGGTGAAAATGTGATTTCAAGGAAACCACACAAAATGAACAGATTATTCTGAAAGTCAGATCCCTTTCATTTTCCTCATTCCAATATGCCACTTTCCTCTGCTACTTCATTCTCACCAAAATTCACTCCCTCTTGTGCACACTCTTCAAAGAGCAAACAGTGAATAACCATCAATGACACCCAGGCTCACAGAGAACTAACTGGGCTAAGAACAGCATGAAAGCAGAGTCATGATAGTCTTCATCTCCTTGTTCTGCTTTGAACATCACTGGGACACTGCAAAGCAAGTTACTTTTCTTCCTCTGGTTCGAGTGAAAAAGTCGTTCAGCAAAGTGAAATTCAGAGCTGTAGTCCAGATACTCATTTTTCATGCCTAGTTTGATTTCTAGGATTGCATTATTTTATATTTGTACATGTAATTTCACTTGGAAATGATGCTGTGAATACTATGTAACATCTGAGTTAGTTAAGAACCTTCAAAGGCTTGATGACTATTTATTTGTAGACAGAAGAAGAAAAAATGTTTCCAGCTTCTTACTTTAACAGAAAAATAAAAAAGGGGGGAAAATCAACTTCCCAAATACCTACGGTAGGGATCTCAAATCCCTAAGGTAGCATTCAGTATCTCCTACAGCTAGATCAAGTGATTCCCTTCCTAAATTCTTCCGTGGACATCCCCCTGGACACCACCTGAGCCAGCATCCTGGGTTAGGCAAACCTTTGATCTTTGCACAGCCAGCTTTGACAGTGTGGATTCTCAATGGAAAACAGAATATTACAGATTGTGCAGTAATCTGGGATATCAGGTCTTGGATTCACTGACAGGTATTTCCAGTTCTACATGCCCACTACCACACCAGTCCTGCAATAATAATTCACAGCATTAATCTCCATATCCTACTGGGCACACTCCAAGTAATCCCTCTGGTGTGGGCAAACAGAACTGAAAAAAGTTACAAAAAGATGACTGTCAAGCATAAAGAGCAGCATAAAATCACTTCCACCTGAAGAATAATCAGAGGTCAGGCCTTTTCAGCCTGGAAGAGATTTTTTGTGATACGTCAGTACACACACAGCTTTTTCATGTTTCGCTACATGTCTACTAACAGGCACAGTCACAATGTGCAAAGAAAATCAGCATGACAAAACTCCCTGCACTGCTAGAGAAAGTGATGGTTATTCACAAATCTTTAAATTCATTTTACCACTCACTCTCTCCCAAGTTCCAACCGCTCACATTCTCATACCCACAGACCCACAACAAGCATTTGGAGAAATACCACTTGGATACAACACTGAGGATGAAGGTTGCCAGCTATCAAGGCCTCACCGCACCTCCAAGATTGATCCTGTTTGGCAATGGTGAATAAGTTTTGGACAAATGTTTTACACCTTTCAGGACTCAACAGTTGTTTAGAGGGTGGTCCTTTGCTCCAGTGTTTTACTTAGTGCAGACTCAAAACATAGCAGACCTACAGCTCACTATCCCTCCATGACTGTTTTCATGGTGGAGGAACAGGAAAACAAATGGCACATAAGATATGGGACACAGGCATGTTGCCCTCCTCCTGTAGTTCAGGAGCAGGGTCTGCTCTTGATGAATCATTTGTGCTCCTGCTTATCAGTGCAGGCCTTGTCAAGGCCATCATCTTCAGTTTCACTCCTGAGAACAGCTTCCTGGAGAACTGTGGTTTTCCACATTATTATACAGCATCCTTTCAACCCCTGTCCTCCTGTTTCTTTTGCTGCTTTCACACATATGCAATTCTGCAGGTGTTTCACTCATGTGAGTCTTTATATTTCCACTACAAGTCTCAGGAGCACTGCCCTAACAGGTCTTTGATCTGACCCACTACAGTCAATTAAAGATTTTCCACATCCTCCCTGCCAGCCTGTAAAAGCCATAATACAGCTTTGCCCACGGAGCTGTTACCTTGCATTCTATACAACCAAAACTACTTGCTCACTTTCTACATTAGATCTTTGCAGGAGCGTGTTAAAAAGAAATATGAGCTGTCCATGTTTCTCTGCAGGCTATTTACTACCCAGGGTGAAGCAGTGAAAAGAGAATCACAGAATTGTTAGGGCTGGAAAGGACCTCTGGAGATCATCTAGTCCAAACCCCCAACAAGGCAGGGTCACCTAGAGCAGGTTACATGGAAACCTGTCCAGGTGGGTTTTGAATGTCTCCAGAGAGGGAGGCTCCATGACTTTCCTGGGCAGCCTGTTCCAGTGCTCTGACACCCTCAATGTAAAGTTCTTCCTCATCTTGAGGTGAAACATTTTGTGGTTCAGTTTATGGCCATTGCTCCTCGTCCTATCTCTGGGCACCGCTGAATAGAGTCTGGTCCCATTCTCTCGGCAGCCGTCTTTGAGATATTTATATGTATTGACGGAATCCCCTCAGTCTACTCTTCTCCAGACTAAACATGCCCAGCTCCCGCAGTCTCTCCTCATAAGAGATGCTCCAAACCCCTCACCAGCTTTGTGGCTCTCCACAGCTCCTTGTCTTCCTTGAACTGTGGAGACCAAAACTGAACACACTGCTCCACATGTGGCCTCACCAGGGCCGAGTAGAGGACGCTGCCTCGGCCCGACCGCGCCGCGCCCTCACCTGCTGGGGGCCAGAGCCCGCCGTGCCGCTGCCGGGGCGCTGCTCCGTGCGCTGCGGGGAGGTCCCTGCGGCGCCCGGCGCGGCTCCACTGACCCTGCGGACCGGGGGCAGCGCCGCCCGACACGGCCGAGCCCCAACCCGGACCGCGAGCCGCGACCAGCCCCGCGCCGCCATCGCTGCCGGGGGCGGGGCCACCACCCCAGCGCAGGCGCGGCGCGAGGGGCTGAGGCGGGCAGCGCCATGTTGGGTGAGGGACCCGGGCGCCGCGCTGCGTAGAGGGAGCAGCGGCGGGACGGGAGGACAAGGCCAGGAACTGAGCCAGGAGAGGTTGGGGATGGATACCGGGGCGAATTTCTTCACGAAAAGGGTGGCTAGACATGAGAACTGGCTGTCCAGGGAGATGGTGGAGTCACTGTCTCTGGAGATGTTTAAGGAATATTGGACGTGGCACCTCACGGAATCACAGAATATGCCAAGTTGGAAGGGACCCACAAGGATCATAGAGTTCAACTCCTGGCCCTGCACAGGACCAACCCCAACAGTCACACCATGTGCCTGAGAGTACCGTCCAAACGCTTCTTGAAGTCTGTCAGGCTTGGTGCTGTGACCACTTCACTGGGGAGCCTGTTCCAGTGCCCAACCACCCTCTGGGGGAAGAACCTTCTCCTCACATCCAACCTAAACCTCCCCTGACATCACCTCAGGCCATTCCCTTGGGTGCCCCACTTGGTGCCATGGTCTGATTGACTTGGTGGTGATCTCAAGAGGTCTTTTCCCTCCTCACTGATTCTGTGATTAACACACCAGCCCTGAAGGCAAAGCTTCGGTGGCCAAGTGACCCCAAGGCCACCTGCACTCAGGGCAGGGAGAGTGTGGGCAGAGGAAGACACAGTTGAAGCTCATGTGAGGCTGCAGCTGCAAAGCTTCAGTGTAATACTGTATTACAGTAAAATCATCCTGCCATTTGGTCATTAAAAAAACCACCTTCCTTCAGAACACAGAGCGCTCAACTCTGGAGTAGATGACCCTTCTCTTCCTCAGATAAATAAATAAAAACCTCATACAAAAAGGATCATGTTCCAGAAGGACCTGCTCTATATGGTACTGACCTGACAGAGGAAGAGCAACACTCTCTCTGTACCACTCAATTCTCCTTTCCTTTGCTAAGGTGCAGCTGTCAAAGGCTGAGGGTACATCTCAACCCATTTTCTGAACTTCACAATGTAATCAGGGCAGTTTAATGCAGTGGCAGAGGATGGGAACAGGCTGCCCGGGGAGGTAATGGATTCTCCCTCCCTGGAGACATTTAAAACCTGCCTGGACACTTGTGTAACCTGCGTAACATAAGTGACCCTGCCTTGGCAGGGGGGTTGGACCTCCAGAGGTCCCTTTCAACTCTAACAAGTCTGTGATGCTGTAATTTTATGTAAGCCACTAGAAGGCAATCTAACCTTAGTCTTCTCTAGAAATGCCAAGCTCAGCCATGCAGATTACCTCCCAGTACAGTAGTATATATCAGCACTGAAACCAGACTTCGAGGACTGCTTCAATTAGAAAGAAAACTTACTTATTTACGTTATCCTCCATATTCACGGGACAATACATTCCTCACATACAGGTTTTTATTAAGCTTCTCACATGTGATTAAGCATATATTCTACATCTCACATGCTAGCAAGGTTGTCAGGAGCCAACTTTTTTCCCTCCAGACATCTGCGGTGGTTGAAGTTTCATGGATTTCACACAAAATGTTGCAAAACTTGTTTCCAGTTCTAAGCGCAGTGATAAAAGTTCTAACCATACCGATACCATGTGCCAGAAACATACAAAACACAAGAAATTTGAGGAGTACAGCAGATTAAACAACATGTAGGAGGACAGATCTTGTAAGAGAGCTATGCTGAACAATGACATTGTACACCTCTCAAAACAGATTTCTGGGGTCATGAACAGGGACAGTGGTGCTGCTAGAGGTACAGGCCTTCAACACATAAAAACAGTAAGACAGTGTAGCAGATGTTTTCAAGGCTCAGCCTACAAGGGAAGCAATGCTAGAGTTTAGGAGCAATGCTCTTGATGCCTAAAAAAGAACCACTTCTGTGCTCAGGCTTATTCTTGCAGTCCATGCTTTGTTAGTATGAATGTGACACCACCACATGTGAGTGAAGATGAATCTATTCACAACTGGTCAAACCTTCAGAAGTGTGTTACCAAACCACACTGACATCCTGTGCAAAAAAACAAGACTGAAAATGTTATGGGGACTGAACCAAAACAGCACTATGAGGCATCTTGCTTCCAGTGCATTGGTCAGAAGATTCCTACATGGACGATGCACAGATAAATGGGTAAATCTTAGATGTTCTGTGTTACCCATCCACATCTGCTGTATGAGGAACATGCTCATAAGACAGTACATTCCTACCCATGTGTGATCCTGCTATAACTTGTGTAAAGCCTGCTGAAATGGAAGTCCTTTCTTTAGATAGCAGTGATCCTTCCTCCTAGTCCAGTGTCCCTTGCAGGCAACACTCAACTGAAATAATCACAAGGGAGAGAAGTAACAAGCTTCAGTTTGGCAGCAGCAGTAGATTCATAATGATTAAGTTGAGCAGTAGTTACAGATTGAAAAGAAATTATGTATCCACAGTATCTGTACAATATAATTAACTTCTCAAAAGAGTTGGTTTTTTCATTGCTATATTTTAAAGGTTGCCTTTAAATTACAGGTAAGTCCTTTAAATGCTTGAAAGGCATAAAAATTCCCCTTCCCACACAAAACCCCAAACAATGTATTTTAGTTTCAAAAATATTTTGAACCCACAAACAAGCTTGGTATCAGTTAATCTGGTAAAATAACTACGTGCTACATAAAAGCACATCTGGTGGAAAGAGCGCAGAGAATGTTACAAGTGTGCTTGGTTTTTGCTTGCAGCATCTGGCAGTGGGTAGCAGGACAGGCAGGAATTTCAGTGGGTCTCCTCCTCTGTCTGTTCTGCAATAGTTTCTGTGGCACTGGCATTGGCAGCAGAGTTGAGAACTTCTCCAAAGTCTCCCCCAGCAGGTTTGCTTCCTCCAACTTTCGACTAGATAGAGAGAGCCCCAACATAAAGTAGTAGTTACTTGGCATGCCAGACATGCTTAACTGTACAAAACCAGTACCTCGCATTAGTAAGGTTAGTAACTCTCTTCAGCACAGCAGCTTTTCCAGGACTGAGCAACCTCCACAATACTCTGAATAAAAGTCTTCACATATCCAGCAGGAAATACCAGCAAATTAACACAGCAGTCTTCCTTTGTCTTTGAGATACACAAAGCAGCCCTTATACACAAGGCTGATTTCAGAGTCCAAAGGTTCACATACTCTCAAGTTACAAATAGATACAGACATGCAGCCTTTCGAGCCATTTAGGCTTTAAGAGATTCAGAGTTAAAACTTGCTTCTGTATTGCTCAAGAAAGAACTTTGAGCAGTTTTGTGTCTCAACAGTAATTCCTGAGATCTTTATGCAGCAGAGCAACTATCTTACTTTCTCCAGGTAACATGTTAATGACAGTTAGTTGCAAGGGAATGCATAGTTCCCCATGCTTATCACTTGCATGCTTCTCATCCAACCCATGTGTGTGCCCATGAGAACAGTCAAACCTGGTTCCAGTTACATGTATTAGTTATTTTGAAAGTGAGCTTTTACCCAGAAAAGCTATTAATGGTTGTTTCTGGAACTTGAGGCTTTTGTGAGTACATTTTAAATTAAGATTCAAAGGCCTTTTGTCTTTTATGCCAGAAATGAGAGAAGCTTCCCAAGCTATTCTCCTGCATGGGATACTAGTGCCTAGAAAGGCACGAAATAAAAGCCTAGACCATTGTGGATACCTAATACTAGGTATGTTATACTAGCTGTTTGTGCAGGTTAGCTGGCTGTTAGTTCTTCCAGTTAGAAGTATCCTCCTGTAAGAGGTGCAGGAAGTCCATTTTTTCATTCGCAAATCATTAGGCAGAGAAATCATTTCCACTTAAACTACTTCAGTCTTTTCTCCACATCCACAGCTCCACAATCACCAAGGTGTTTTAGTAATGCTTACCTTTAAGTTCTCAACTTTTTCCTCAAAGGACTTGAAAGTAGGAGAATTTCTAGGAAAATAAAAAAAGGAACCACACAATTTGAACCATATCTGGTTAGTCTCTAAATATCAGAAAACAAGCAGACAGTTGCTTTTTCCCAAAGGGAACAGAGATTTGTTTGTTTGTGGCTCTTTCCTTGTTTTAAGGGTAGCCTAGAAATAGTTTACCTCTGAATTTCCCCAAGTACTACAAAACTAAAATTAAAACATACTCAAGTTGAAGGCTCACTTTTATCTTTGGCAACTGACGCTGTCAGGCTCAGCAACAGGATTCTTCATATCAACATGGAAGGGAGAACTAGTAAGTATTTTAGATTTAGTTCATTATTACCAGTGATTTCAAACAGGTTTCTGGCTTAAAGGATTTCTTCAGAAAAGTTTAGTCATCACTTCTGGTTAGCCTAGTACATTACTGCTGAAGCAAGCTCAGCAGAGTTTTTCCACTTTTTATAGGAAAACTAGTTCAGTTTAATTGGCTTCATGTTAAATTAATAAAACATGGTTCACAGTGGCATTTTCTTCTAACATGTTAAATTTAAGGGAGACTCCCCCTTGTCTTTAAGTGCCAGAGGCAGCTGTAATTACAAATGGTAAGTTTTGTATATGAAGAGCAGGACAGCTTAGGATTTCCAATGCTGAGGGCCAGTGTATTATCCATTAGGGTCAGAAGAGTGGCTTAATGCTCCAACTAGCTGTCACTGCCATGTGCAAATTTGTGCAGCAGCTTGTACACTTTTTCTGCGTTTATGCAGGATGGAAATTGCTTGCCTTCAGTGCCCCAGGACTGTGGGTTCATAACAGACACAAAAATTCATTATATAAATATTAAAGACAAGGGTGTTTTTCAAAAGAAATCTGAAGCTTCCCTTCTCCCTTTGCTTGGTATTTGTGTAGGTCACCCACACTTAGCAGCACTCTCTCACTTGGGAAAGCATAAAGTGACACATATATCAAACCAGACTCTCAGGAGATAGAGGGACACAGTGCCAAGCAAGGGGAGAGAAAAGGCAAGCACCCCAAGTCACCAAGAGACTTTTTGTGAAACCACAGTATTTTTTTTACTCACTTTCATTGTTCAAAAACATATGCCAAGCTATTGCCTTTTAAACTAGCAATCACTTAGTAGCATTACATTTATAATGTAATTTTTCAGGGAAAAGTTGTTATAGTTTTCCTAAACAGCGGGGAATTGCACTTGGTCACATTCCATATGTTGACAGCCACCACCAATAAACAGAAATAAAACAAACTTTATCCTATGTTAGTACAGGAAATCCATTACAAAGCTGGGTGGATTTTTTGGTTTTGTTTTAAACCTATGTTAGCTGATTTAAGTTAGATTTTACTTGATTCTACACATGAAAATAAATAAACACGACAGGTGGATTATACATACATTACCTCATAATAGGCATACTAATTGAATGTTGTATGGAGCGTATACTAAGTGCCAGCATTAAGAAAAGAGAAAGCAAGAAATTAGTTTAAGTATTACATGGAGAAGAAATTGGCTTAGAGAGCTGACTTCTGGATACTATCTTTGGTAAACAGCCAAACAGTCTTACACAGTCCTATACAGTAACTGCTTGGGTTTGCTTTTTTAGATTGCTTAGCCATGCACACACACAAGTACGTCAGAGCAAAAGCTGCAACAACCTTTTTCCCTTTTAGAGAGATTCAAGTGTCATGCTTGTTAGTACTTATTCTGCTTAGCTGCAACAGTCTGTCTACTCATTAAGTTTCTCAAGCAATGAGAGTCAATGAGAGTCATGCTGCATTTACAGTCTGGATGATATCAAGTAGAAAGTGAACACTCGAGTCTTATCAATCAACTCACCTTCCTACCGAAAAGAATTATCCCTACATTCAGAAGGCCTGCATTTCAATTCAGCGTAAGATTTCCACACTCATCAATACAAATTATCTACTCGTCAATATACATTATCTAGCAAGAGCAGTCACATCAATCTGTATTCAAGGTCAAATTTATGCTGGGGGCAGGGAGAAAGTCCTAGTTCTGTGTTCTGAAATTCATGCAGGATTTCTGTAACCAGCCAGTGTTGCTATACAGTTACTGTTTGTTTACACATACTCATAGAAGGTGACTGGATATAGATTAAGGAGCTCCCAAATAACCTCAAGACCACCTAGAATCCAATTTAGTTCCATCTAGAAAATCCCTGTTTACTGTTGATACAAACAAGTCTTATATGTTAAATGTTTCTTATCAAATACCACAATAGTAACTTAAAATTATTAAAACTGATGATCACAGATGTTCATAACTATATTTGGAATGTCGAATTTTGTCTGGGCTTTACGATGTCTTTCAAGAGAATAATTTCCAGGTAATTGCTGAGGGAGAAGGAGAGGGAAGGGAAATAACTCTCTCATATGATGTACCTCTAAACTTTCAATTAGTATCTCAGCACAGTGAAAGATACATTCACAGAAGCAAAAAAGTTGTATGTTCATTGCCGAACGAGTTTTAAGAGATTCTTTCTGGAGGCTCATCAGTAAAATACAGTGATACAGGAAAACTACACAAGTGAAAAGTTCCCTTAAAGTTGGGATCCCTTAGGGCAGATGCACAACCATAGATTGATTTGTACATACAGTGCACTGGGAATCAGATACACAAAGGCCAGATGCTTCCCTGACACACATCAGTAACGCACGGCCACGTTTCATCCATTTTCCCAACCCCATTTCTGCTGTGTTTCATCTTATGCAAGGACTGACTTCCACAGGCTTTTCCAGAACACAAAGAAGCTGATTGTCTTCTGGATTGTAATTTATATTCCTCACTGAGATGTGGACTACTACAAGTTCTGGCCTTGCTACGTGACAGGCATTATTGCAGAACTACGCTGACACTAACTAGTTCCAGTCATGCTCAGCCACTTCCCCTCAACCTGCAAGAAGCTTAAGGCTAAAGAGGGTGAAATACATGTATTTACAACCTGTAGAACTGCTCACACTGAAAAACAACAACCTATAGTGTAGTGCAGATCTTTTAACAGGTTCTACAGAAGTTTAATTTAATATCAGAGATCATTTAATAGAAGAACTATTCATACATTCATGAAGGATTTACTTGCTGTTGTACTACACACTTACACATACACTCAGTATCCGTTTTGTATGACATCATAAGATAGTTTTATCACAACGATCTGGTTTGCAAGAGAACTGGATTAGATAAATGCAGTTGATCTTTTTTTTAACATCATCTGTTCTTCAAGTAGTGCAAAGAAGCACAATTAAGCCTTGAAAGGCTTTCTAAAGAAGAGAACCTGTATTTTTTCCCCAAATGACAGAATTCCATGACAAAGCACTCACTCAACTAGACCAAGTTGGGCAGTCTGAAAAAGAGAAACCCTTTTTACAATGCTCACAAGCAAATTCCTCGTTTAAAAAAACAATTAATAAAAAAGACACAGTTAAGTTGCTCTCCAGTCTTCCACGTATTTTGTATTACATTAAAAGCTTTCTTATCCTTTACATGATTATTTTATAAAGCTACTACATTGCCTCACATTTTGAAAAGGCACAAGGACCTATGCCAGAGTCCCTACCTAGAAACATGGTCTGAGAAGTGCATACACACTAGCTATTTAGTTTTGTTAGTAGTTAAGTTTCCAGCTGATAAATGATGATATTTAGGAATCCATGATCATATATCAGACTTTCAAAGCAAGCAAAGAAAGTTATTCTGCAATCTCAGAACAAGGCAAAGATGGACTTCTGCTCCATAATACAGATACAGTACAGGAGGAGCCACATGCAAAGTCATGATTGCTCAGAAGTTTGAAGAGCACTACATCTTGGTACCATTGCTGTTTTGCAAGTAATACTGATGTTGCTTACACAAGGAAGGTTAGTTCATCACAAACTTCAAGACATTCTTATAAAGGAGAATAAAGGTATTAAGAGAAACCTAAGAAGGAACAAAGTTCATGTCAGCATAACAAAGAGCAGAGTAAACAAGCGAAAAAAGGAAGCAATAACACACTGACATTGCATTACCAGTCCTCCCTTCCCCTCCATTTCTGTACTTTCTAAGTTCACAGCTCCACCATCTGCCTCACTCCCTTTTCTAACTCCCTACAAAAATCACTTTGCAGTGCAAGAATGAAGACCTGCATGTGATGTTTGCTGCATGGAACACGTACAAATAGTCCAACACAGAAGAAATCACACCATTAAAGCTGAGAAGTCCCTCAACTAAAACAATACAAGGAAAGCGTAGCCACGATGAAGCTGCTACTTAAGAGTTTAAGAATAAAAACGCATTTGCATATTCAGTATTAGTTCAAACAAGTATCAGGCCCATCAATTCTTATTTCCAGGAAAGAATTTAGGCAGCTAAAATTTTCTGAAGTTCAGACTTGCGTAGTCTTAAAAGTAGACACAACTTGAGTAGTCACATAACCCTGGGACCTGAATTCACTAGCTGAATCCCAGATGAATTTAGTTCTCATGAAAAAAAAAACTCAAAGGTTTTTAGTCTCTTGCTCAAGTGCAACTAAGATCTTGAACAGCACTAATTTTTCACAATTTTGTTTTATTTTTTAAACCTTACTGCTCCTGAATTTATAACAAATCATCAAATCATGGCTAGGCTTCGCAAATGAAGATTTGGGAAGGGCACTACCCACGTTTGTTGCAAGCGCATTGGTGGCTAAAAAGGCCAATATGAGATAGACACGTCCAGTTGCAAAAGGCACAGCAGAAAGACTCCTTAGGAGGTAGAGTCTGCAAGGCACGATTCTTTCTGCGTTGTCTTTTCTCCTCAAGAGTGATCCTACAGGCTTTCTCAAAGGATCTATAACAATACCTTGAATTTTCATTGCTGTGATCCTCCCCAAGAAGCACACCAATGCTGTGGACTCCTCTGGCACTGTTACATTCCCTCCCAGTGGCCCAGTTTCTGATAAGGAGTACTCAACACCCACATAGCTACTAACTAGAGTAATTAGGACACTCTTCTTTTGATGTATTAAATTCCTGAAGACAGAGTCTGTGCTTGTCCTTGTCCAGTGCAATAGTCTAATACTAATAGGAGAACACCATAGCCTTAAGGAAGGTGAATGAACCCTGTAAAGTGAGGAGCTGAGCTCTGCATCCCAAAGGTACAGAGACATCTTCCAGGCTCCCATTACCTCACTGATGCTAAAGGGGACATATTTCAGACCAGCTGCTCTTCTCATACCTGAGCAAATTGAGCTCACTTCAGAGAGCATCCTGTGCCGCCACCCATCTCCTCCCTGGGGGATATAGCTCCTAGTTAGTATTCTAGGAGCCAAATCCCTAGTCTTTATAGAGATCCTGGTGCTGTCTTTAGCTACTTAGTGGAAGAGTACAGAAAAGATGAAGCTAGACTCAGGCACGCATAGACACGATGAAAGGCAATGGACACAAGTTGCTACACAGGAATTTTAACTACTGAAAACATTGAATATTTGCTTAGACTAAGCAGATAAAAGGCAATGCAGACAAGGTAACTAAAACACTGGTGCTGCTAAAGTAATTAACTCAAGGACTGTTCACTGGACAAACTGTGAACAGGAAATGTATAAGCTAGTTTACATTTTGATTCCAGTAATTTTGTTAGAGTCACAATGCTAAACAGCTATTGTAATAGACACAAAAAGGGGGAAATTTCTACAGCACAAACATGGTACAGACAAAGAAGGAGGAATCCTGCATGCCATTGACCTCAATACCATATTCTGTCTCTTCACAATAAAACCTTGTAGAATCATTTTAGCAGGTTCCTTTCTTACAAGGAAGAGAGACTAATTGATTATGAAATATACTCAAGATTTTATGTTCTGGGGTAGTTACCAGGTGAACATGAAGAAATATCTTCCCTGATGTTAAAAGAGCTTCAGTTTTACATTAACTAACACTGAACAAAAGAAGAAATTACCTTCTACAGACAAAATTTTTAATTAAAGATTTTAATGGAGACAGTCTGACTACATGCTTAGTTTCAGAAACAATTCTTGTGCCCACCTTACCTAAAGGAATGTGAAAATGCCTGTAGTCTGCACAATGCCAGAGTAAGCATTAAAGAAAGAAAGGAAGTTCTGATAAATCTGAAGAAAAATATGTAACGGTGTAGCTGCACCTCAAAGTGTTTTCTCACTAGACTTCAAAAAGCAAGAGGTTAATGGCAGCACTTTAAAACAGATAGCTGATTTTATTACACTGCTTCCAATGCAGCAATATTCTGTTAGAATGTGTGAATTTTTATTTGCCCAATAATTGAAAAATAAGTTTAACCCATTATTCACAACAAATTACATTCAAAGATGAATAATTGTCTATGCTCCAGTAGTAAAAATTACATAATCAAAGAATTGTAAGCTAAGCATCTGACTGTAGTGCATCCAGCAGGAGTTTTGCATGCAACTCACAACAGTGCTAAAAATGACCACAAGACTTACCTAGTGTGCATGAAGGGCTGTCATTTGTGTCCTTTGACACAAAGTCAAAATATGTTGTATGCCAACAATAGTTAAGAATTTAAAAGTGCTAATAATCTCTTAAAAATGTAATAAAATCAAGCCACTTCTATGAGGCAGAATAGCTTACAAAAAAATAAAACACATCTGGAAGGAATACACATACAAGACAAAACAAAAAAACCCAACAAACAAAACAAAACACCCAAACAACAAAAACAAACCGTCAAACCACAAACAGTTAAAGATATTAGTTGTCTAAATATAGCATTCCACAAGCTGAGAAAGTCAGAGAAGAGCAATGACAGTGCTATGTGCATCAGAGGCAGGTAGAGAGACTGCCACCTGCAATCACACCAGAAAAGTAAGAGCAGTAGTGGAGGTTGTAGGATACGTTGTTTCTCTCGCATATATAAAGTACACACCACAGAACTCTTCTGCATCAGTGAGGACGTACAAGCAGATTTTGCAGCAAGTCTCTTAGCTCTCCTAAAACAGATGCTGAGGGCTCTTGATAGATTAACTTCTAGAAGTACTAGGTATGTTAACAGCAAAAATTTATTTCAGTGATTACCTGCTTAAATAAAAATTGCAACTACTTGCAAAAAGCTAAAGAAACCTACCTGACATCTTCAAACTTCTTGGTTATGACTGAACCAACAGAAGAAAAAGCAGCAGAAGCCTTCTGACCAGCCTGAGACAGGGTTTCTGATGTTCTCTTATACCTGTGCTCAAACAAAATTTAGGTTTTAGTTATTTTAATAGAACACATAAGGAATCTTTAAGTATATGTACATTTGTATCAAATGTAGAGGTATACTTCAGTTTTGGGGTCTAATGGACAACTACTTAAGAGATTGCGGTCCTTTCTAGCTACAGCATCTCTGCCACCACTGACTTGAGGATCACCAACATGAACCTACCAGAAAAGACGCTATCTGCTGTTGTAGGACTTGCCAAAAAATAAAATAAACTCACGCAAAAAAACACACCAACCAACAAAAAAAAACCCTCAAAAGAAAATAAGACTCAAGAAAACAACACTATGCACACACACTGAAAAAGGTCTAGTTTTTATGCCAAGTGTCTGAACTTTTGTACCAAGCAGTTCTGTCAATAAACCTCTCCATAAAAAGTTTGAGGTACATCCTGTTACATTCTGTGTAGTCATTAATTGCAGAAGGCAGCTCGCTCTAGACTTTAAGCTAACAGTTGTGTTTAGCAAGAACAGTAACTGTGATAGTGCACTCTTCCTGCATGAGCTCAGTTTACAACAATTTTTCAGGGTGGAAAAGAAGGGTATTCTGTTGGACTCAGGACAATGATGGTATCTCAGATCTGTCAAACAAAAAAAGTGTGTTAGCCTGCATTACAATCATTCTTCTTTCGCATGAGATATGACTAGTGCTGTCCTTCTTTAAAAAAATCTACATTGATTTATCCAGCTAAGTTTTAGTGCAACTTAACTTTGTCTTATCTACACTCGCCTCATTTCACAAGCACAAAGGGTTTAGACATGACACAAGAACTAAATAGTTTTCACCTCAACAGCCTACGCAATCATCATGAACTTGTACATACGCCGTGGTTGATGTAACATCTTGCCAGCTTTTGGTAATATTCTGCCTTAGTTCCTGTAGGGAGTTAATTCCCAGCTTTCTCTTGATCTCTGCTAGATGCTTCTCTTTGGCAGCTAGCACTTGTGAGAGCGTCTGGATTTCTTCTTCCACCTGTGACAGGAGAGTTGATGAGAAGTAAGTTAACAAGCAATATACCCAGCCATTTACCTAGTGGTTAGCATGCGGCACTCTCACCTCTGCGACCCAGGTTCGATTCCCCGGTCCCCCCGGCTGATGGAGCTCGTCAGCCCTGTGAGGCCATCCATCTATGAGAAGGTCACTCTAAACAAACCTACGTCCTGAGGACCTCACTGCCATTGTCCAAGCTTGCTTGGCCCCGGCAGATGAACCTCAGGATTAAAGGGTGGGCTCAGTTCAGCGCATGCTGTGTCTCACCTAAAAAATCCATTGCGCAGGCTGGAAAGGTAAAAGATCTTTCCCAAAATCTTCGTTCGCGAAGACTGGCCATTAAACCCAGCCATTTAAATATGTATTCTTTAAAACATCTATTAGACATAAGTACCAGGAGGGCTAACAGGTTTTTAACATTACCTCACAGTCATTTCTAAATACTAAAAGGGAAATCCAACATAGTCTACAACAAGAGCTAGTGAGAAAGTAATCTATCTGCAGCTAGCTGTTACTGGAATATGTACATTGGTAACTAAAAGACTGTATACTTAGAAATCATTACCTATGATATGTAAAGCTTGAAGATTAGTCAAACCTGGGACAATCGCCAAGCCTGTATTCTACTTCCACGTCAGAAGAGATACCAATGTGTGACCAGTGTCAGGAAGCTCAGAGCATGTCTGATCCATGCACAAGTTTTGTATCCTTGCTCAAACAGAAAGGTTCTTTTGCGGCTTAAGCCAGCAACTGAGACTGGATCCAGCCACAGGAGTGCCTTCCCCAGATCAGGGGTGGAAATGGTGGCAGACTGAGCAGTTAAAACCCACAGAAACACACAAGTACACAGCAGCTGCTCTGCAACTAGAAAACTATATTGTTCCCTCTTTACTCAGATGGTCACTTACACCTCTTCCAGAAGCATGATCAGATCATGACCAGGGACGTCAAAACAGTTTTACTATGCCATCCTGTGAGCTATATAGATGTGACAGAGGCACTAAGGCTGTGTGTACAAAAGCAGGGGCATACCTCCAACCCTACTTCCTCATCCAGACAGGATCACCTCACTTTAGAGTATCAGGCTGCCCACTCCTTTAAGCTCCTTTGAGGAAATACCAGCATCTTCAATGCACCTTTGTTTTTAGCATATCTGTCTGAAGTCCAGTGACACACCCCAGCAGGACCAGACTAACCTCACGATCTTTGGCATGAAATTATACTCAGGACTACCAAATACAAGACTGCATTAAATGTGCTTATTTCACAGCTAACCTTTGTTTGCCAACCTTAGGCTTAAGTCAACATCTTTTATTATGTCCTAAAGTCACACAGAGCTACTAGAAAAAAAAGACTGGCAGCCCAAAAAAGCTTGACTTTGACACCTTTTGAAATGCATGTCTCAGGCCTGAACACTTGACTATCTTTCAGAGTGCTACTTTAACCTGCTCTTAAAAAAATTCTGCCAGGTACAGGAAGAGTGGTTAGACATTAGCAAAACAGTGCCTATACAGCAAAGCATTCTTCATGAAAGAAACAGCTTTAATTACTCCACAACAGTTGAGACAATACTTGGATTTTGGCTCCTGACAACATTCTCTTTGACTGCTTACTTACCCACTTCTCACTTGAGGGAAATAAAGGGTTAGATATTTATGCATCTTGGTTTAAGATCTCTACACTCAGCACTTCCAGCTTAATTCCCCCTCGCTAGAACTGGCTGTTCTTTTCTCTTTGACACCTTCCCTTTCCCTCACCGCAATACAAAGGAGTGTCATACAGGGCTTTAGACACTCACAGAATAACTATGCAAAGCATTAACTGTATGTTCAAAGACAGCATTATCCCAGATTTTCATTCTCAAAATAAGTTTAAGAGCTATTTGCAAAAGAATTACCTTGGCAAGCTCTTTTCTTAGCTCGTCCTGTTCTTCTTCCGAGAGTGTTTCTGCCATACTGACTGTAGCAGCAGCATCCTCTCCAACCTCAGGTATAGAGTCACTTCTCAGCAGTCCTTGAGGTGGATAAAGCATTTAAAGTCAGATTACCACGTCTGTCAAACAGCAGCTAATGTTAGCATACAGCCCTTTTGTGCCAGGGAACAAAGAAAACTGATGAGAGGACACCAAAGTCATGCTCCTCAAGTGCTACTGCATACAGGAAACTAAAGGCATTTTACACTTCATTCTATCAAGCTGCATTGAAGCTCAATATAATTGCAACTGCTGCTGTAATAGGAGACTGGGAACACGTTGAGAACAACACATCCCACTACTCTCTGAGAGAAACCAAGGTGCAGAATCCTATGTCCCAACCAGTGTTTCCTACACAACCTCTGCCCAGGAGTCTGTGTGCACTCTGATCTCTCACTCATCTGGCACAGAAACTCTGGAAGCACAGGAGGTGCTCAAGGCCAATGTAGAGGCTCCCTCCCTTACCACTTTCTGGATCAGATTTAAAAATGAGCACACTGAGAGCAGCCTTGGCAACAAGCAAGGTTTGCAACAGTGGAGAAAAATATTGCACTGCAAGTACAAACTCTTCCTCTGTACCCTGTTCAACCTCTCTCATCCCCAGTAACTGGGACAACTGTGGCTAGAAAGTGGCAGATATCATGGAACAAGAAGTAAGCTGCTGATTTGCACCCGGACATTACGACAATTGAGAAGCCCAGAGATGGAGCAAATGGCTGTCACTTTAGACAAAGCAGTGGAGTGCTGAGAAGGGACTGAGGAGGATGTGCATCCACTCACACTGCTGTCTCTTCCCCTTCCAAATCCAGAAACCGAAACTCTGCCAAACTCCTATATAAAGTACAAATATCCCTATGGTTTTCCTTAATTTTGCTTTCACAGCTTCAGGGAAAGGAAGGATGATGATATTATTTGTATTATGATGGTGCATTCACTTGTAAAATTCCTTTATTCTTAGTCCTTAGTGCTTGCAGTAAGATCACTTTAAACACCTTTTAATGCAACAAACAAAATTTACAGCAAAAGATTTCCCATTTTGAATCTCTGTGGCTGACACTTTAACATAGAGTTTGCCAGAATTAAGGAATTCTGTTCTAATTGCAGAGAGACTCGTTTGTAGGGAGACTGCATGTTGGAATGGTTGTGGATTCCCAGAACTAATTCTCTATTCAAGAGGTAAAATAGCTTTAATGATAATAAAAAAAGAAATGAAATAAAAATCTTAAAATACAAGAGAAAAAAAATAGGATTGTTTATTAATAAGGAGAGAAGGTGAGTGTGTGTGTATGTACACATATACATGTATACATGTATATAAATATATAATTCATCTAAGTTGAGGACACATTAAGTAATGTTTCCTATTAATCACTATAGTAATTTAACCTACAAAATTCCATCCTCATTTCAGCAGTTTCTGGTGGCACTTCATACTATCATTTAGTCTGGGAATCCAGAAACTCACTAATTTTCGAAGAGATCACCCCTATGATTTTGCTGTGAGGTTTGATATCAAACAGCTACATCACAATCAATTGAAATGTCAGGGGAAAAAAAAATTCTGTGTGTCTGTAATTAGTTGTAAGTATTCTATGAAACATGCTACTAGCAGCTGTCGAGTCTAAGAAAAGCAGCAGCCTTGTTCTTGACCAAGTTACTGAACTCAAGTAAAGCTCAATTCCACAAATTCTACCAAAACAGTTATATTTTCTGCCTGTATTTGTGTCCAGAATACTTGTCCTCTAAAACCACACTGCTATATCGGCAGAACATTTGTAAATGCTGTTACCACAGAATACACTGAGGAGGAAGCAAAGAGAAAGAAGATGAAACCCCATTCTGCATTTATTCCTGAGATCTATGCCACATTTTCTCAGAGATTTACATGTGTCTTCTACACAAACATTGTGTAGGTCCTATGGGTTTCCCAAGACACTATTTTCTGGTAGAAATCCAGGGCAGAAAAAACTTGAAGTCTAATGCCCAAACCAAAGCACAGCACTGCAGCACCTGAAAAAAAGTATTATGGCTCATGTCACAAAACCAGATAATTTTTTGTTTATACATCAATATATTTCCTTTTCTTAACAATTAAGAATGCCACACCTTTTTGTCAACTTCCTATTTAACCTATTAATTACACATGCCTCTACTGAAAGTAAACTAACAATGCAAACTGCATTTTCCCTGGACACCCTCCAACCTCCCAGTATGTGCACCTACAACTCCTGACCTTGTTCTCATCTGCAGGCCCTTCAGGGACCACAGAGCTCGCTGTCACAAAAGTCATTTCTGAAAGTTTGCGAGTACCAAAGGCCATGCTGACTCCAAGAGCATTAGCACATCCAGCTGAAAGTCTGTTCAATCCGATTATGAAGAGTCATCTGGATTATATCACCAAAAATAGATCAAGTGAATCCACCAGTAGGAAAACATGCTGGATTGTCCCCCGCAGCAATAGCTTCTGCTTTGGGAATGTACCTTGTCTTTGGAAAACTAGTTTTTTAAGAAAGTTTGAGTTGCTTCTTGCCTACTACACTGAATTTAAGACACAATGCTAAGATGCAAGGGAATGATCTCTCCTTCCCTTCCCATTTCTAGATCTTTTAGGAAGACAGGAAGTCACTGCTCTTCTGAGTTCTTCATACCTCACCCTGCACATCTGACCAGGCCTTCTCTTTGCCTTCTGACCCCCTTCCATTTATTACTTTTTCTTGAGCTCCATATGAAGTATGCAAACACCTTCCCTTCAGTATTTATTCTGGCATTCCCCTCTCATCCCCTGACACTGTTCACCTCTCTGTTCACTTTACTCCCATTCCTCAGTTCAGTACTTGCAGGACACAGGGTTCATCCATGCATTGGGAAGTGCTAAACTGCCGCTGTCCGAAGAGGGGATGGGACACGAGGAAGAGTGCAAGTAGAATGCCCCATTCACGTGTGCACCCTGTCTTTTGTCAGCTCGGGCGGGGAAAGGGCCAGAACATAGGGCGGAGCATGAGACAGACAAGCAGGGGAACAAACCAAGATAGGGACATGGACAAAAGGGGGAGGAGGGGAGGAAGCAGGGAGCAGGCAGCAGGCAAACTCATGGCAAGCCTGGGCACGACCACTGTGTAGTGTGAATACAATGAAACCACATAATAACAGTAAAGTCCATATGATAACTGTAAGGTCCATATAATAAAGTCCTGCCAATTGCTGTATGCTTTTCTTCATGCCTGGGAACTGTTCCCATCCTGAATCTTGCTCCTTCACACTAAACCATCTGACCAAGGAGCAGTTGTCTACACAGGTAACAACCCACACACCTCCACAATGGTGTGGCTACAATCCAAATTTAACCCATAATCTAGGGCCGACTGCCAGCAAGATCCTGGCTTCGAGAAAGCTTGGTAAGGAAAGGTGCACAGCCCACCTTAGATCTTTTCATGGGGTGTGGGGCAAGAAACCAGCAGTCGGCCAACAGATGGAAATACTTCTCCTCAAACTATTATTAAGAGAGCATTTCTCACTTGTGGTCTTTTTCCACCAACAAAACTGTTGTTACTGTTACTTCATACTATTATGTATAATTGTTATTATAATCGTTTCCAACTTTTTACCCTTCCTTACGTTAATTCTCTTGCATCTTCATGCTGCAAAGGACTTAAAATTCAGTTATTTGGTATTCTGATTGCTATAACCAAGTTTAGCTGAACATTTCACCTCTCAAACTCTTAAACAGAGTAAAACTTCACTTTGTGGGGAAAAATTGGAAATACTTACATAATATTGAGAAAACTTACCCAGTTTAAAGGTCAGTTTTTAGGTCTGTATTTCTAAGATTGGCATAATAACCCAGCACTTTATTAGACCTACTTAAGTGAACTAAATAAAGACATGAACAAGTTTGTTGATTAAGACTCCACAATTCAGGGAAATGGCACTTAAGTCTCTATCATCCTGCCAGGGTAGGCAAAGCATTAGAGTAATTCGATTTACACTCAGTTTTTCTGATTTGGGGTTTCCTTTGGTCAGTTTCAACCCAAGTTCATGCTCTATTTTGACCAGAAGTTCCTGCCTCTTTCTGGCCTGAATTCAGAGATCAGCAGCAAACACAGGCAGTTTAAGGAAGTCCAGGTCATTTCGGATGAGTGGCCTTCGGAGGAGGGGGGTAGCCTCCATGAAGCTTTCTCTTTAGACCACATATTCTGTGTCAGGCACTCAGAATGAGATTTTGGCTATCACTATACAGTTGGCAAAGCTAAAGAAAAAAGGTGGTTGTTACAGTTCAGGAGAACAAGCTGTTACAGGATTGTAAGATCACTCCAATGGTTGAGTAATGTACAGTACTACAGGGGATATTTATTTTATAATATATATGAAGAATCAAATTTAAGTACTTCCCGTTTCTCAGAGAAAAAGCCAAAGTGAGACATATTTCTTCAACCTGGGTGAGAAAGCTCTTGGGCTTCTCCCAAACACTAATCATATATTCATTCAAAGGGAATGAAAAATAAAAAAAGCCCAGCAAAGGCTGGTGGTTATGGTGATGCATCACCACTTGATACAGAGGACTGCTCCCCCACTCCTTTAGAAAAGGTGCAAGATGCAGTAATTGCAAAAGTGAAAGTTGAAAACTACTCCCAGAAGCCCCGGCTTGTCAGGTTCACCAAGGGGGTTGGTTTATTTCACACAGGGGTGCACGTTGCTTTGAGATTTTAAAGAACAGGTCCACCAAAAAAACTTAACACCCTTGTAACTTTCCTTTGCCACACCTGAAGTAGGTCTAAGCTTTCTATATTTAAAATTACTCTGGAAGATTACATCTGGTAGCAAGGAATGGAAAGTAAAGACAATAACACTAGACTAGGATGTGTTGGGAGACATGGCTGCAGGTGTTCTGTACAACAGGTTAGCAGCTAGAAGCTAGTAGGGTTAAGCACTAGATGGATGCCACTGCAGCACAGCACAGGGGAGCAGAAGTGCAGTTAATATCTGCAGGTTTAAGATTTACACCATTTTAAATGCCAGGTTGAACAGAGTAAAGGTAAAAGAGGGCAACTTTGTTAATCAGTGAGATTTTCAGTACTAAGGCAAAAGCAGATTTTAGACTATACAGAGCTCTGAAGTCCTACTAAGAATGCAATTCCTATGTCCCCTTGCCCAAAAAGCTAATAGTCAAACTAAGCCAATTACTCCAGTTCTTGCAGAAGTTGCCTTTTTGTTCCTTATTCTTTTTGCTCACTTCGTTTTCCCTCAAACTGCCTTTCTACTGAAGAAATAACAAGGTAAAGCTGGTAAATGCATAGCACAGGACATATTACCTACATGACACACTGAAGCTAATAAACTATCAGAATTAACAGCAGGTCAACTCTTATAGATTCCTAATTTGAGAAGTTTCTTTTTACATATTATAATCACTAAGCTTTTGCTGCAGAGATTTTGAAAAAGGAAGAGAAGGAAGTTACCAGACTTCACCAGTGTAGGTGATCCAGGGGGAGACAGGTTTATGCTAGGCGACAAGTAAAGATAATTTCTGTTCACTCCAGCATTGAAATCGAAGGGTGATTTGTAATCCTCATACAGATCCATGCCAGACAATTCAGAGCGCGCAGCCATCCTCTTCTTCCACCGAAGCATTCATCTTCGCTTCCTGGGGCGACCCGGACAGCAGGATTCAGAAACCCTCCATTTCTTCACATGACACTCACTGTACCTCCTCTTAAAATTCAGCTCTGTTACATATGATAGAGCTGTCTAGCAAGTGACTTCTTAGCCATCTTGTAGCTGCTGCTGTTTACATGGCACGAAGTTAAGTTCCTGTAAATTTGTAACTAGGGTTGGATTTAAACAGACCGTTCCTTTAACAAACATTCACAGCGCACCCGCTTGTGGGTTCTGGAAGAGCCCTGGTCCTCTGCAGGACCGCTTCAAGAATTTTCAATCATTTAAATAAAAAAAGGTCAGCTGACTTCAGCTACACCAGGATATCCTTAATCTTCTAGGACACAAAAGGATTACCAGCCATAATCTATCCTATATACCATCTGTGTTGGACTTTTTCCTCTGATTAATGGAAAATTCTGTGTGCCTAACTATTTCTCCAGCTGCTTCCATCAGTGTAATAACCAGCAGTGGGAATCTAGTCTCTGCTGCCCAGGTATCACATTGCAGTGCAAGCTCAGAATAGGAGAGCAGCACTCCTCTCTGAAGCCTGGGCTATAAACACCACCTAGGTTTTTTGACGAACGTGCTAATGTGCATTATGATTTTGCCCACAAGGCTAAACATATCTGGTCTGAGGGTTTTTTGAGGTTTTCTTTGTTCATTTAAAAAAAAAAAATTATTTAAGTGCACTGCCCTATGTCCTTAGTGCTTCAACCAGCACCATTTAGAACAGCCAGTTATGCCAGGAACCAGCAACACTGAAATGCATCGCCTGATGAAATGTATTTATGTTTTGACATGTATACAATAAAGAAAGATCAACTTACATAAGCCATCTGACTGGGGGGTTAAGATTTAACCCTGGGAAGCAGAAATGCTTCTTACCTAAAAGAGGCACTCAGCATAATTTTGCAGTGCTTCACTTTTTTCTTTTTTTTAATTTTTCATCCAAGGTCAGGTTCTTTCACTGAAAACACAAGCTCACTAGCAGTGTAGATCACCTTTACAGCTAAGCAATGATATCCTTCCTTCACACCTTCACCTGGGATCTTCACTGCAGCCTGCACATAGAGGAGCATAATCAAATGGAAGTTAATCTCTTCCTCCACCATAAGAGTGATGTATTCAGACAGAGCTGATCAGAGACATTATTCCAGAAAAGTGAAGGAGTCTTGCAGCACACCTAAGTCAAGTCCGGGCAGTGTGTTCCCTCGGCCTACAAGAAAGTATATCCCTTCTGAAGTTTTAACTTTCCATTTCCACTGCAGTCAGCAGGCACGGGAACAGACCTTCCAGCTAATTAAAGAGCAGTTCCTTTAGGATGCAGACCTACATCAGCTTCTGGTGCAGACTACCTGCAGGCTTATAACAATGAGAGTGCTGGAGCCTGAAAGACAGGTCTCTGCTATTTTGCAAACCCACTGAAAAGAAAATGTAATGCCCTTCTGCATTTCTGACACGTGGCTGTAGCATCTGCCAGAAATTCTGCAAAGTTCACCTGACAAAGGTCAAAGCTTTGGTCACAGATTCTAGTTTAGGTATCCAAAGGCAGCAGAGAGCTGTAACATAGCTACAGTAATGATATACTCTATTAACCAAGCTCACTAATATGAATAGCTACCGATTCTGCTTTGCAGCTTTCCCTCGTGTAACTCAACAGTCAAGGACTGCCTTCTGTCCAAAAAGCTCAGGCAGTAGTTGTACTGACTGGGTTAGGCAAAATGACAAGTTATCAGACATGGCACACAAAGAGATGTGTGTTTCTACCTTCGCTCTCCCAACACAGAAAGATAGAGAGAAGGTGAGGCTACCCCCTAGGACTTTTTCCCCAACCCTAGAGAATCATTCAGTGTAACACCAGTCAATGCAAGCAGGCTACAACTGCAAGTAGCTACTATAGGGAAAAAAACCCTTATGAAGATCTGTTGATCCCTGCTAACAATCAAGAATACCATTTCCTGGCCAAGGGCATTTACTGGAACCAACACTTACATTCCTGTCTTTTTCAGGAAATTCCCTGCACTCAGCTTTACCCCTTACCATCCATTCAAAAAAATCCGGTACTGCATCTTTATTGCGCAAAAGTTATTTTAATGTCCCTATACAGACATCTGGATTGCCAGTCCCAGACCACTGACCTGGCCTGGCCTGCCCCCTCTACAGACAGAAGTGTGGATGGGCCAAATTCTCCAATACATCCTCAGTGTAGTAAAAGAGACACGCACAGGACGTGACCCACTGCTGGAATGTACATTTGGCTTACAGGGAAGATTTGCTGAATTACAAATCTGAGCCTCCACATGACAGACTGACTTCTGCTTTTGCCCTGACTTACCTGAGTACAAGCCCAGAAGTCACCCACGACAATCTCTAGCTTTTAGAAATATTACTGTCCTAAGATCATTGCCAAAAGAGGGACCATGAAAGCACTTCTAATTACCACCTTTGCTCAGACTAATCTTGTTTATAGTGGCCACACAGATGGGTTGCTACAGCAGCCACATGGAAAAAGAAATCAAGGTTTTGCTCTGCTGTGTGAAGCTTTTTGACCAGTTTAGCAGCTCTCAACAGTCTGAATATAGCTAGGCAATGACAGGAATGAAGATTTCTCTAAACTATGAAAACTGCCTTGTTATGAGGCCTTTCTAAATGGCCCTCCCATGACCAAAATATCCTGCTGGATGGGCTTCCTCCTCTTCACAG
Organism: Neopelma chrysocephalum; assembly: GCF_003984885.1. Taxonomy (NCBI): domain Eukaryota; kingdom Metazoa; phylum Chordata; class Aves; order Passeriformes; family Pipridae; genus Neopelma; species Neopelma chrysocephalum. The sequence goes on along the minus strand of NW_020897689.1, from coordinate 5,537,736 downwards.
TAATTCAGAGCACATGCAGCTGGCTGGAGGTGGACCCTGCCTACCCAGGGCAAGACACACATTTTAGAGCTGAAACTTAAGTTTAGACTTCTGTTATATGGCTTAGAGTAGTTACTGTGCCTGCTCAAGTATCTTTGTTCTTTGCCCCTGCACTGCAAATTCAGTTTTACTGTGTACCTTGGTTGTTACTGCAGGTACCAGCTGTGAGCCAGTACCTGAAAAAATCCTGAAGCCTAAGGATGCACCTGCTCCGAAGAAAAGTAGCAGTAGGGTTTTGCTTACTATGCAACAGACTAAAACTGAAGATTTGTTTGTTCCAGAACAAGCACTCATTTGCCCTTAATGTCTCAGGATAACTAAGAGGTTAGTACTTAAGCCATCTATGCCATTTTAGAGGCTGGTGTTTGACAGACTGGCATGAAGGTAGATACCTTCTGTCAAGGATGCTTGAACCAATTACTGACAAGTTCAACTGAATGTCACAAAGTGGCTCAGGAAGGCTCATCAAGCCTCAGCAAAGCATTACCATCACAGTTCCTACCATTAATCATGTTGTAATCTCCTCTGTTAAGGTTAGAGAGTGTGCTTAAAGCCTTCCCAGGTAACCATTTAGCATCAACAGTCAGCAGAGATTGTGCAACTCATGAATCATAAGGGAGGGAACTAAAAAAGCTGCTAAGTTTGAGCAAACACTTTCCACCAGATATTTGCCCGCCTAGTCTGAGACATTTTTCTTCCTTCAGATATCACTTGCTACCCCGATGTGCAGTTTCCACCTGAGCTCAAGGCTCCAGCAACAGTTTAAGCACAGCAATAATAGTATTAAAGCACTTCTACCTTAATAGTTATTAAGCAGGGATGTTATGGTATCCTTGCAGAGAAGCTACTTTTCCCACATTTAGGTCTAGCAGAACAAAAGTTTGTTCATACATGAAGAAGTTATATCCCTCTTTCCCTAGAGAAACAAAACCCTGCTCAAGTATGACTGAATACAATCTCTGGGGTTTGAAGAAACTGAGCTATGTTTTCAGTAGCGTTTCATACAAAGACTGAAATTCAAAATAGAAAGGCTGCCATTAATGCCTCAGGATTGGAGAAGTGCAGAGGCTACTCTAGGACATGATCCAAACAATACTTTGGACAAATAACTACCTGAATAACCAATCCACAAGGTCTGTACCTAATCTGAGTTCTGCTGTTACGTAGCTACATTGTTCCCATCTCGAACATCCTTCGTTTGTGTCCTGTTTATGCATGGAGATGCCAAACTTGTGCCCCAGAGTCCACACTTTTGGCAAGGCTATCATGACTCCAGCACTTAAATCAGTAAAAGAGGATGGGGGAAGATGAGGGGAAGAGTTTGTTGACAAAGAGGGGGAAAAGGTGAAAGAAGTCCTTGCTGTTTGGAGGGCATAACAAAAAGATTTAATCTCTTCTTTCAAAATTGACTGTTAAGATTGAACTGCCTGCTCAGCCTATAGTTGGTTTCAATTTCATCTCCTGCAGATTGATAAGAGGCAAGACTGACCAGAGACCTTCCAGTAACTGTGGCTGGGGCAAATACTTCCAGCCAGCTCTTCCACCAGCCCCAGGTTTTACAGGTAGATCCCATTCAGGCAGCAACAGTCAGGCTCCTCTCCTCACTCTGAGTTTTATAAGGCATAAGCCATTTTAAGAGTCATAAAGCTACTTAAGCATCTTAAGCCAATCTAGGTTCTGTAGCATCAATTTGATCTTCTAAGTCTTACCAGTTTACAGACAAGTAAACCCTTTCAGCACCTGATCCAAGACTTTAAAACTGCATTAAGAGAGAAAGATGCCATGAAGCAATAGGACAGAAGCACAAACACTAAGCAAGCCTGAAATTCATACATTAATGCTCCCATTTTCATATCGTGCTCTCTCCCCTCCCTTTAACAGCAGACACCTCTTTCAGCCCCCAGAGAGTGAAACGTGAATGCAGGTGCACAGCTGCAGCAATTACTGAACAGTATGAGCCCAGGCTTCTGCAGCCCTGTTAGTAAGGGCCAGCAGAATGTGGCTTGCTGTCTTCTAGCAGAATCCAACTCGACACCATAATATTAATCTCATTACTTCAGACTCCCACCACATGCTTTCTCTGGACAAGCTCTCCCTGATGCAATTGCATTGTCCAGTATGCTTCTTTGTACAGAAATATCTTCTCCAGCAGTTTGTTAAGCCTAAATGCTGCCTTCACTTACTCTTATTAAAACAAACAAACAAACAAAAACCCAAGCAAAAACCCCATCACCAACAACCACCACCTCTAATAATGATCAGTATTCTCCCAAAATGTTTCTCCCAGCAACATAAATGCTTCTGAAAATTACAGGTAAGGATCATGGGCTTGCTAGCATTGCTCTTTTCTTAAACCAAAGTCTCAGTACACAGTATTTCAGACAGCTGACACATGTCTTAGCAAAGACAGCAGTTCTCTCCTCCTCTCAGTCCAATTATAAACTCAGACTAATTTCCTGAAATCTTGTGAGGGAGTAGATCCACACTTCAGCATATTTTGCCATTAGACAAGCTGATACCACAGTAAGACTCTTAACCCATTCATATCAGATAAAATTCTCTGCATTCTCTATTACCTTATAAGTGTTCCAGCACTTTTAAGATTTTTGTTAGGCACAAGTCCCAGATTTATGACAAAGTTTTGTCTCAAACAGTGGTCAAAGCAATCAAAGTGTGTCAGTAATAGATGAACAGCTTTCCAGCCTGGAGAGGGTCCAGGCCAAAGCACACAGCAGCCAGCACCCCAGAACCAGTGATCAGGTAAGGCACTGCATCGACTTTGGAGAAGTCAGACCAAACTCTGGAAATACAGAGGAACGTTTCCAAGTGAGATTAACAGAGTCAAAACACTGTCAGGTAGATTTTAGAGGAATGTATTCAGTTATTTTTCTTTAGCCACTTATCCAGTTATGCTGCCATTCTCTAGAGACTCTGATCCCTGGTAAGAGACTAAATCTGTCAAAAATGCTGAAGAAATAGTGCTAAGCTGCAGTTAGAAGACACTTGGAAAACATTAGGAAGAAAAGGCTGTAGTGCAGAAGGGGTTCGTTTCAATGTTTTAGTATGTAACCTTGCAATCTCATTAAATCTTTACTTGAGTGAGTCAGATTGAAGGAACTCCCAGCCTCCCTCAGAAGACAAGCCTGCTCTTCTGCACTCTTAAAGCAAACTTCCCACTTTTAACACAGCACCCCAGAGTGAAAAGCAGCTCCAGAAAAGTCCACCATCCCCACTCCACAGTATCAGGACCCACCATGAAAATGATACTGAGATTTTAAGAAAAAAGGAGGTTTGATTACCCATTAAGCTGAATCACACAGTGTGATATCTAAAAGGATAATCACCAAGCCAAGCACCATCTGCAGTCTTAGCAGTAGCTTAATACCAGCAAACAGTCTTGTGGTAGACAGCAGCTCCCACCATGTAATTACAAAGTTCGTGCCTGGATTTGGTGTAGCACAGAAATTGCATCATTTACTATCAAGGGCAGAAGTACAGAAGCAACCAAGCAGAGGACAATTTGATGCAAGCAATAGGGCCTAGGTTGAGTACTTCACAAAATCTATCCTTGGAGATATTCAAAAGCCACATGGACATGGTCGATGGACACGGATATTAAAGACCGGTGCTCTCTAATATCTTTATCAGTGACACACACAGTGGGATCAAGTGTCCCTCAGCAAGTTTGCAGATGACATGAAGCTGAGTGGTGCAGTTAATACAACAGAAGGAAGGGATGCCATCCAGAGGGACCTGGACAAACTTGAGAAGTGGTCCATGAGAACCTCATGAAGTTCAACAAGTCCAAATGCAAGGTACTGCACTTGGGTCAGGGCAATCCCAGATATGAGTACAGATTGTGAGAACCGGTCATTGAGAGCAGGCCTGCAGAGAAGGGCTTGGGGAATGCTGGTGGACAAGAGGCTGGACATGAGCCACCAGTGTGCAGTAGCTGCCTCTACTCTCCCCTCGTGAGACCCCACCTGGAGCATTGCATCCAGCTCTGGGATCCTCAGCAATGAAAGATACTGATCTGTTAGAGCAGGTCCAGAGGAGGGACGCAAAGATGATCAGAGGGCTGGAACACCTCTCCTGTGAAGGCAGGCTGAGAGAGATGAGGTTGCCTGGAGAAAAAAAGGCTCTGGAGAGACCGCATTGCAGCCTTCCAGTACCTAAAGAGGACTTAAAGACGAAGAGCAACTTTTTTCACAGGTAGAGAGTGATAGGACAAGAAGGAACAGTTTCAAACCAGAAAAGGAGAAATTTAGATTAGACATTAGCAAGAAATTCTTTACTGTGAGGGCAGTGAGGCACTGGAACAGAAGTGGTGGACATCCCATCCCTAGAAGTGTTTGAGCCCAGGTTGCATGGGGCCTGAGCACCATGATCTAGTGGGTGGCATTCCTGCCCATAGCTGGAGGGTTGGAACTGGTTGAGCTTTAAGGTCCCTTCCAACCCAAACCATTCTATGGTATGGTCCTGGGGAACCAGCTCTAAGTGGCCCTGCTTGAGCAGAGGGTTTGAACCAGATGGCCTCTAGAAGTCCCTTCCCACCACAACCATTCTGTTATTAACACAATGGGTATACAAAGTCACAGGCTGCTCACCCAGATACTCCAAGGACCTCACCTCTTCAGGAACACAAGGGGTTCTGGCACCCTGCCTCAGGGGAGGTCTGTGGCCAGCCCTTAACCTTGTGAAGTGGATTTGCAAATACCTCCCTGCCAACAGAATAAAGTTCCATTTTCTCCCACGCTTTCTAAACTGAGTATGAACAGAGAGACTTTGCACTTCCACACATCTCCCCAGCATATGGGAGTATTATGATGGCAGACAAGCACAGCAGAAGCATTTGCTGCAGTAGAGACTATTTTGATTTCACTTAGGAGTCTGCAAGAAGAAGGTTCCTAGATTCTGGCAGAGGAAAGAAATCTACCATTTGCATAAAAGGGACAGACTTACATTTTGCTCACAAAATGAATGAGCAAGCAACGTCCTGGGCCTGACATGTGATTCCAGACACAGAAGTAGCTCTTAGCAAATATGAAAGCCATCCACTTCCCCCTGACCCCCTTTCCCCAGGAGCAAAGTGAATGTATGCCTCTGCAGCAAGAAGAGTTCACACTTGTATACAAAGAAAAACTTGAAGTAGGCAAATTAGCTATCAGTGCCAGTATGCTAAAGCTGCCTTACAGCAGAAGCCTCTCCTCCTCTTACCCTGTATCAATTAAACAGAGCCCAAGGAAACTAGGATCAAGTTAAGTCTTTCAATGCCCTTCTCAGACTCCTCAATTTATTCTTCATCCACTCCAGTGCATTTCCTTTCTTCCTCCAGCAACTTTCCCTAGTGCTTGCTCTCAGATTCTCCTAGCAAAACTCCTCAGTCCAGAAAAAAATTGACACAAAAGCTTCCAAACACGTGTCAGTTCATCTAGAGATGTCAGTTGACCCTTGAAAAGCACTGGGAGAGTCACTTCTGTGCTCAGGACACAGTAATTTTTAGCACAGTCATACAAGTCACCCCAAAATAGTCAGAGCATAGTAACCTCCAGGTGGACTTCCACAAAGGATGAACATATAACACCAACAGGAGTGACATCTTTTAAAAGCACTGTTAATTTTACCATCAGAAGACAAGAGAGTATGAGAAGTCCATCTTGCCAAACCAGCCTTCTCCTGTTGACATAATTCCACTTCAAATTTCCCTAACATAATGAAGGAAACTGCTAGCTGCCTGCATTCTCATTAGATTCCAACCAATTTTCTAAATGTGGGCAGTGTTCAGATACTTTCACCCATGGCAACCTAACTGCAGACTTGGTGGGTGCTAATTGAAGCATCATTTTGCCTTCTGTTGTTACACATACACCCCGTGTGTCACATTACTCAGTAGCAGCCTTCACATGGAAGCGTGGCAACCAACCTTTTGCCAAGTTCTTTGGACACCTTGTTTTCTTCCTGCCTAATCCCCTCATTGGACTACCCTGCCCTTCTCTAGGTTCACAGCATCAAATGGCTTAACACATCCAAACAATATATCAGAAGTCAAGGTACTTGATACTAGCCTGGAGCCATTTCAAGTAAGTTATCAAAATGAAGACAATCCCAAGCTTCTAACCTACCCTTTTTGTCCTCAAACCCAACTTTAAATTTATTGCAATTTGGACAAGAATTATGCCCTTCCAATAAATATATATTAAAATGTGGAAATTTGTTTGAAAACTTACAGCTGAATCTAGCACTTATTGCACACACTGCTGCCAACAGAGGTGGCTATGCTCAAGTTCCTGGGACACCAGTTACTTTTAATTGGTCCCTCCCAAGAAGCAGAAACTTTTCTAATTTCTCAAGTCTTTTGGCTCCTTGCAGTCGCATCATGTTCTTGAAAACTGCAAAGGTGTAAAAATATCCATTTTTTTGCCAGAGTTTCCACACACAAGTTATTGGTTGCATGATTAAGCTGCACTCCTGCTGTAGCCTGGCACCTGATTCAACTACCCATGACAAAGATGAGCTTTTTGCCCAAGAATGATGGCAACCAACAGGTTGATACTATTTTCCCTTATCAGGCCTTGACTAACTAAGTTTAAGATTTAGACTGGTGCTGTCAAACAAGTGTAATTGCATAACACAGAGTATAATTTCTCAAACACAAGCAACTGCAAGCTGCAAGCAAGCTGTGTAGAAATCCTATTAACATTTTTGCTCTTGGCTTATCTGAGAGCATAGAGTGAAATGTCTGTGAAACCATAAAACTCTGCTTTCTCATCAGTAGAAGTGCACTAGTACAATAAATATGCAGTCATATACGCCCCAGAAATCTCTCTGGTCATAAGAACATGCTACTGATCTCTCTTCCTCCAGTCAAATCACATCTTTAGACTAGTAATGGGTTTTGCCACAAACCCTTTTGAGAACTAACCTGTCCATGAGGTACGTAAAAGCAGACTATAGACATTGAACCAGTTACACTGCTTAGCCAAGCAGATAAGCTCATAATGAAGACAAGCCATTATTATTCATCTACATTTCTCTTACTGCAGAGTTTTGGTGAGCACTCCTAAACTTAAGAAAATAAGACCTAACAAAGGAGTGCTAATGACACACCATCAGATTGCTGGTATAAAACACTCGTGCATCAGTTCATTATCACTGGGTATCTCTCACTCAAAAACCCAGAATAAGTTGTGTTGTTTCCTCTGCAGCACCAAACAAGATACATTACCTATTCCTTCACAGTCCAGCATTTTACCAGTCACCCAGCAGTAGAACAACTGTGTCGTACTTGAAGTGTACACAACTGTGTAGTGCTTGAAGTGTCCCATTCCAGACAGAGTTCGGCTGCTGTTTGCCCATACTGCTACACGGCATACCCAGCTAGGCAGTACCAATTCCTGCAGTGCTTCCAAACAGATCGGGAGCAATGGCTGTCACTAGTTAAGGGACCTTGGACCACATTCTGCCAGGGCTGCAAACTGGACAAACTCAGGATGTGGGCTTGAATATGGTTGCACTGCTCTTAATCCCATTTAAGAGAATCCTGCAACTTCTCATGCAATGATCAGCAGCAATTCACTAACAAACCAACTGCATTGACTAGCTTTTTTTTCCTAATATAATGGAGATAATGCATCTACCTTTAGAGTATTATGACCACTGAAGTTGCCATTATATTACGTACTCAGAGATTTTATCTGATTGATATGTCCTTGACTCACTTTTAATGCTGCCTGAGCTGAGTAAATCCTGTTAAGAGACATTTGTCCCTACTCCAAGTCAGACTAGGACAGTAAATTAAATGAAACTGTTATCCTAAAGAGATACTGCTGTCACATAAATCAACAGTCATAAAACTCATAAAACTAATCACTCCAACAGCTATGGAAGGCAAAGAAAAAGGTCAAGAAAGTTTGTCCACAGATGATTACACACAAAGACATAAAGCTTTCAAGGATTTCCAGGTCCTAGAAGACTTGAGCATACCCCCTTCTATCAGACCAGACTTTGGACATGAGATGTCACTTTCTGCCTCTGTGTGACATTACAGGCAACCTATATTTTCTTTTTTACAACCTACACAGGTTCAGATCATACAAGTACTGACCTATCAAGACTTTGAAGCAGTATTCATATATTTTTGCACAATCTAGTTTTGTCCCAGTCCATTCCATACAAAGTAAAGTTTTCTGAAATATCAGCATGCTTGGATAAGCTGATCTCCACGGTCATCATTTATATTTCACAGCAAAGTAGAAAAAGCTAAACCATTCATTTCAGTGAAGTATATGAGAGTGGACGAAACTGGAAATACCCATCTAGATGAACATAAAGTCAGGCAGACATTTTTCCTGATTCTGGTACAGTTGATATGATGGAAACTGCAGGGGGGGTGGGGAAGTGCAGTGTGTCTGAAGGACCAAAGTTTGAAGTATGTCTCTCGAAGGAAATTGAACTTCATCTCTAAAAGTAGATGGGGGAGAAAAGAGGGGAAGGGGGAAGGTTTGTTGGTTTTTTTGTTTGTGTGTTTAGTTTTATGTGGGTTTGGTCCGAGAGATTTTTTGCTGGCGTTCATAGTTTGGGGGTTTTTTGGTAAAGAAAGCAGGCCTCCACTGATTTTATTGAGCAGCTGGTCCAGAACTGCACTGTTCTACAAGTTGCCACCTTCCAGTATTTGACCTGGAAATGAACAAACTCCAAAAATAAAGCTTTACGCTGATAAGTGAATTCTAAGTTTAGCATCATTCTCTATTGCACAAACTAATCCACCACACTGCCCATTTCACAACTGTAATTGTCAAACAAAAAAATACTTATATTCATAGCCATTCTGAGCACAGGTCATGCTCTAGTCTGAGTTTAATAGATCTGTTCTGTTTAACAGATTTACCTGGTAGACTTTTCAAACTTTATGCTTAAGGACTGCTCTAGCTGATACCCAGAAGGTTATTGTTACATCAGGTTTGGCACATCATAGCTCAGCCACCAGCACAAAAAAACACTCAGAATAATTCAGAGATTAAACAGCTATTAATAATATAATTCACAATTTTTCATTCTAGTAAAAACAGGATACTGAAGAGGGGAAAGTCCAAGCACTGCCTTGCATACTGCTGTCAATCCCCATGTGTGACCTTTACTAGGGAGCTGTGATATGGCATTATTAATAAGAAGCCATCACACCACTCAGAAATGCTGCTGGCACCACCTTGCAGGAAAGGGAAACAAGACCTCTCCAGTAACATTACCTTGGAACAGGCAGATTAGAGAAGTTTTGTCACTTTATTTGACACTTGTTCTATCCTCAGTTTATCAGTTTTCCTTTCCAAAAAGCTTAAAAAGTCTTCTTAGCAAATCTTGACAACACACAGAGGTCTTCCTTTGACTTCTGTATCCCTCTTCCCATGCCATAGTTTCACTTTTTCAAAAGATGCTTCTTGGATAGGAAAGTACTCTTCATTGAGGAAGGGACAGAAGTATGTTTCTGTGATTCACCCAAGCGAAATTTGCTCTTGAATTGTAAATAAGAAACAACCATATTAAAGACTTCACATACCAGTGTGTTAAAACAGAATTAAAGAGGACTGTAAATTTATTCCAGTAAAGCTCTCCCTTCTGCCATTTATCCCAAAAACACTCCCTCACCACTGCAGGAAGTACTCAACAGATTACTCTGCTGATTCCACTGACACTCAAGTTATTTTCCTTCTTATACAATCTTCAAAAATCTTTCATGCCAAAAAACCTGCACAGTGACAGGCATGGAAGCCAATCAAAACCATTCAGTTTCAAAGCATCAACTCCAACAGGTTTCTCTTGCTGCTGTTTAGAAATATGCAGAAACTAATTCTCCCTGCTCACTGCTGCTCATCAACCGTAGCATTCATGTTCATCTGCAATTCACACACAAAGGTAGCAAAGCAGGATGCCCCAAATACCCTTTAAGGGTGGTGTAAGTTTCCCAATTAAAGATTTGCTCAGTATCTGTAATTTACCATAGAATGGTTGGGGTTGGAAGGGAGTTTTAAAGGTCATCTAGTTCCAGTTCCCCCTCCATGGGACATCTTCAATTAGATCAGGTTGCTCAGAGCCTCATCCAATGTTTCTGTTGGACCTTCCAAACATCCAGTGGACCATCTAAAACCTCCAATGTTTGTTTCCAGGAATCAGGCATCCACCACCTCTCTGGGCAACCTGTTCCAGTGTTTCACCACGCTCACTGTAAAAAAATTCTTCTTTATATCTAGTCCGAATATACCCTCCTTTAGCTTAAAACCATTAACCCTTGTCCTGTTGCAACAGGCTTTACTAAAATGTTGTTTCCCATCTATCTTGTAAGTTCCTTTCAAGTACTGAAAGGCCACAATAATGCCTCCATGGAGCCTTCTCTTCTCCCGGCTGAACAACCCCAACTCTCTTAGCCTTTCCTTGTAGGAGAGGGGCTCCATCCCTCTAATCATCTTTGTGGCCCTCCTCCAGACCCAATTCAACAGGTCCAAGTCCTTTCTATGCTGAGGACCCCAGAGCTGGACATGCTACTCCAGGTGGGGTCTCATTAGAGTCAAGAAGGGGAGCAGAATCACCTCCCTCAACCTGCTGGCCATGATTCTTTTGATGCAGCCCAGGATGCAGCCGGCTTTCTGGGCTCAAAGCACACACCGTTGGCTTATGTCCAGTTCTTCATCCACCAGCACCCCCAAATCCTCCTCTGCAAGGCTGCTCTCAATCTCTTCATTGCCCAGCCTGCATTAAAGTCTGGGGTTGCCCTGACCCAGAACGATTTACAGGAACAAACTGTACATTTAACACAGTGACCAACTTGCAGCTCAAAAGCTGGTGTTTTAAGCAACACACCCAACGGATGCATTGGGCAGAAGGCTCACTTACCATTATAGACATGCTCTCGGAGAACCAACCACCTTTCCGGCATGACTGGTGGGCTGTTAAAACCAAGTCCTCAAAACTATGACTGAACAAGTACTCCCAAACATACACCAGCAAAACCATGAAACTTCTTCTTTACAGAAGTGCTCTGTATTGTCCAACCAACCAGACCAGTGGGAGGCTAGTGCAGCACTGCACACAGTGGCCGAGTCCTCAACACATGCTGCGGCAGCTGTTACACATCTCTGGCAGTTGTTACGTGCCTAATGAGCTTCTGGGTTCTTCCTCCCGTGATAGGAAACATAATCTAACAAGTTTATATTGAACAGCAGCACTGGTTGCTGGAACTGAGTAAGTAAGAATGCACTTGGAGTGATTTCTGTGGAAAAAATTAACTGCTGGAGACAACGCAGTCCTAAGCCAAATTCTACCCCCAATAATAATCAGAGATTCCTCCAGAAAAATCAGTAACATAGCTGACCAAGTATTTAAAGATTAACATGAAGAGCAGGAAAGCAAGGTTTGTTTGCATCTAAAAATCAAGATCTTATTCAAAAAGCCATTCAGACACTGCATTTTACTTTTCCAAAGAAGTGTACTACTACCTGCTTAGTGCCCACACTTGTTCTGCTACACTGAATAAAGTGCTAACAAGATCAGTATACAAAATTCAAATAGCAGTTCACAAAATCCAGACAGGTCACTCTGCTGTACCTCAGCATTTGCTAGAAGTGCATTAAGAAATGCAAAGGTGTTTCAGGTAAGGCTACCATTTAAGACTGATTGCTATAAACAGTTATTTAAATGGTAGCAGTGACTGTTTATTCCTTCATCAATCTTCAGATAAGGAGATTTAAAGGAGGTGCCTAGAACACATCTCTACTGCAGTTAAGCACTGCTTTATTGGAGAAAATAACAGTAAAGCTTCAAAGTCTTCCCCTCCTTCCAAATTACTGTATTTAAATCATATAACAGTAGCAGCCAGCTAGAAGCTGCAGTAGAGTTTTTAATAGTTAAGCTACATAAATGACAACTTCTATAATGCACAGGATCCCATACACACATCCTTAACCTGGGTTTGGGATGTGTGTCCCCAGCCCAAGCTTGGGGCTGAGGTCCTCATACACCCTGGAGCAGGAGCTGGTAGGGAAAGATAGTGTGCAGGGATCCAGCCATGGCCTGAGACCTGGGAGAAGTAGGGAGATGAACCCACGATGTGCTCAATCTTGCTTAGTAAGAAGATCAGGCATGCTTGACAAGAAGCAGCACAAACCCAGACAATGGCAAGCTGGGGTTGTGGCCTTCCTCAGATGTACAGACAGTTCTCTTTAGGATACTCTGCAGGAACTTCTGCTCCCTGCTCCTTCAAGTGTCTCCAGAGGTGGTGATGGACCAAATGGCAATGCTCTGAATACAGTTGGGGGACTCATCCCTTGCTCAAGGGCCCACACACCACCTATGTGGGATAGCAGAGCTGCACAGCACCTGAAGTCTGCCCAGGCAGCAGACACAAAGAGTTGTCACAGAGCACAAGAAGGTAAAACAAACACCTGCCAGGCAGACACCAGAGCAGTCTTGAGAGAAGAGAAAGACAAGAAGTCATTTCAGGTCTATCGTCTTGTTCAACAACAAATTCCCCGCCAACATAAAAAAGTTTTGGAGCACAGCACTGCAAGTGGCTTGTCGAGGAGATGAAACACACAGAATGAATGGTGCTTTTCAGAGCTCATGGCTCCAAGCTAAGCACATTGCAGTAAAACAGCTCATTTTCCTTCTGCTGAGACAGTGACATCTGGCCACAGGAAAGTCAAGATTTAAATCAGGCTCCATTCCCACCCCATGCCTAGGCTGGTACTACTTCCAACGCTCCTCATGCCTGAATGCACGTGAGTTGCTCAGAAAGCCTCTTCAGGGACTGCCTAGCACAGATGTGAGCGGTGCTATGGAAACAGTGTGCAACAGTCTGTGATCTGCTCATGCAGACTGAGGCCTGTCTGTGTTCAAGCATAAATCCAACCACTGCCAACAGTAATCAAAGTGCACTGAAGAGTCAGCAGGTTAAAAACAGTGATTAATTTGGGGGCTTCTGCTCTGTCTTCGGCCTGCTTGCCAAGACTCCTCCAATGTAGGCAAAACATTTTTGAGCTGTGCTGAAGGGATTTCTCTTCTACAGTGACTAGAGAGCAAGACACACTTCAGCCAGTGTGAGCTGTGCCCATTTCATATGCCTGACCCTTCTTCTGAGTTGGAAGTACTGGTTCCTACTTACAGGACAGCTTCTTTAAAGACACTTAAAGGCAAGTCCTCATACAGCTCCATTCCTGGAGCCTGTGTGAGGAAAAGAGGGGGACATATCAGGACCCTGAGCTACTCTGCAGAGACTACTGGGTACTAGAAGATGTAAGTTCAGTGAATTGCCTTCTTCAAAGGCCACCCTTCCCATCAGCAGCTGCAGATGCCCATTATTATCCATGTATTCCCAGGGACTGGACTGCTGTAGATCACTGCAATGAATGTCAGACATAGATGCCTCAAGTGGAAGCATCAGGGGGGTTTCTTTTAAATTCTGCTACCTTCATCCAATTAATCAAGACTCTAATGTCACAATGTGATACACGATTAGGCTGAGAACACACTGAGACAGAGAGATCAGTAGGATCACTTATTGCTCATCTCGGCACTCCTGCTAGTAGTTTAATTAAAGTACTTTAGAAAAAAGTAAACAAAGCAAAACAGGCATGAGCAACATTCCCAAGGCTCACAACTGAAACATGCAGTTTGGCCAGGCTAAAGAGCAGTTAAGAAGCATTACTTACAAAGGTTTGTTTTCAAACTTTTTGAGGTTCTTCTCATGAATCAAGATCACTGCCAGCCATGGGACAGGAGAAGCACCTGACTGAGAACACCAACTCCAGCCCAGGCTGCCTTCCTTGGCACATCTTTTCATCTCGATCCTGGGCTTAGGGGGCTCTGATGAAACTCCACTTCCCTCTAGCTGTTAGAGAAGGGAAAGCAAAACAGGAGAAATACCTGCTGTTCAGCCTCTGCCAGCCTCCTCCACTGCTCCCAGCAAGCTGCAGGTGCTCAACAGTCTCTTTGTTACTCCACAGTATGACATTGCCACTGCTAGTGACAGGACATAAGCTTTGAGCTGAGTAAGACCTCAGGACTAGAGGCTTGTCAGGCTTGCACTGTCTCAACCCTTCTTAATTTGCCTGCACCTTTGTTTTATTTGGTGTATGTCAGAGAGCAGAGACATGGGATGTGAGAGTACTGGCATGGTACAAGTAAGGGGACACAGGGTTGACAGCAGAGATCCCACAGCTGTAAGAAACTCATCACTTGCCAACGGAGATCTGCAATTGGACAAAACTATTTTAGAGGTAACAAAGAGAACAAAGAAATAATATATAATATATCTAAAAGGCATTTTATATAATAGATTTGAATGTAATGTGGAGCTTGCAGAGCAATGAAATAAACAGCAAATGTGTAAAAACCAAACATAACAGAAGGACTCCAGTGAACCCTACAGTGAGGAAGAAACCACCACCATCCTATTCCTCCCAGAAAAGGATTCACAAGATGGCAACTTTCTGTAATATCCCTGCCACCACCAAAATGACACTACCAACCTCAGAAGTCAGGGGAAGGATGAGAATAACACCAAGAAAATGTGTAAAAACTAAGTGCATATGTTACCTTTATTATTACCAAGACTTTATCTGCATAAATAGTCTTTTTCTGTAGTAGGATCTAAACTAATTATAATTCTTGAATTAGATTGTTAAAATGGCAATTGCACTAACAATAAATTACTGGCTTTCTTTCTATACACACACACAAAGCATGCTTCCTCTTTGCCTATGAAGTTTTTAAGCACAGCAGGCATTTATTGTGCTGCTGGCAGGCTACAGGAGAGGGGCAGTTCAGAAGCCTCTCACTCCAAACCACATGTGGCACAGCATGTTCCTATAGACCTCCGTTCTGCAGAAAATGGAACATTCCAGGATTAGCCAAGGCAGCATTTGCTGTGCCACTCCACTGACAGTCAGCATTCAAGGACACTTATTGCTCTGCTCTCATACTCTCGAATAGAGAAGTCAGCTTGCAAAACAGGAAAGCTGCCTCTTTCAGTGACAACATTCACACCACAATAATAGTTCTGGTTTCTCTCTAGATAGCATGATTCATCCACCCCTTTCTGCTCAGGGGCACAGGAGAAGGAGGAAGACAAGCAAGAGGAAATGACAGGAGTGACACTGAACCCTCAGGAGAGATCCAGATTAGAACCTTCTGGGTAGCTGGTCTGTTACTACAGCCCTTTTCAAAACAGAGGGCTTGCAGTAGAAAGCCTGCCCTACAAGGTTTTTCAGTGAAGGCTCCCAGTCACTCTGGCTAACACACATCCAAATATGAGGAATTTTGAAGACACTCACTACCTTTGAGAGAAAGCTGTTCCTCTGGAGTCTTAAATTGAAGCTGATACAGAGTGACAGTGGTGGCTGAAAAAGAGCATTTCAATTTAGTGTTTAATTTCACTTAATGTTTTCAGTCACCCTTTGTTTGACATTTTTCTGCTTACTCACTGCAGGATATTAGAAGAACAAGGGTAAATACCTCCTTTCCTCCAAAAGCTTTGAGCAAATCTCAAATCAGAAGTGCCCATATAACAAAGACTCCAGCTGAGGCAACATCATCATCCTACCTGGAGGCAAGCTTCTCTTAAAAGCATGAAAAACCCTACACCCATCAGATGTCTGCTGCACAGGGCTCAGCAACAAATACTGTTGCTTCTTCCTATTAAATTAAGAAGGGAGGAGTTTGGGCTGTTTTCTTTTGAAAGCTGGTCAAGACAACATTGGCTTCCAAGATGACTCCCTGCTGCAGCCACAGAAACATCACTTTTTGAAGAGATACAGCAAATATCCTTCCTTACCTGCAGCAATGTCCAGCACCCTCACGAATCACCAATCCATAAACAACTCCCTGATTTTACATGGCAAATCTAGTTCCTTGACTCCCCACAAGACTTCTCCCTCATGACTGTGGGGATCCCAGTCAATGAAAATTGCCAGGACCCCTTCTTGTGAAGGAAGAGGACAAAGCCTACCCAGCACCCTAGCCTTTACAACATTCAGGGCAGCTAAAGCAGCTTTTGGGGTGTCCTTACCCAACATGGTCAGTGCATAGCAGAAAGCATCAGAAGTCTCAATACTCATTTCCCTCATCACCTGGCTCCTCCCAGGACTGTAGGGACATCTGGCTCACAAAGCAGAGGCTGTTAGTCAAAGGCTGCTGTATTTAGCAGTTGTAGAAGACAAGGAGGAAAAAAAAGACAAGGTACACAGGAGCAAGAAAATGAATACAAATAACATTCCCAAGGCAGAGTAGTGCAGTATGTGGTTATTGACAGCCCCTGCAGATGGAAGGGGCTGCACTCTGCAGCCTCCAGGCACAGCTAATAGCAGCTCAATAGCACTCGTGCCCAGGCCAGGAGAGGTGTTAACATATGGCAGCCAACTTCAGCCATGAAAACCAGCTGTTCCCACTTTACCCACAAAGCACCCAGATCTAGCAGAGCACACCACTTGCTCAGCCTGTGCCAGTGCATTCTTAAGTCAAACTCAAGGGTGCAGCACTTCATTTTAGGCCAGCAAAGTCAGCCTGAGCCTACAAGGTCTCCCATTTTTTCAGTGGGCATTTGCAGTGGGGAAAAAGGGGAACCCATGGGCTGCTTCAAAGTGTAGAAAACTGGAACAAAAGGACTTGCATCAATTTAATGTCATAGTGACTTTAAAAGCCCTGGGCAGTTACAGCTTGGCCTCACTGGAGGATCAAAGGACACAGATCCTTAGCTAAGCTTTCCTTACGCTGAAAGGTCTGAGAGTAGACCTTACTCTGGCTGAGTAAAGGATTGTCTTGACTACACATGACCGGGCTGTTTGTACGGAACTGGGACAGAAGATCCGTGCATACCACAACACAGATTCTTTCCACAGCTGTAGCGCTGGGCTGGTCCCCTCCTCCATATCCTACTGAAGTGAGTGCAAGTGTGAATGAAGAGTTCAAGTTACCCTTCAATGCTCAAGCGCTGGAGAAGGCAGGAACAGCTGACACTACTCCAGCCTCCAGCTGCCCACCCACCAACAGTTGTGCATCAGCGGCTCCAGTGTCCCTCCAACACAGGGCACTGACCCCCTGCATTTCAGTACCTTGTTCATGCACTGGCTGAGAGGGGAGGACAGCAACTCTATTGAAAAGCTCACATAATGCCACTCCATCAAGTCAGGGCCCTCAGTCTGAGTCAGAACAAGGAGATTTCCCCCACCAACAGTTTTTCATGCAAGAGAAAGGAAAACTTGCTGCTGTTCAAGGGACCTGCTCATGTAAGTCTTCTGATATTTTTTTCCTTTTTTTTCCATCTTCAAGCCACTGCAATAGATGCTCAGGTCAGTGAAATCATTCTTCCTTTGCAGTTCCAACAACAGCAGTCCACTCATATTTACTTACAAGTGTTTGATTTCACAACTGCACGTTAAGGGAAAAAAAAAATCATACCTACAGTATTGCAAGTACCTACTGATAAGAAAACTAATAAAGCAATAGGAAAAGGTGCAGCTTTGTCCATTAGGACAATGGGGGAAATTTTGTCCTACTGCCAGCAACAAGACCTTTCTGCACAAAAAAGAACATTCAAGTGCATTCTGTCAGCCTGAGAACTGCAAGTCAAGGCTCTAGGAGAAGAAAGGCTTACATAGTCGCTCAAGAAATCACATGTAGTGTTTTGAGACTCATTTTGAAAGATACCAGGTTACGTAAGAGAAGAGCTGCTGAAGCATAAGAGGACTCCCTGAACACAACATCGGAGATGTAGCATTAATAGATAACTGTGCTGTGCTGCTTGTCGTCATGGCACTGCTCAGTGGCACAGTCCCCTTGTAGGGGCAGCTTCATCCTTATTTTTCCAGTGGTGAACTGTACCAGCACTAACAGTAACTGTAGCAAGCCACAGAGAGACTCTTTTTGCAAGCAAAACCAGGTACTGTTATGGTTTGATTTTTTTTTTCTTTGGGGGGAGGGGGGGCAGGGCAGAGAGTAAGGCAGAATCTTTGTGAAAACACAACTGCAATTATTAGTCCATTCAGCAACTAAGTCCATGCAGTGGATCAGATTTTTGTCCATGGCAAGTTAATGAAAAGCAACAGAACAAGGGACTCCTCATCTCAGCATAATATTATATCCATTTGGCTTGAGCTGACACTACTGCTTTGGTGTTTGCAATCACAGAACAAGAGGCCCTGGGCGCTTTCAGTCCTCTTTCCAGAGCATATGGAATGCACCAGAGCACCATGTGCAGACATTCAGCCAGTCCAAACATCCCTTAGCTGAAAACAAAGACACTTCAAGTGAAAAGTTGCTCAATGGTTCTGACGCTGCTGATGGTAGGCTGGTAACACCTGTTTAAGGACTGCTGTCAAACCTGACTGCTCAAGAGAAAAGGAAGATTTAAACACATACTACATAAGGGTGGTTAGCCTTGTCTAGCTGCAGTTTTACCACAGATTAACATAGATTTTCTTCCCACCTCCTAACTTTCATTAGCTGAGAAAGCTGTTATCATAACAAAAGAGTGACTCGCACTTCTAAACAAATTAATTTCTGGTTAGAGGAGGCCCCAGAGACAGGACCTGGCAGCCTGGACTTTAACCATATACGTGGCTTTAGCGAGTAATAATATCTATCATCAAGCACAATTTCCAATACAAACACCAGTTTGCCAGGGAAAGTGGTCTTTGAAGGCTAACTGGCAGGGTACTAGAAGCCATTAACTAACAGGCACAAGTGCATTGGCTATTCTAGATTTTCCCACTGTATCCGCAGGTCTTCATCTCACCATGAAAAGAAAACAGCATAATCACTCCAAAAAAAAGACAGAGGAAGAAGGTGTTGCACCACATTTGCTCCACAGCAGTCAGTTACATCACACTAGGTACACTATTCTGATAAACATCGTGAGGTGCAGTACCCTTTGTACAAAGCAGTATTTATAACAAAAATTAGTTCAATAGCAAAACAAGACCCTAAAAAGTGTCAGCACTGTCACCAAAGCTTTTCGAAAGATCTTTCCCATAGGGAGTCATTCAAGATCCTGCAGCTGCAGGGACGTTTGTCTTTTAACAATGGGCTCAAATGCAAAGAAAAAACTTTTGGCCAAATACTGAATCAGTTTTAATGCTCCTGCAGTTGGAATTAAAATTCTGATCAAACTGAGAGTTGTGTTATTTTCTGGCTGATCAATTCTGTTTGTTAGTCCCCATGAATAGGCTTTGGGGATTGTTTTCTTCTTTTTTTTTTTTTAATATTTATTGATGATAGACACAGGGCTTCAGAATGGTTGAAGGAACCTGCCCGAGGAGGTTCAGCCGCTCCCCAGATTATCTTCAGCTTGGGCAAAGATAACTTTCCCTTTTCTCTATGTACAGAGAAACTCAGAAGTCACTGCTAATTGCACAAGCGTACTACTCAAGCCTCGAAACACAACCGAGAGCAAATCAAGGCTGGTGCCTGCCTCAGCTCATCTGGCAGAGCAGAGAACTCGATTGCACAGAGTCAGGGGTTACATTCCCAGCACCTTGCGTGTCTCCAACACCGCAGCCATCACAAGTGAACACTTCCTGCCATCCCGAGCACTCTGAACAGGAAAACCGTGAATGAAATCAGCCCAAGGGCTCAGACACTGAGCTGGACCAAGCAGCCCTGACAGCTTACTGCAGGTAGCTTAGTGACCCCAGCCTGCCTTCGTCTGGTGGAAAGCAGCTGGCATGTAGCTCAGTACCACACCATGTAAAAGACTCCAACTGATCCATGGACCAGTAGGATAAATGTTTCTTCTGTGGAAGAACCTTTCATGGCAAGAAATCCTGTTTGCCCGCATTCAGGTCAGCTTTCATCAAGGTACCAACTACTCTCTTGGGTAAGCAGTCCCAAGGGTTTTTGTTTTAAATAAACCATTAAGTTTTAGGAAGAGCGTTTCAGCCACGGCAGCTAGGACAACAGTCTTCCCAGGCAAAATGCACACCAGTGAAGCACCATCGCCCTCCTCAACCCACAGAGGCGCTAGCCCTGCTATCCCTCAGGGGTCGGGGGGCAGCTGCCCAAATGGAGCTGCCAGCTGCAGAGCAACCCTGGGATGGAGAGAATTAAGTGGGAAAAAACCCTGTGAACAGCGCTGGTCAATCAAAAGTTGCACACTCGTAAAATGGAAGCGCTCTACTTATACTCCAGGGCGAAAGCAGAAACTTTGCTCACACCCCCACACCCCGCGGGAAGGCCGGGATGCGCTGCCCGTGCATCCCGCGGCCCGGGGGTGGCGGGGGGGCCCGGCAGCCGCCCCGCGCTCCGCGCCCGCCCCCCAGTTCCGCATTTCCCGAGCCGACGGTCGGCGCAGCCCTGCCCAGGCCGGGGGGCGCCCCTTCCGCACCGCCCCAGGCTCCAGAGCCGCCCGGGCCGCCTGGGCTGGGCTGGGCTGGGCAGGGCAGGTCCGGGCCGAGCGGCGAAGGGCTGCGAGAGCCACCGCCGTCCGCGCCGCAGGCAGCGCCAGGCACCGCCACCCGCCGGGGGCGCCGCGGCAGCAGCGCCCGCCCCCCGCCCTACCTTGGTCTCTCGGGGGCTCCATGGCGGCCCCGCCACCATCCAGTGTCCCTCCCGGCTCCGCGCCCGCCGCCTGCCCCGCCGGCGCCTGGCTGGCAGCGGAGGCACCGCCCGTGCCCGGGGGCGGGACCGCGGCCCGTCAGTCAGAGCCGCGACCCGCCCAGGTGAGCGAGCCCCGCCCCGCCCAGGTGAGCGGATCCCGAGCCCTCCCCCGGATAAGGACCTCACCGGTTGTATTCCTGGCTCTACAGGGCCTCTGAACCTCGGTGCTGGACGCCGGCAGCTGGTGCTGCCGTGTGCCCTGGCTGACACCCCCTGGCACTGAAAGCATGAGAAAAGGCAAGAACGACCTGCTGCTCGCAGCTGATGCGATGGGCAAGAGGAGGCTACCACCGAAGAGGTCCAGTTCACAGAATCACAGAATCACGGAATCAGTTAGGCTGGAAATCTCTGGGATCGATGAGTCCAACCTATGAAAGAACAACACCACGTCAAGTGGTGGCACCAAGTGCCACGTACAGTCTCTCCTTAAACATCTCTAGGGATGGTGACTGCATCACCTCCCTGGGCAGCCCATTCCAATATCTAATCACCTTTTCCATTAAGAAATTCATCCTAATGTCCAATCTAACCCTCCTGTGGCACAGCTTAAGATTATGTCCTCTTGTCCTACCACCTCCCTCTTCTGGGAGAAGAGACCAACACCCACCTGTCTATAATGTCCTTCCAGCTGATTGTACAGAGCGATAACATCACCCCTGAGATTTCTCTTTTCCAGACTAAACAACCCCAGCTCCCTCAGCTGCTCCTCATAAGACTTGTACTCCAGACCCTTTACCAGCTTCGTTGCCTTTCTCTGAACATGCTCTAGCACCTCTGTGCTGCTGTGGAATCTCCTCTCTCTTTGTTATGCTATCAAAATATACATGTACACGCCCACACAAATCGCACTGCATCATGGAAATTAAACTGTGATTTTATTTTCGCATTGGTGATTCTCCTGCGAGACTCACTAGCACTTACACCAGGTAGGACGATGTGTTGTGGCTGCACTTAAGAGACTTCAACAGCTGAAAAGAAAACCAGCAACTGTCCTACCTGCAATCTGAGCTCTTTCTATTAAAATATCATTAAGTGCAGAGAAGTTTTCGTTACACACATTGCTCAGCAGGCTGCCTTACCAAGAATATTAAGATACCAAATAGATCCTTTACTTCACCCTTTTCAAATTCCTGGACTTGACATCTATGGATTTGATTGTTCAAAAAGACCAATGTTTGTGCAGAACAAGCAGCAATGCCTCCACGGCGGGGCTGTGTGAATAGCCAAATTGTCACCAGCATTCAGTATGCACGGTCACATGCTAAAGCAGAGCACAATAGAGAGTCAGGAGGTGCCAACTCAGGATGTCCTTGCTTTGGATAAAAAACAGCAGCAGCAAATCCAGGTATTTTTCAATCTACAAGGCAGCTGAGGAATGTGAGCTTTTGCTAGGGTAAAGGAAAGCTTGTTTATATTCTAGGATCTGCATAGCTGCAGCAGGAGGTTGTTACAGTGGTGCCATAAAAATAGGATGTCAATCAGAATATATCCCTGCACGTTTATACTTTTTTCATCTCATAGCACAAAAATTAATTTTTGCAAAAATATGATTCTCAACACAGACTCAACCCACATAGCCTAGTGATGTTTTATGACTGTTTAAAAAATAAATTCAAATAGATATTTGAGGAGGTACATTTGCTTGTTTTAAAAAAGAAATAGTAATAGATTTTTTTTCCTCACAGTACTCAACTTGAAGCTCCAAGCTTTCCCACTGAGCAGCTGATACATTATCTGTAATCACAGTGGAAGAATATCAATAGCACTAAAATTTGCCCCCCCCTTTGCAGCTATTTTACACTAGCAGCAGCCCTGGCAGTGCTGAAATGCCTGTCAAGAACCAACCTGCAGAGGAGTGAAGCTGTCAGCATCTCACTGCCTCATTTAAGGACAGGGATATTTCACCGGCACATCTGAAAAAGCAAGAGCTAGTGATTAGGAAAGGACTATTACCTAGACAGCTGATTCAGTACCCTCTGCTAATATGCTAGAATGCTAGACATTCCTACCAGCCGACCTGAGCCTGAGAGGAGTGAGCCACTGCTGATTCACTCATCACCCACTCAGCTGAGGAATGCCCTGTCCAATGCAGGTGTAGCCTGAATGTACGCAGTCTTGCTCCCATTCTGCTGAATTCAGTGTCTAAACTTAGAAATCCTGCCTTCCCAGTCCCCCTAGGATACTCTGCTGTTCAATTTCCTTCGCAGCTGTGGCCCACTCAAAGTGGCAATGGGGCTACTGGTGGGATTGGATCCTAGCCAGGTCACCAGCTGCCCTGCCCAGAAAGATTTTAGATGCAAGAGAGACACTCAAAACTCACCATCTCCAAATATAATGATGCTTTGCCTTTTTACACATAACCCTGGCTAGTGAGGAGACGGAACTGTTGTAATGAGCATCTGTTACTCAAACCAAAGCCTATTAAAAGTTGTATGGATATTGACTATGGACTCCAGTTATGATCACAGAATATAAACCCATGAACTGGATCTGTCCTGAAGGTCCTGTTGTCTCTATGAAAAAGGAAAAAAGTGAAGGACAATGGGACCAAGAGTGTACTTAGCTCAGTGCCCATGACTTCTTGTTTCCTCCAATCAGTTATAAAAATTAAAACAAACATGTACATGTATATCAACCTGCTATAGTGGAAGGTGTCTCTGCCCATGACAGGGGGACTGGAACTAAACGGTCTTTAAGGTCCCTTCCAACCCAAGCCATTCTATGATTCTATAGAAGGCAAGCTTGGGGCTAACCACCTAAATAAAGGACTTGAAAATACTTTGTCCTGAATGGGATTGAGCCTGTCCTGTGCAAGGAAAGCTTGTTGTATGGGAATCCAAGTAGAGCAGCAAACACAGGAGCAGCCCACATTACGGCTGTATGAAACATTTCATTTCACATTCACAACACTGGAACCTTCCCCGTGTTCTGCCATACAGACAGGCTTGGTCTCCCTCTGTGGAGTCAGAGCCTAGTTTTAAAATACATTCCCCACAGATCGGCTGTTCATTGAAAATAACAGTCAAGGCAGTCAGAACTGAATAAAGGCCAAGGTTTCAAAGAAGTAATACTGCCAAGGTCATTGAAGAGTATAGATTTAAGAGGACCAATTTATTTACATTTTATTTCACAATGCAGCAAGAGAGCACCATCAGCTTGGCTTCTTTGAAAGCCTAGAAGGATTTTGTTAGGCTAAACCCGTGTTCACCTACCTCCTCTGGGCAGGGAATTAAGCTCTTACCTCTCATAAAACTGTCCCGAGCTCAGGGGAAAGCACTCTGCCATGGATGTTCAGTCCCTCCAATTGCATAAAAAAAGAAGTTCACAGAACAAAAGAGTGTGACATGCAATTTTAGTGAGAGAAAAACCTTGTTGCTCAGCCATTAATAAATATTCAGTGTGATGCAAATAAACAGAGGGGGTTTTTCCTCCCCACACAATGTGCTTGATGGCAGGGATATATTCACACTACTCTCTGACTCACCTCACAGCCCCTTCCTCATAACCTCTAGAGTGGGCACTCTCCTGAAAAGTACAAATTCAAATCTCCTTTAGCAGAGGACACATATATGACATACTGAACCATCAGTATCACAGGCAAATAAAAACAGTAATGAACCTATATTTACCGTATCCCAGGTGAATATCACTGGGATATTAAAGGAAGGAAAACAGACAAGCAAGCACACTCCCTCCCTTCTATGTTATTGCCTGATGCACCAGGCATAACCCTGAAAGCACTTGCCAGATCAAAGTCCTGGCAGCCAAAGAGGGGCATAAATTGGATCAGAACTCCTATGCAATATGGCCCACTTATGAGGAATAAGGAAGCATTAGAAATCCCTAAAAGCAGATTTTGCTATGCCAAATCAACTGTAACATCAAAAAGAGACTCTGAGTATATAAGGGCCTTTTTAAGGCTGGATATCAGCTGATTCACAAGTCAAGGAGTTTATAGTTTTGACTCATATATTTCTTGGTAAAAGCCTTTTGTGGTGAATAAATCCTTCACACCTTTTAGTGTCTATAGGTCAAGATCATACCTATGTATGCTCTGGGATAAATAAGCAGATGCCCAGCGGGATTCTAAAATCTCAGACTCCTGCCTCACCAGAAGTTAAGTCCAGTACGTTACTGAAAATACCTGTGGATGCCTTTCTACTTCTTTAAATGCCTGAGCGTCTCCAAGTCCAAGGCTACTTTTGCTACCAATTCTGAATTGGTTAAATGCTTTAGAGGAGGAACACCCTGCAGTTCTACACATTTGGGTGTCAATACATTTAGGGCAGGGCTGTTGGAGTTGCCTCCAAAAGAACCCAGAGGTCTTTGGCTGAATAGTCCACCACAGAGAAAGCTCCATGAGCATTGCACAGTAGTCGGCTAGCTGTGAGATTGTTATTTGTCCTGGGCCAAATCCTGAAATCCTTACAGGAACTAAACAAAGGAGCAGGCTTCATGACACCTGCCTACACAAGGCTGGTTTCCTGTAACCCGACTGAGTGCATGCAAAAGGCTGTTAGCTGGGAGTTCATGCCTCCCGTTTGTAGCAGCTTTTGAGACCTACTCTGTACAGCTGCTAGCAAATGTGGGATAAACAGACTTTCAGGGCGAGGTAAAAATAAAGTAAAACAAAAAAAAAGATTTCCAACCCCATGTTATATCTGCTGCAGAGGCACTAGGGGGAGAGCTAGAGCACCTTATGGGTTTGGATTTTTCCCATCTCCTGGTTATTTCATCATTTCCTCACGAAAGAAGGGCACCTATGTACTTATTTTAATTAAGACCCTAAAACTCGTAACAAGGCTTATTTTGCATGAGGTACAAGAAATTGGACATAGATGTGCACACAGATGCATGATTGCTGTAAACATATATCTTAGGAATATCTTGTATTTCTCCTCTTTCTGCCTTTTCACTCCCGCTACTTTCACTTGTGAGCAGAAGAAATGTTTCTAACTTCTCATTGTCTACTTACATTTGTACCACAACTTCCTTTGCTCAATTATAGCTCCAGGAATGACTTAATAAAGTGCTCGCAAGCCTTCAAGCTGTTTCCAGTTATGACATAAATATATTGATTGGGGAGCACAGTCTTTTCTTTTTCACGAGTCACCATCTGCAGCAAGCACCTTTATTGCTGTAGCAAATATACTGTAGATAAAACCTTAGCTAAACTAAGTCTGTCAATTAACTGCTGCTAATTAGTTAGTCACAATTATTTGATTTCAGAAAATAGACTAAATGGAACATTTTCACCTTCTAAAATTGATTCTAGGAATAAAATAAGGTCATGTCTTCAGTAATTCAATACTAAATTATTTTTCAGGCTGCAGTGCTGTACAGTTACTGCATGGTAATTAAGAATCAGAGGATCTAGGTCCAAATTCCAGTTAATTTTCAGTATACTGTTGTGAGGTGATTACATATTACCAGGTCCACTTTATAACTGGTAAACTAAAATACAAATATTATTTATAATTTGTTAGAGGCAGACAAAAAAAACCAAAGCAGATCTGGGGCTAGAAGATCCGTAGGAGTCCAGTTAAAAGGCTACAAGGGAGAAAAAAATCAATGGCCCAATTAACTAAAAGTGCTGCAAATTGTTCATGTATTTTACATGCAGAAGAAGACTAATGCAAAATCCTGCTTGCCTGCATAACATAAGCAGTAGAACTCCAGCCTTTTAAGTACCCTTAGTAGACATTTTTTCCTTCCCCATTTTACAAATAAAAAGTCAAGGCCTATAGTTTCTCAATAATGTAGCTTCTAGTTTCTTGAAGAGAATCCTTCTGTGTTTCAAGCTTCTCAGCATATAGCTGTTTTCATTAATATGGCATTTCACTGAACTAGTCAATGTAAAGTGAAAGTAAGAGCAACAAATTAGTGCATAAACACTGAAATTAAAGTTTCATTCATCTCATTAATATTTTACTAGCAACAGTGTCTACTCCCTGCTGCCATTATCCAGTCAGTAGGCAGTTCCATCACCACCTCACTTAGAAATGTTTCTAGCACATGAGAAGCAGAAATTAGATAACTCAGATAAGTTAATCTTTCCTCCTGACTGTTGTGTAGCCAACTACACTCATGTCTTAACCTAGTTTCCACCCGATGTTACACAGCTCACTTTGAAACTCCTTGCAAAAATCCTGCCTTGACATTTACCCAAAGAAGACGGGCAGACCATGCTTTCAATTTCAGCCACAACAAAACACACAAAACAGGTCTCCTCCCTTGTTTTTCCACCATATATCTACTTATTTAAAAGCAGAGTTTATCTGATTTCTCAGGGAGCCTAAACCTCCACCAGAACTCAAAAATGGGGCAGCCACTTCCCTGCTCATCTGCAGCAAGGAGGCACAGATGTGGTTCTGCAAAGTCAGACACCTGCCATCCCCAGCCTGAGTGGGTCTTGATTTTAATTTTTTTCCTTCAAGGAGAAAATGCCAATACCTGTTTCATTTGCAAAAGTTTGTATGCTTTGTGCCTGAATTATACATTGGTGCATGTACTAAATGCAAGCATGAGGGTATTCTTATTTGCCCATGCATTCACTGAGGTTTGTGCATGTAAGCTGCAATAAAGCAACACTGCTGACTGATGGCAGACAGTGTATGTGCAGTTACCTGACCAGTAACCTAAAGGAGACCTTATGCCTCTTAAAGTAGTGACTTACCCTCCTACAGCACTAGCTGGGCCACACATAGGTATTTACAACTTCATTCCAAATTTGCATCTCAACTCTTTTTTGCAGCTGAGGATGTGCTCAGTTTGAGAGCTCCAGTCTCAGTCCTCATTGCAGCAGCAGCAGGTCTCCAGATCAATAAATAAATGTGAACTGAGTGAATAGCTGTGAAACTTGCGCGCCTAAAAAGTTCCCCCTACTCTCCCAAAATTGTATTTTTGCATTACACATTTCTCAGTTCCATTACTTCACTAAATAAATAGTCTGAGTTTCTGGTATGAGTAAGACTAATAGCTAGACTTAGTTTCAGTATGCATTCGGCTACCTCCATGGTAGCAGAGGCTGACAGGTGTTCCTAGTGTGCAGTTAGCAAGGTGGCTTTCATTTTTTATTTTGGGGGAAAGTCGTTGCGGGGATGTTGATGTACAACACTGCAGGGCAGGGCTCCACAATGCAACCCAGAACTTTGGTCACAGCCTTGCCCTTTTTAATCTCTCCGAGGTGGTTGCACTGGGCTCCTGGCTCGAAGCAGTGACGTGCTACATTTAATGCCACTCACTGTGTGCTGCAGTAAGGGGCCGCTACCAAGGGCAAGCTCCTAATCCATTCTGTAAAGCCCTGGGAGCACGCAAAAAGTTTCAGAAAACAGTTGGTTGCCTGTTCTTCCTTCATCTGCTGAAAGGATTTGTATGTACTCCCTTCCACTTAAACAGAAGTCAATGCATGACAGGCCCCTACACACAGAGAGATCTTGAGGTTCTGTAACTCAAGGGTATAAAAGAGTGTGCAAGTTCAAAAGCTGTAAGGCAGCATGTCCAACAATTCACAGGTCCATGAAAATTAATCATTTAATCAAGATTTTCACAGTAGCTTTATGAGCAGTATTTTGATTTACTGTGAAGGAAAGAGGCATGTGAAGGGTTTAGTTGCTCAGCCTGGAGCCAGACTCTGCTTACCTGGGTGAAGAACTAATATTTGTCTCTGTTTTCTCTGAACACTGAACTCTATTTTTATTTCTCATATGATAATAGTGCATAATGGTGTCTCCGGTGTGCCTTCCACTTAATGTATTATCTACTGCTGTCAACTTAAAAAAGCCTAGGACAAAGCCCAGAGTTTCTTTTGCAGCTCTTATATGGTTTATCCTCAGGGTTTATGAAGTAAATCAGTATGTGGCTCTGCGCCTCCAGCCAATTTCAGCATTAAGAGAAAATAGATAGTATAGCTAATTCTTTCCTTCTATGTACCAAGTTACAGTCAGAGTCAATTCACTGGTGTGAAGTTTTCTGTTTTCTGCTATCAAAACAGAAAATGAGAGGGGAATAGAGCTACCCATATAGCATGCATCTTGGAGAAACTAAAGACATGCTGCACTTTTTTTTTCCTTATCAAACACAGTAGTAATAAAGAGGCTTATTTAATTGTGAAAAGACAATTAACATTTGAAGAGGTATCCTGTTGCTATGAGGAAGCTGGATTTTGTGCAGTGTATTTCTTTCAAAGTAGAGTCTCTAAGTGCCTTGCAGTATTAAATACATCAGCCAAAGAACTAAATAATAAATAAGGGCAGGGGAAGACAGACCTTTTAGAAAAGCTTGCTCTGTCTCTAAGTGGTCATTTCTTTTGTTTTTAAAGAGTATGTACACTCCTCCCTCCCTGCCCCCCCCCCCAAAAAAAAACCTCTCAAATTGGCTGATGATAAATATTACACCTATTTACACACTCTATCTCTCTGCACATAAGTGCACACAATAAGAGAAGGTGTGGATGTTTCGGAAGTCAGTTTAGACATGGATGATTTCCTTGGCTTTTACTTGCCTTAATTGTGTGACTATTCCAGCGACCAGTTTCTGTAGCAACTGCCACCTCACTAAAATTGTGCTGTCTCACTGTCATCGGACAATATTCAGAAGGTACACACATTTAACAAAGACAGGGAAAACCTTCCACGTGATGTTTGTGGGCTTTCCTCAGAGCACCTCCACTCTTGGAGCACCTACAGGTGCTATGTTTTTACAGGCACTGGAGTTCAGCAGCCTGGTCTGCTGACAGTGACTTTCCTTCTTGTTTAATCATGCACTGCTTGCAGTCTTCCAGCTTCCAAACTCTATGGTGGTTTAGATTGGATATTAAGAAAAATTTCTTCACTGAAAATGTTATTAAGCACTGGAACAGGCTTCCCAGGGAAGTGGTTGATTCACTATCCCTGGAGGTATTTTAAAAATGTGTCAGACACAGCACTAAGGGACAGGGTTTAGTGGTGAAATCGGCATTGTTAGGTCAGTGTTGGACTCGATGATCTTGAAGGTCTTTTCTAACCTAAATGATTCTATGATTCCTTTCTGTGATTCTGTGGCACCCTATTGCTGTCCATCACCCTGTTGTGTCAAGGCAGGTAGGGGACCTGTTGTGCCACATTGCTGCAGTGACTCTAGGTCAGTTCTACAGTCCCTGGCTTTGGGATTTTCAGTTATGTTGTTGTAAAGCAAGGAATTGAATTGCAGGTTGTAAAATCTACCCATGGAGCAGCATAAATACAGACTGCAGATGAGCCTCAGCCTTGCACAGCTATGCATAATCAGTCCCTGAACTAGTCAGGGTGTACCTCCACAATACAGGACTCTTGTGGGGAGTCCAGTATGCAAAATCTTTGCTTTTCATGAGGTACACATTGCAATGGGAGATGTTCAAATAATCTCCACTTAGTGCATCACAACTGAGTTCAAAGCTGAGTTTTAAAATAGATCAATTTGAGAGCATTTATTCACATGAGAAACTGAGTGAAAATAGTGGTTCTAATTATCTGTTTAATTTTTGAGATATCCATCTTGAAGGTAACATCTCTCTCATACAGCTTGAAAATTCATGTGTCCTGTGCCTTTACCCAGGAGCATCCACAAACCAAGAGGGGTGGATTTGAGTTTCAGGGCCTCCATTCTCTTCTCCTTCCACTGGTGTGGAAAGGCAAAAGTGGAAACAGAGACCTCTTGCTTATACAACTTTGCTTCACTGGAAGCTCATGAGGGTATTTACATATGACATTGTGTGACAGCTGAATAATGCTTTTAATAAAAACATAACTCAGTGTCTTCAGCCTGGTAACTCTGCTTTTCATAACATGCTTTATCAATGTCAGGAAGCTGTCAAAAGCTATAAACGGCGCTGAAGGAAAGTGCTAATGTCGTTTCCTCAAGTCTCTGGTCTACATAATGGGAAAATATTAACACAGAGATATTAAACACAAGATACTTCTGGTTCTAAATGTGCAGGGATTTTAACTCAACTGAAGTGTTTAGAAAACGTGGACAGATTTTTCAGCCAGCATGAATCAGTATATTTATATTGACTTCAGCTTAAACAAGCTGACTTCTCCTGGGGATGCAATACAAATATTGACAAATCTGCTTTTACTCATTGGAAATAGTGAGTTGTGCAGAAACAGATTCAGCATGTGGCCACACAAGGCCAATTCAGTCTCAGTTGGGTTTTGAATTGGAGGCAGTATTAGAGGACGTGGTTAAATCGTTCTCCAGAAAGCCCTAGAGCAAGTCAGGGTGCTGTGAGGACCTCGGTGCTCCTCCATGGCAGCATGGCCAGCGAAGTAGAGTCCTCACCCACAAGGGGCCAAGGATGCCAAGAAGCCAGGGCAGGATCAGGTCCAGGGCAGTAATTGGCATCAGACACAGCCGGGTGGTCACCAAGCAAGTCCATAGCAGCAAGACATGTACGTACAAGGGAAAGTCAGGAAGCTGAGCCAGTGGAGCTGGATCAGGGCCAGAATCACAGTAGCCAGAGCCAGGGCACAGTCAGCACTGCAGCACAGCAGCAATGTAGCACAGGTGGGGGCCAGGGGTACAGCAGCTAAAAAGCAGCTCCCACGTGGCAGGAGGAGTAGGCCTTTGCTTCTGTGTTTCTTTCACCACAACTCTTATCAGCAGAGGCATTGACTTTGGACATAGACAGCTATGCTCCAGAAGGGGATTTACCCAGAGTCCTGGCAAGGAGGAGGTTCAGTTTTTCCATCCCTGTTTAGAATCATAATTTTCTTCACCTTCTCCTAATCTCCTTGGACAGATAGCAGTTAGGAGAGAACTAATTGTTGACTGACTTCATAATAAAAGAAGAAAGTAAGTGTATTTTAATTTTAAGAATACATCTAGGGGATTACAAAACAGGTTCAGATAGCAGTAGAGCCTTTTAACATTCTGTTTGCTCTTTGCAGGGAGTATGAAAACCCGGGGGGTTATCCTTGTAGACAAAGTAATCCATTTAGAGGAACTGGTCCATCCTTGGTGAAAAATCACACAAAATACATGTTATTGCTACTATTTCTCCTGCTACTAAACACATCTGCCACTTTGGAGGGGCTGGGCTGTTAATGTGACTTTAATGCCAAGTAAGGACAGGCATCCCAGGTAGGCTTGAAGTGGATGGGCAGCCTGGCAGCTTCCCTCGCCCCTTTGAAGGTCCCTGCACAGAGACTCCAAGGAACAGCTCTGCACAACAGTGCTGGGTCTGGATCCAGCAGCACTGGATGAAAGTGCGTATGAAGCAAGCTCTCCTTCCCCATTCTTCTATACAAATGCTGACACATCTGGAAAGAAAAAGTACTGATTAATGTGGTTGCTTTTATTTTATTCATTTTATGCTATGTACAGGTATAAGTGTGTGCGGTGATAGAAAAGTAACAATGAAGGTAGCAGGCACATTGAGAGCCAGAGAGGGCCCAATTATAGTATTAAAAATACTGATTTTTCAGTGTTTGTCACATTACTTAAATATCAGCAATTTGGAGGTGAGCAGTCACATGCTGTAAATGAGATGGAGCATAAGTTTGGTTTGAAGAAAGGAAAAATTAGAGAGTGTTCAGAATCAGACAGGGAGACCTGACTCCGAGGTTAATTCTGATGCTTCATGGGACTCCTCACTGGTGGAATAGCTTCTCAGTGTCTGCCTTAGGAAGAAGGAGCAACCTGCCTGCTTGTGGAGGCCAGCGATTCCCTCCTGAACCAGCAGGAATCTAGTATCTCTTATCTGCTTCTAAGGATGGAAAGAGACATTTCCAGTGACCTGATGCCACCAGAGAGCAGTTTTTTCAGACATGGTGCCCTGGAGAGCTTCAGGGACTCCTGCAGGAGACAGCAGACAGGGTCCTAGGGGTGTATGGAGCTGAATGCCCAAATGAGTGTTTGAAGTAACCACTGTCAGAGAATCTGGATCCAAAATGCTTGAATGTCCAGGGCTCTTCTTTTCTAGATGCATCATGGTTTGTGATGGAATGGGAGATTGGGAAAATTAGGGACATTTTTATTCCTCATTCCACACATTGCTAAGATCCAACAGATGCCCCATAAACAACTCTTTCTCAGCACCAGCTTGTACAACCTCAAGCCTGGATGTTGCTGTCCAATCTGTGCACGTCAAGACCAATATTTGGTACATGCTGGCCTTTTATATGGGGTAGGAAGTAACTGCAAAGTTTTAGCTGTAAAATAATACAACTCAGGAATATTTCAGGAATATATACTTGAAAAGTTACATGAAATGATCAATGCAAGAGCATCCAATCATTCGGCTTTCAGAAATTCACTGAGTTAGACCTGTATTTCTGTGTGCAAAGCTTAAAAACATGACTATGTATATTTACTGATCTAGCAGTTGGAAAATTGCTGTGGGAAATTAGCAGTTTGAACTTTTTTGAATTCTTACATATTGGTTACTCTAAGCAAGGTTCAGGCATGGCAAAGAGGCTTGTCACTGGTGCGGTCTCACATACAGAATACATGAAGAAAAATGAGGAATTTTTCACAATTAGGTAACCTTGAAAGAGACTGTGTTGGCCCTGATTTTGCCAGAATGGAGGATCAAATGGGTTTAATGAAAGGCAAATAATTCACAATAATTGTCTCCCGTGTTTTCATTTTCCCCCAGAACAGAAGTTTTCCCAGCTGGTAGCAGGAAATAATGGTCCAAGAGAGAAGAAGCAGATAGGGAAGCTCTTGTAGATAAAGCTGTTGTAAATGTTGCTGTGGCCTGTAGTGGGACACTTCTCTGCAAAACTTTGAGAGCTAATCTGGCCAAGAGTTCACCGCGATTAAGTCATGGGGAATTCCAAAGTAATCAGCTCCTGATTAAATTCAGGGGAGTTGGACAATCTGATGCTTTGAACTCGATCTATTCTACTCTGGGTATCCTACTTGCCTTACTCTGTGTTACAGGAAGCTAAGTTTGTTTCCTCAAACTGTTGGAAAGAGGACTGACATGGGATGGAGGCAGATCACATGGAAAAGACTCCAGGGACGAAATGTCAGGCCATGCAGCTCTTTATCTGAAGAGAGCTAAAAGAAGAAGGCATCCTAGGCAAATGATTACTAAGCAGTAACAATGCGTTCAAGCCACAGAAAGTGACTGCAGGCATCCCTTGCTCTACTTGACCTAAATACACACATATTTCTTCTTTGAATATTTTATAGTGCTCTGGCTTGTAACTTGTAGCATTCCACTTCCATGCCCTGGTTTGAATGTTGTTTTCCTATGTCATTTGGAAGAGTTTCAAGAGAGAAAAGATAAGAAAACCATTATTAAAAGAAAGAAAAATTAAGAAAATGGGCATTTCCATCCCTAGTATCTGGGGCAACAGATGGGGTGGTGAAAAATATGCCTGCAGGGCAAAGTTCTGCTCCAATCACTTTTGTGCCCACAGCAGACGGTTTTAATTTAAAGCAGTGAGGATTATGCACTATGGAGCTACACTTTGTTAATTTATTATCCTTCATGTTAATCCAGTATATAAATCATGACAACAGGCAAGGGTGTAGCAAAAGGTGTAAACTGCTCTGTCCTAGCAAGCAAGCAGACTTAGAAAATGTGGGAGTTTTTTAAACTGACATGTAAAGTTTTCTTCATATTTGAACCTCCTAATCTATGTTAAAATATCCCATCAGCCCACTAGCAGTCTTTTAGAGAAAAGATAGAAACTACCATATGTAAAATGGGGAGAGGGAAAGTTTGATAAATAAACTATTTTCAGCATCTAGTCTCTAAGAATTTATTAGGATGAGGTAAAGAAAGTGATTCAGAATTTTTGGCTGGCCACTTTGTGATAACACTGAGTCAAAAAAAGAAAGTTTTTATGATGTTGTTGTTGTTGTTTTAATAACTCTATGCTGTGTTGGTATGCACAGTGATGAAGCCTTCCCTTTCCCATTCAACACACATGAAACCACGCACATGCTGGCCAGAAACCAGCATCTCCATCATGAGTTTCATTTCTTTCTGGATTAGGTTTCTGCCATGTACCAGTTGGCTCACCTCTTTAGGAGCATTAATCACTTGTATTAAGCAGATAAAATAGGCAATGTGAATTCCCCTTGAGTAGTTCCCTATTTGAGTATTGTCTGTGAGCATTCATACTTTTCGCATTTGAGCAGGACTTTTACCTCTGATTTCAAGCCAGGTATGTCTTCAGATATGGCAAAGTGGCCTGGAGATCACACAAGTTATCTCAGAAAAGTGTGCAAAACTTGTTCTCCTAGATGCCTACTTGCAGCTACTGGAACTGTGGAATGATATAACAATATGTAAATAACTTACTGGGCCTACAGATAAAATGATACTGTAAGAAAACACTGCTCTGCTGGGGGAACAGTTCCGGGATGTTTCCTGCAATATGTGAGGAATCAAAAGGAAACACCAAGGACTGCAGAAGCATCTTTGTGTACAACTAGCGTGCAGCCAAGTGTAGCTGAATTTCTTTCAGCTTCTGTAGAGTGTTGGTTGTGT
The DNA here is from genome assembly GCF_003984885.1 of Neopelma chrysocephalum. Taxonomy (NCBI): domain Eukaryota; kingdom Metazoa; phylum Chordata; class Aves; order Passeriformes; family Pipridae; genus Neopelma; species Neopelma chrysocephalum. The sequence goes on along the minus strand of NW_020897689.1, from coordinate 5,502,593 downwards.
CCACCTAGAGAAGGATTTATCATCCACCCATATGGTGTCCCCCTATGGGTGAACAAATGATCACGCATATTTAAAAGGCTTTTTCATTTGGGGAAGATGAAAACAGGAGGTCCTGCAGCAGAGTATGCACAAAGGAAGTATTTCACAGAGGTATCAATCAATAAATGAGGAATTGCTTTGGACATATTTCAACCATAGCAACTGTGCTCATCTGATAGGAAAATTTGATTCACATCAGTGAAAGTGGCATGCAGAAAGTATGTGGGAGGCATACAGGAAGGATGGGTGAGGCATGTAGTAGAGAGCGAAATAATTAGAGAATGGGAAGTGTTCAAGGATGTTTGTATATGAGTAAAGTAATAAAAACAATAATAATAAACAAAAAAATTAAAAGGCCCTGCTTACATATAAAGCTTACTAGCTATTCTGGGAGAAGTGGGATACTGAGTAAAGTGCAGCATAAAGATGCCTAAAAAATGTGGTTTATTTCTGGACTTCAAGCACCACTGGTATAATGCATACAAAACCATTTGACTGTCTCAGACAATGTGCTAGAATTCCCAAGCCTAATGATTTGAAAAATCATTTGCTTCTTCATTGCTAAAATCTCAGTCCATTACAATTAATTTAATCACCTGCTTGCATGTTGGCAGATGCAGACATTCCTTTATATCCCAATAACAGCTTTCTACTATTTTTCTTCAGATAATGGGCAAGCAATAAATAGATGATACACCTATCCACAGGTTGCTGACTGATTTAACTAGGTTCTAGGTTAAAAAATTAGAAGATTGCATTGTCAATAAGTCTTTACTTTGCATTTACCTGCAGATGTTTGGAGCAAGAGTAACATCCAGTGGTCAAAATGTTAATTGCATTATTTGAGGGCATTGCATGCTGGCAGAATCTTAACTGCTGCATCTTTCTTGCAACAAAAAAGCAGGTGAGTGCAAGCCTTGAAGACTTGGAGATTGTGCTTACGTTGCACAAAGTAAACTTACATCAAGTAACACATCAGTATTCCTACAAGGTTGGTGTGTTTTTCCTGCTCATGCCAAGTGAGATGTACTGACCTTTAAGTTTGTAAATGCTAAGACTGAGGACTTTCTGGATGGATAAATGCACCTGCACACAGATACCATACACCAGGCCATATTCTAAGGAAAGAGGGAGGACGGGGAATGGGAGGAATGTGCTGTGACCTTGGTCTGATGTCTGTGGAACAAAGACCTGAGCACAGGGTAGTGCAGACTTGTCCCTTGCTCAGGGACCTCAGGCACCAGGTACAGCTGAAAACAGCAGAACTCTGTCCTGGAAATAGAATGTCAGCACTGCAGGGAGGCATAGGTGGAGTTTGACTCCTACAGTCAGGGTGGTAGGGGAGGGGATGTTCTTAGAGGAGGCTGAGACCTATCTGATTATTGGTGAAGGCACAGAGTTTGAGCCGTGGGAGGTGGAATCTGGCTTCCTCCTCCCCAAATGCTCTTTATCATCACCTGGCCTGAGCTGTGAGAAATAGGGTCAAAATAGGAGTCCCACACTGAGAGGACAAGCCTTGCCTGTGCTTTGTGGACTATTAGAAACAAGTGCCCTCAGATAAAGACTCTGCATGTGCTCAAGGGCATGAAGAAAGGAGGTGAGTTTCTACTCTCAGCCAGGAGAAATAGCTTAATTAATATCACAGCAAGTTAGGGAGCTGCCAGGTGTTCGTGGGGGAGCAGTGGGTTTAATCTTCCCAGCAACACAGAGAACAGTACCAACCAGAGAGCAGGTAGCACCTTGTCCGATCAGGAAAAGAAGACCGTGAAGACAAGACCACGAGACCAGGATGTCAGAAATCTATCAAGTGGCAGCTAAAGTTAGACGTTTGGGGCTAATTTTTCCCTGGAACTGCAATAAGGGATAAAAATAATAATAATAAAAAATAGGTTTTAGGAGGTCTAACATTCGCGTCCTTGTGCTGTGTCAGCACCACAGATGAAGAATTGCAGGAGCAAAGCTGGATGCAACTTTGCAGCTTTATAAGTGTGCCTATAAACTCTGCCTTTCATGGACAAGGTGCTCTGGTCTCCCCAGCACCAGCAAACTTGTTTTGCTGCACTCCTGTGGTCTTTCAGTGCACCATTGCTCTGTGACCTTGAGGCCATAAAACTTTTCTGGGGCAGTTAATGATTCTCCCTGCTCCCAGGCAAACATTAGCCAAGATAGAGGGGAACCAGCTGCAAGGTCTGTCTCACTTTCTTTTCTTTCTTCCTTTATTAACAACAGAAACTTTGCAGCTTTCATGCACAACCATGATTCCCCCAAGTGCTGCAAAGAGGAATTCTCCCTCATCATCTTTCCTATTGTGAATGTCTCCCCCCAAAATACTGTGAAAAGGTCAGATACTGAGGCATATGCAGGGAGAGTTCGTCCCAAGGGCAAATATGTTATTCGGATTCCAGGCTGCCTCACATGCCTGTGTGGACGTACTTTCAAAACTATTTCTGTCAGGTTCATACTATCTGACATGAAATGGAGCATCTCCATGAACAACAATCTTTTACAGAAGAGCTTCTCACTGCTTCTCTAGGAATGCATTGGGGATTTTCCACCCTGAATGTGTTCAGTGCGGCAGTGCTCTCTATGTTGTGCTGTGCTCTGCATGCCACAGGATTTCTCAGCAAGTCTTGATGGGATACATGGCACAAGTAACTTCACTCCAGTTTTTGGGACAAACTGAAGGGCTCTTTTCTCCTCACCCCACCCAACTGCTCAGCTAGGCTGTGACGCTTTCAAACTGCCAGCAGACAGCTATAGTATGGCAGGTCTTCATGCTGTGATGGTGTTAGGGCGCTAAATGCCATTGCTTGTGTCTCCAGATCTCTCAGGTGTTTTCTCCAAGGGAGAATGAAGGCCACAGAGCAGGTAGATGTAGAGTACAGGGTCATATGAACCTCTGACACATAGGCTAATCCTCACTGTGTGGGAGCCCAAAGCACCATAACACCTTCTCCTGTCTGACGCATGTTAACAAAGCTGGCATTCCTGCTCTTATCCTGAGATAAGGGCACCCCCTCCTCTCCTGCAGAAAGCAAAGAAGCCTTCTACTGCCTCACAGAGCAAAACTTGTTTAACTCTCATCTCTGAAGACAAGACTGAAAGCGCCTGGGAAAATGAGATGTACACAGCATGTATTGACTAGAAGATTTAGGCTACAGAGCAGTACCTATTTCAGATCATAATTGTGCCCTGCATCCTGCACAGCACATAGGAAATCAAAGAAAAGAACTTTGCCATGGCTGGGATGTGAAGGCTCAATGACTTTCTAGAGGTTTTGATGTCCCCTGTGAAAACCTTACCATGTGGGACACATTATATGGAATGCATACATCCTATGGGTACCACATTTGACTGTATTATGAACCAACAGTGGGGCCTGTTGTGCTTGTGGTGGCCTGTGAATATTATCCCTGGGCTGGGGAACAAGGCCAAGGTGCATTCATAATCCATACAAAGGCTGTCCTGAAAATGCTTTGTGAATGCTTCATGAGAAACCCAAAGTGTTCATAAAAATATTCCTATGCTTAAACAGAATCCAACTTCAGTATACCTAAAGCACACCTACTAAAAAAGCAGCAAATATGCAAACACTGATAACATATACACTGTGGAGACATTTAAATTAATGAGTAAAAGTGATTTACACTGAGACAATGGAAGTTTGGGAGAGGGCTCACAGCTGCAGCGGGCACATTTTCTCTCCGAGGCTGTGCAGGGATCTCTTCTGCCTGGAGCAGCACAGCTCTGAGAGATAGCAAGGTAAGAAGTTGGCTCATTCCAGGTTGCTTAGTTTCTGTGGTAACAATGCTAAAAATCACATCACATCCCATTCTGGAAAGCCATGTCCCAAGGACACTGCACATATATGCAAGACCCTGGAGGCAGTGAGTCCTTTTCAGATATTCCTCTCAGGTTTCATGGTATGCTGATACAGGAAAGCACCCTGGCATAAGGATCTGGTATCTAATGGACTGCATACTGGCTGCCTGCTGCTTTACATTTTATTGATTCTTGGCAGAGGCTGCACTGGTTCTGTGGCTACAGAACTCGAAGTCTAATTAGAAGCATAAGCAAGGGAGGTCTAAGGGATCATCTGGGTGAGAACTGCTCATGAAGGCAGGCAGATGGGTTCTAGGTGTTTGTACTCTTCAAACTTTCTTGCCTATTAGACAACATGTTCTGAACCATATAACAACCAACATACGAAGTGCACCCGTGAGCAGTCAGCAGAATCAGGCACAGTGCAGTGTCAGCGCTCATCACACCGCTGCCTCCCGCCAGTGTGCTCAGCCAAGGGCAGCACAGGCATCTCTCCCCAACCGGCAAAAGGGAATATCTATCTATCAGTAGTGAGAGCACCTCGTTAGAGCCCTCTCTGAGTCTGAAATACATTTTATCTCCCCTGTGGCCATGATCAGATTCCTCATAAGTGAGTCATCAGTCCTGCGTTGCAAGCAGTTCCAGAGTCAGAGCGGTTTGTTGCTTTGCTTTGCAATGTGGTCCTTCCTTTCACTTTGCTTGTTACCACAATAAGACCAACAGTAAATGTGATACTACATAAGAAAGGCTGTGCTATCAAAAGCTTCTTAGTGAAATAATATTTTCACAGAAAGCAAAATAACTTGCTAAGATTTGCGACGGTAATAAATTAACCCAGGGTTTCTATGCTGATTTTTTCTATGCTAATTCCCAGCACAGCCAAATAGCACAATTCACAGCTCTTTTGTCTGTAAACACATTTCAAGGCCATTTAAGTAGAATGAGGTGTGGGTGTGCAGGCTGATTTGTTTAGTGTTTCCCAGCTGGTCCCATCCTCCTTTCTGTCCTTGAGCTTCTCAGTTATGTCTGAGATAAAGTGTGGTTTCACTCTGGGATCTCATGCCAAAGTCCTCTTGCAGAGCCGCAAGGGCTGGTTTTGTCTACTTCACCTCTGCGAGCCATTTTCCAGACTTGTCTTGGGCTCCTGCAAATGTAACTAGAATAACCTAGGAGTGCAAAGTGATGCAGGAAAACGCATGTAGTCGAACCAAATATCGTGATTTATAGGTGCAAGATAAGTGTTTCTCCAATGTAAAATTATTCCCAAAGCGAAGAGCAATAAAATCTTTTGTCAGGTCTTCAATTCCACTGATGTCAGACACTATTTGCACATACCCCTGGCTCTGAAATGCAGATGTCTTTGGCCCATACGAAGGAGGTTTAAAGGTAAGCTCCCGGCCTGCAGGTGGGGCATTAGAACCATTGCATAATAGCACTAGGTCCTCCTAACACCTTCAAATTCCTGCATATCCTAAACACTTCTGCAAAATAGAGCCCCCACCTCTCCTACCCAATTCTGGAGAGCAGCTTCAGTTTGTTGGGAAATATACTACAATTAATGCTACAGAAAGAAGAGCAGGAGGAGAAACACTAGCTGCAAACATTAAAAATACTTTCCTGAAATAGATACTTTATCTAAAAACCTTGAGAGTAACGTTTTATTTCTCCAAAGTTTAAATTTGTCACTAAAGTAGTCATGAGAATGCAGCACAAAAGTTCTGTCGCTGCGTTTCAAAACAAAGTGTAGTTGTTCAGAATCTTTGAACCAGTCCAGGATTTATAATACTTGTAAAGCTGGTTTAACTAGACTGGCAGAAGGTCAAGGTCTTGCTTTTAGAACTCAAATTTGAGTGTTACCCTGAACAAAGGCGTTCCTTTGAGAAAGAAGACCCTGTAGCGCAGACTAAGGCTGTTGCTTTTCTTTTTACAAGGAGACACTTTGTGACTGTGTGTTCTGTTAAATGTACCTGAGAGGATTTCATACACTTCTATTTTCCAGGTCATCTCTTCCTCAGGGAGACAAAATTAAGGGGCAGGGGACTTATGGCAGAGGCTGATAAAATCATGGTTGATGCAGAACATAAAAGCAGATAACAACTTTCTTTTAGAACACAAAAAATCACAAGGCATGAAACAAAACAGTTAAAAAAAGGGAAAGTACTTCTTAGCGCCATACAGCGTTAAGCTGTAAAGCTCCTTGTTACAGGACACCAGGAGTCTAGGAAGTTCTTATAAGTTCAGGGAGCAATTGGACAAAAAAAGGAAGAAAAAGCCATCAAACACTGTTTAGTACGAATCACCCCTTCTATCTAAGGTGGTCCCAAGCAGCAAATGTCTGTAGATCAGAAAAGTATATTACATAGTGTCTGTGTTTTTTTGCTGGGTTTATATTCTTCCTTTAGTACCTGTTGTTGTTCAGTGTTTTGCTTTATGTAAAAAAGGGATGGAGATGAGGAACAACAGATCAAACATATAAAATTATAGAATTGCAGAGCTTGAACACAAGTACCCTCAACAATAGCTGTTGCTCCCTGTCAGTGAGCAGCTGAGAACTACCTCTTGTTGTACTGGCCACTGCTGTCAGTTTCCCCTTTTAGGATGTCCAGCCCTAAAAATATTAAATGCCCTCTTCTCATCTCATTCTGCCCAAAAAAAGGGAATGCTGAATCATGGCAATGCATAGTAGATGACAAACACTGGGAAATCTTATATTTCCTTTCTCCTTTTTCTTTTCCTAATTCACTGAAATATCCTCATTTCCTGAAATATGCAGCTATGACTCCCAGTAATTGAAATTTTTTAATTGTGGTTTGGGCTTTTTAGGAAGAGAGAATAGAGATTCATGTTAATTGTCTGCATGTTTCCCCATCCCAACCTCTACCTTGTTGCTGTGTTCGCGGAGACCCGGATCTGAGAAGGGATGGGATATTTTCATTGTCTTACATACAAGGTATGTTGTCTGTATCTTTAAAAGAGGGAAAGGACTAATCTAAGTGCCATTAAAATCTCTACGATTTTATTACCCTTTGCTAACCTTATACCCTTTCCAAGACTAGTCCCTATTTGTTTCTCAGAACAGCGCTACTCGAGAGTGGCTGGAGCAGGAAGCTGGTGTGCTCTCCTCCCTGCAGCACCAGCTCAATCACATCTGTCAGCACTGCAGAGGTACCCTGAGACCATGCAAGACCCTTATTGTACATAATCTTGATCCTAAGACTAAATTACACGACAACTGGTAGCCCAATCTTTCAGGCCCTTGGTTCATATGAGCATCTCCAAGAGCAGAATTTAAGTACTTGAACCACCTATGGGACCGAGCTCTGGAGAAGGGATTTGTGAACTTTCCATGCTCGGTTCAAGATGACTGTGAAAAACACACACTGTATTTTATCAGACTGCTCATTTCAGCTGGTCTCTCTCAGCTGCCACAGATGTGGTCACTCTCCCTGTTCTCCAGAGTCGTTCACAGCTGGTTTGTCACATGCCCAGGGAACCTCCCCACCGTAGGGATGCCACGTGTGCAGAGAACATTCCCCAGCTTCTCCCTCAGTGTGGGCAGATGTTGAAGCTGGCAGAAAAGCAGACCAAAGGCCTGTTTTTCTAGCTATCAGAGGATGGTTATTATCTTTGCTCATATTCCTGCAGAGATGGAACACAGCCCCACCACAACCTTTGTTGTTTCTCAGGGACCTGCTTCCTAGCACAGCTCTGGTGGTGCTTAAGCAAGATGTCGCTCAAGGCAGATTTTGGCTCAGGATCTATTTTTGGCCCTGCTCCTTTTCAAGAATATAATCTGCTAAATTAAATCTAACATTTTCTCCCAAATAAACAAACCACTACATTTTTGCCTTTTGCTCCAAACATACCTTTTAATTATAAGGGAAGAGGGCTTGGCAAGTCCAGCTAAAGATGGCCCCCTCAGTAAACAAACAAGCAAGTAAGTAAAAGAGCTCTTCAGGAGGTTATCTTTATAGAAAGGACTACTTTTTAATCTCATTTTGAGGTGTAGTTTATGTATAAGGTACCAAAATAGCAGAGCAGGGAATAATGAATATTGTGAGGCCAGCAATACCACACTCAGAAATGAAAATTTGTAACAAAAATGCAGCAGGGGAGAAACATCAAAGGATCTAATGAAGTCCACCACACAAGCCCCCAGTCTTTGAAATGCCACCAGATCAATACCTGTGTGAGAAGAACAACAGTGTTGTCTGAGAGCACTGTGATTTTTCCAGGTCTGCTCTTTTTTTTCTCCCCCCAAGAAAACCAGATATAAATACAGATATTTTTTGCTTTAAATAACTCTTGCAAACCAATGAGATTTGCTTTGCATTTTTGAAATTCTGTACAATGTGTTCCAATATCTAGTGTTTTCTTTAAAGCTTCCAGGAATTATTTTGTTGTGAGGAATTTAAACCTTTGGTTTACATTAGCATTTTAGAGAAAATATCTCCTTTGCATTTGAGAAAACCTGAAAATGAGAACTTTCAGCCACTAGAGTTAATTATTTTAAATTCTATAGTCAGGTAAAGACACACTATCTCCTTTTATCCCTCAAAATGTATGTGCTGATTTTAGGAGCAATGGGTCTGGGGATTCAGCCATATTTTATTTGAATTGAAAACTAAGTTATTTACAAATTCTATTTGAAAATTACTTTACACTTTTACAACAGAGGAATCTATTAAAAATAATTAAATAAGAACAATATTTCACAAAATAATGAAAATTACAGTTTCAAACGTGTTGCAGAGTCTATGATATAATTCTTCCAATATGTGTTGCAAAGTACTGAACGATTTTCAAAGGCAATAAAAACTCAATAGCTCTGCCATTATAAGGAACAATATTTTCCTTTTTTAGAGAATAATATTCCCAGCTTTTTCATCAGACCCTTGTTTGAAAAGTCATTTTAGCAGTTTAAACTGAATCCTGAACACTACTGACTTGGCCAGGCTCAGTCCTTTTTGGAAAACTAAACCAAGTCATCACTGACTCCAGTTGCCATCATTTTTCCAAACCACTCACTGGGAAAAATCATGGCAGTGGGTTCCAGTTAAGTTGTTTTTTGTTAATTGTTCAAATTAAATTATTTGTGTTGCATGGGTAAGACCTTTTGTTTTGTAAAATAGGTAAAAGCATCCAAATGGATAATTATTCACTCCTGATCATTGATGCAGCAACAGAGGAGGAAAGGAGAAAATTATTTTGTGATGCTCTGAAATGCTAAGGCAGAATCAGTACAGTCAGTCACAAGATGAACCAAAACTTAACACAAGCTACTTTACAGCGTGAAGCAATCAGTGCTTTAAAATGCTGGGCTTTGTGTGAAAGAGAAACAAGGAGAAAATAGCACTGAAGCTTTTTCTGAAACACTTCCAGCAGAGATGACTCTCTAATTTTGCCTGCCAGAGATAAGAAAGTATTTAATGACTTAATTAACCACCCTTCCCATGAAAACTATCACATAGCAAAATTTCCATGGCCACCTATGAAGTGTTCCCCAGGGCTCCCAGGAGCGATGGCAGCTGGGCTGGGAGCCCTGGAACCCTGTCCAGCCCTACCAGGCCAGGAAGGGGCAGGCAGCCAGAGACAGCATGGGGGAGCAGGCAGCAAAGCGAAGGGAGAGCCCTGCAGGGAGCAAGGGTGGCAGGGAGAAAGGATGGGGAAATGTAGCAAGTTCAAATGCATAAATAAATTACATGAGCAGATATAAGGGGGGGAGTGCAGGCACCACACTGCAGTTGATGTCACTCCAGTTCCTTGTTTACTCTTTCATTTACCTTAGAGCTGAGAGTATGCAATTGCTTTTATTACAGCACTTGAAATAACTGGAAAAATAAGCAGCTTTGTGATTCAGAATAATCCTTCTCTCCCTCAAATATTATCCCTATCATATTTCCACAGTACGAGAGCTCTGACACTGCTACCACTGAACTCCATGTGTCAATACCTCCTCCGTCATTCATCCTCCCATCATTCCTGCTAACCCTCATGCCCTCCTTTTGAGGGGCCCCTCTGCCTCAGACCAAAGGTCTGCTGGCCCCACACGACCTCACAGGCACCTGGAGCAGCACCCACTGTCTCCAGCCCCACTGTGGCCCAGGTCGGATAGGGAAGGAACCACCTGCCAACATATGATGCACTCATCAGGACTGGAAGAGAGGAGTGAAAAATTTCAAGAGAAACAGAAAAATTTAAAAATCCCAGAGAAGATGAAGGGGGAAAAAGCATTGAAGCCCTGAGGGCATCCACAGCCCTGCCCAGCCCTGTCAGCCACGCTGGGCTCCCCCCACCTGCCCAGGGCACAGGACCCCCATCAGCCCATCCCAGGCTACGGAGCCACTACCCCCACAGCCCTCCAGCTCCCCACAGCCCTGCCCTGTTTGGCCATGGGTCCCACCAAGCCATGCCCATGTCCCAGCCTGTCCCCATCGCCAGGGAGGTGCTCACTGCCCAGGGCTGCCCTGGTACCCTCAGCACCCTGTTCCTGGCTGGGGCAGTGGGATGGGCCCAGCCTTGCAAGTGGGTGGGCTGTAAAGTCACCCAGCAGGAGCACAGGAACCAACTACTGTGCTCACCATTTTCCTCTGGGATGTGAGGAAACCTGCCATCCAAGGGGCACCAAGGTGGCTGAGTCAAAGGAAGCCCTTGGCCCAGCCCTCCAGGACAATCTGAAATTCAAGAGCCAAGTTCCTGTCTTGCCTCTTCCCCACCTCCTGTTGTTCCCAGTGTTTTCCTTTCCCTCTGAGCCCCTTCTCCCTTGGATCAAACCTGTCCTCTGGTAAAAACAAAGCTAAAATTCTGTCTCTTCTGGGTCTATTTTTATTTTATGGAAACTGAATAGCACATTAGCTACAGCAGTGGAGCCTTAGATGTTTTTTACTCTTTTTCTCCTTACGTAGCCTAAAGCAATGTTCGTTCACATCATTAACCACCCTAAAGGTTGTGCCAAAGAAGGTTTTAATGTTCTCTGTGGCTTGGAAGAAATTATATGATACTTTGTCCAAATTAAAGTGCTAGTAAATACTTCAGATGATCCATTCTAGATGCCTTTTCTATATTTACAGGCTTTTTAATAACAGGTTGAAGGTACATAAGGATGGTTGTCACCCTAAGAGTAAGCAGGCTCTCCTCTCCACATTCTCAATTCACAGTAAACACATTCAGCTGTGGCAGGATCATATTTCCACCCTAGATGCTGTAGCCCATTTATCCCATCAAAGTTAAGCCAGCAGAGGATGCCTGTGAGATTCAGGAAGTACCATACTGAAGTCTGATAGAGGGTGTAAGAGCAAGGATACCTGAGAGAACACAAACACCTTCCCAAATAAGGGTCTGGACACCTCAGAAGAGGTTGCTGAAGGAACGGAAGAACAACGCTGCTCCTTTCTATCTCTTCTTCCTTGTTTGAATTGTTCCCATCTTTCATCAGCAGGATCTCTACTCCAAATATTTTTCTTCTTAACAACACCCTTTCTTTGGGCGTTTCTTCCCTAAAACCACAGTATTATTTCTTTGAGAACAAAAGCCCTTAACTTCTCTTGGCAGGATTAGGAAAGATGCAGCTTATATTATCAAAAGTGATATTTCATTAATATGGCTAATACCAATTTCCCTATTCAACTATACTACAAGTTTCATTACTCTTCTAAGTCCACACAGTTTGGGTCTGTTCTTGTATTACACTTTCAGCCATAGCTATGCTGACAGTCTGCTGATCCACCTATATTTCATATATCATCTTTAGAATGGCCTTGCTACTCTGTCAAATTAATTATTTCTTTTTAAAATTTCCTGTTTCCCAGGAGAATGTGGAGTTTGGCTGTCTAGCCTTCCCTACAGTTCTTTCCCTTCCATGTTCATGTGCTCTAAAACTAAACTTTTGCAATATTTAAGCAAAGGTCTCAGAGAACAGACCACAGCCTCCTCACCAGCTCTAATTAATCCCTGGAGCAGACCACAGACTTCACAATAATGAGATGATAAAATTGAAGACCACACCTGGTGTGTACAAAGAAGCCTCAGTTAAAAATGAACGAGCTGTGGAAAGATGGTGGGTGTCTTTTATGACATCCAATCCTGGGGAGAACGTGGGCAATTCTGTCAGCAGTTTTCCAGAGGTACCTTTAGGACTAACTTAAATTCTTTCCCTTTTTGTGCCTGTAGGTATTGTATCAGTTCCCTTTGACACCTAGGCTCTAAAAAGCTCCAATAACTCTACAGAAAACTGCAGGGTGCAGTAGAGATGTAGTTTTAATCAGTGCCTGAAGCCCAGCTTCCTCAGCAACTTATTTGTATGTGGTTCATCCCACAGCTGATCTCTCAACACAGCTAAAGATTCATCTTAGGCAGCTTTATTAGTTTATAGCTGTACATGCTGTCAAGCATATTCCAATCTGCTTTTCCCTTCCCAGTATATTGTGCTCCATTTCAAAGCTGATGATTGTGGACAGAGAAGCCTTAAAAAAGATGAACCCAGAGCAGGATGTTCCCTGCAGAAATCAGAGGCAAAGGTTAAAGAAAAGGTAAGCTATAGTCCATACCTTGTTAAGACATAGTGTATTCAGGTTTTAAAAAATGGTTTTGATGAGGCATGTAGTTTAAAGGGTGACCTGCTAGGCCAAAGGGCTTCCACACATCAAGAGATGTAGTTGACCTTGAGCTGTACACACCACGAGAACCTCCCCACCACTTCTAATTTTCTGAAGCTGGATAAATCCTCTCAGAAGTCTGTATTTGAAGAGGCTGTTGGCTTGGCACAATGATTTAATCACATTTCACAGACTTGACAGAATGTTCTGAGTTGGAAGGGACCCACAAGGTTCATCGAGTCCAACTCTTAAGTGAATGGCCCATAAGGGGATCGAACCCACAAGCTTGGTGTTATTAGCACCATGCTCTGACTAACTTTGCCCATGTAAGTTTTATCTTCCATTTATTTGTGCAATATTTTAATGGTTTTGACTTTATGACTTCCAGGCATCTAAAGTGCTGCAGCAGATAGGAGCAATAATATTTCTTATTAGAAAGCCTTGCCAATTTGGGTTTTGGGGTTTTATCAGACTTTTCCAGCTCCTGATTTGTGGTCCAGTGACTGAAATTTGTGCCCGGTGCATTTTCTGATAGATCTTTTTTTTCTTGGGTGAAAACAAGAGGACAAATTCATTGTGACAAACACTTTTGGTTTGTATCCAGCCTGGGCCTTTGAGAGCCTACATGCAACCACAATAATGTTCCTTTAGAAACGTAACTCCTATGTAAGGGAATACTGAGTGCCCGCCAGTGTTCCTGCTTCATAAAGCTTTGCAATCTGCCTCCTTGCTTGCGGGTCTCTTTACAATGAGTCTTGCCATATCATCAATAAAAAGTTCCCCTGCTTTAGTCCTGAAGCCTGTAAAGTGGGTGCTGGAGCAGGGACTGTACAGTGACCTACAGCTTCAAGCTGTAGGTCAGGGTTTATGCATGCTTTTTTCACTAGAAATACTCTTTTAAGCAGGATCCTAGGCTGGCCTGATACCACAGTACCCTGGCTGCCACAGAGCTTGAGCTGATGGAGAGGAACCCAGTGCTAGATGACTTCAGCTACCATTATTAATTTTGAAGGGTTTCTGGCCAAATTGTCTCCTACCTCACAGCTTCAAGGAGGTATCCTAAGCCTCCAGTTTTATTCAGGCCTCCCTCTGGCCTCCACATTTACAAAAGCTTGCTGAGCTAATACTATTACTTTATATATGGTAGCAAGTCCCTTTTCATGTAATTAAGAGATAATCAAAGAATTATCTTGTTAGCATAGCTGCTACTAGTTGTCCAAACAAAATGAGTTGCACAATCAAACTACTTTTTTTGCTAATATAACCTCAAAAATTGCCTTACTATATTAATTGGATGTGTTATTTGTACATATCCCTAGCAGTACCATAACAGTCATAAACATGCCAGTGCAGAACCAGACTTCAGGCAAGTCAGGCATTAGCAGAATACCTGCAAATTGTCTGCAAATTCTTCCCATTCATTATGGCAGATATTGTATTGAAGGGAATAAGCACAAACTAGGCAAGCACATTAAGATTCATCTCTTTGTGCTTAACCTGGTACCATAAAGCATCAGGTGTTATTTTTCAGGGTTTTGGGTTTTTTTCTTAAGATGCTAGCTAATACTCTTACACAAGAAGGTAACTTGGTACATTTTTCATGAGTGATTGTAAATCATGCTTTGCATTTATTGATTTTTTTTTCTTTTGGCAAATAGTTGGTTTAAAGCAATTCATCTTTTTAGCATGGGTTAACATTTCACAAATATAGAAGTACAGAGATTTCCCTCTAACAGTCTACCTAAAAGAGAACAATTTAAAATCATTCAACTGAAGACAATAGCAAGTCTAAGATTAAAGCCGAGGTAACAACTGGAAATAAATTAAACTGCATGGTCAGCATATTCTTCAGCATTGCTATGCAAGTAACACAGTTATAGTAAACCTGGCCCTGGCGTTTGCCCGTGTTCTTGTTGCTTTGTCCTATATTCTCTGGCAGTATTTGCTAGTAATGTATTAACAGAATTCACCTTCCCAAGGCATGGAAACACTTTTTTTAGCTCCTGACATTATAGACGTATCTTGAATCAATAGAGCTGGCCACTTACTGCAAGAATCGGAAATACCATGGAAGGTAATTGCTTCACAGCAAATGACTTCACATAATTTGATAATCGCTAGGTCTCAGGCATTATTCCTGCTGTTAATCCATTGTGATTTATTGTCCATTTCTACTTCATTTATCATCACATTATTGTTCCAAGGTTTTTTGTGATCTTTGGTTCTCAGAGCCCAGCTGCACTTTTCATTGCTGGCAGTTCAAAAAAAAAAAATTAAACAGTTGAAATGCTGTGCCCAATGAATATGTTTCATTTGTACTGTGCCTGGAGGGTGTCCTGGGCAGGCTGCAGTTATCTTTCCACTTTTCAGTCCTTGTGGTAAGTCAAAAGGAGTATGTCGATAAAACTCCCCTTTCTGAACAAATAATGATTAGATTTTTCTTCACTTCAAAGTCTGGCTACAAATACACAGCACTGTGCATCTTTGTTGTGCAGCTGACACTTATTGACCATGTGGTGGAATGTTTTGAAAATATACTATTATTCAGTACTTATGTTTTCCATGCTTCTTGGTGTTTAAGGGTTGTCAGATTCAACCACTTTTGGAAGTAGATAAAGACAGTTCTGTCTGACCCGCATTTCCTTCTACTCTGTTTTAACATTTTAATTCTGTTAATATTTTTCTAGGATAACCCTGCTTGAGGGAGGTTGATGACCCACTGTAGTCCCTTACAGCCTTACCCATTGTGTGATTCTGTGATTCCCAAGTGGGAGTTACCCTTTGGAGATGCAGCTGAGAGCCCTCAGGTCCTGCTGCAGGTGAGGAGAGGGAAGAGTGGTTACAAAGCAGGTTCCTACACAGTTTGCCCAGAGCTGCAGAGCCGTAAGTGGGCTCTATGCACACCCCAGGGAGCAAGCAGGACAACTCCAAAATGGCTCTTTGCCTGGAGCTTTCTCTCCAGAGTTCCTGCACAATACTTTCACAGCTGTCACCCCTGCATGTGAAATAAGATTTTGTGTAAACAAGGAGGAGAGAGGGCTTCCCTGTGCCAAGGTGGCAAGGATCAGCACTGGGGCGTTGAATAAGGCTCTTTTTTCACCCCAGAGTCTACAGTGCTTTTGCTGGATTGTTTTATAGGCACTAAGGCAGGAGGGGGAGATGACAGCTCAGAGCTGAGTAACCTCTGATGAAGCTCCTCCTGTTTGCCTCTAAGAAAAACTGAAATAACTGGAGCTGAGCTGCATCAAGGTTCAGAACAGAAGGAGGCAGCATTTCCACCAGGTTGGATTAAATGACTGTCAAAGCTGTAGGTTGACTCTCTTCATCATTACCAAGGCACAAGCAGAATTCCAACCTGTGAGTGACTTGGGTAGCGAAGATCATTCACCATGCCAGATGGTAACATGGTAGCTGGACTACTAAATAGGTTACTTAGTCAATGGATTACCTCTAAAGTTACAGGAGGAGAAGGCATCTTCTCTCTTGTGCCTGCAGAATGGCAGGAGGTTGAGGCTTCATTTTCCTTTCTAGTGAATGCAGTTTTCTTCGTGCTATACACAGGCTCCTGGCCTATGTTTAGGAATCCATGGCCATTAAAGATGCCCAGTAAGATAGGTAAAACTACAGGCATTTGTTTTGACAGAAATTCTTTCTGCCTAAATAAGACCTTTGTTTCAGCTGACAATTCAACAGAAGGCTTGCCTGTGCTTTACACGCTTGACATTTTTTGTGGCTAAAGCCAATTTTACATGGTAGTAATACATCATCAGGAGAGTACTGAATTTTTTTCCTTGACCTTCTGTAGTTCCTGTTCCCATTTTTAGAAGTTATTTCAAATATTGCTGTTGGTTATGTTCCATTTATGTTCAACCTGTTCCTCATGTCATTGCTGTCATTCTTGCTAGCTAACTATGGAACTGAGAATCAAGATTTGTGTTTTCAATGAAAGTCCATTTTAAGTCTCCTTATCTGTCACTTATTAGTTGGAATTTCAGCATTACCTGAAGCACAGGTAATGTGTTTTTCTCTCTTTATTCATTGCTTGGTATATGCAAGTTGCAATCTACTCCTCAGAAAGGGTTTTCCTACAGCGCAGCCAATGATAATTTGTGACTTCTGTGGATTGTGGGTAAAACTCATATTTTTTTCTGGTAAAACTGTGATGTAACACTCACCAGTAGTGATAGAGTTGCATCCACAAGTTCCGATGTCCCTATGGCTTTTCTTTCTATCCCTTTTTGAAGCAAACGGTGTCACAGCCATGATGTCGCCACTTTCTGGTAGAGTGGGCAGAATTTTGCTTCTTCTTCTCTCCTCATTCCTAAGCCAGAGATGTGAAGATGCTGGAAGAACTCTTTCTCTGGGCCTCCCTGCCAAGAGCTGCTCTTGCCACCACTTCTTATCTGCAGGCTTCATACAACTGCTCATTTTTCTAAGGAATGAGCGCCTAGAGGTGACAGTTTCATTACTCAGGGAACTCCAACTGACAGGCAAGTCTGTCACTAAATTTAGCATTTTCTATCCTCTGCTACAGTTATTCTTCTTGCCATAAATGTACCATTAAACATGGTGTTAAAAACAGACTTCATTTATGTTAAAAACAGGAGATTTATTGCGCATATCACTGTCCTTGTGGACACAATCTGAATGGTCAATGGGTCTCCACAGAGGACTGTGTAGGAAACAGGACCTCCATCAACTATGCTCAAACAGATCTGTTTCCCCATAGCTCATTTACATGAAAGAGGAAGATCCTATTTAAATGTGTGTCCTTGCTCCTTCTCCAACCCCCAATTTATTTGCCCTCCTTCCAGGTGGTGAGCGGGCTTGGACTGTGTCATGCTGCTAGTGTAAGAGCCCATCCCACTTCTGGCAGGTGGGAGTTTGTTACTAAGCACTCTTCTGTGTTGGACTTACAGAGAGTGAGTAAACCACAAAGCTGAAAGTCACTATGACAAGGTCTGACCATAAGAATTTAACCCAGCTGGCCTTCAGGGCTCTAACTACATGAATATATTTGCAGGAAAGAAAGGTCTGGAAATAGCTGCCTCGGAGACATCTATGCGAAAATGAGCATCTGGTGTTGAGACGGACTACCCCTGGCAAGACTCAGGTAAAACTTCCCAGGTTCGATCTCAGTGAAAGTTATTATATCATATGGACAGGATTTTAGTTTTCTTTGAAACAGCTGGGGTTTTCCCAAGATAAGTAACTCATGGCCGAATGGCAAGGGTTATGTTTAGTGTTATCCTGAAAGTGAGCAGCAGTGATAGTCTTTTGGACCATGTTATATTATGACTGAATTATATCAGTAACAGTTTGCTGAATCCAAAACTAAAATACATTTTGCTGAGGCTTTTCAATAGAACTATTATGCAGCATATGGTTTGCATGGTCATGCCTGAAACTACCTGAGCCTTGCGAATATTTAGCATGTATAGCTTTGTCTTGTATTTTTAAACAAAGCTTTAATTTTCTTCATATTTTCGGAATGCCAATATCTTGATAGTTCTGCAGAGTGATAAGTTAGCACACCACATGAAAGGGTACCTAAGGAATCCTCTTGCTGTTGTGAGCAATCATGAGTCATATTTAGAGTGCTCTGGCAGGTCAAATCTGAGGGTGCCGCATGAAGAAGCACTGAACTTATACACCTGCTGCAGAGCCTGGGCAAATCCCATGCTCTTTAGCGTGACACTTTTCTCATAAGTCTTTGCAAATTGCCCTGTGAGGCCGTTTCAGTAACATTTCCTCCACTGCTCTGACTTACTCATACCATACACATGGAGTGATGCAAGGGTGGACAAGGTACAGTAAGTCCTGCAATACAGGGGATAAAGGTACTATCCCGTATTGACAAGGAGCTACACATCTGGAGTAGCAGCCTTACAGTGCAGTGACCCCAAAACCCAAATGCATTTGTGTTGACCTACATGTAATATAGAGAGGGTATCCATCTCAGAGGTTCAGCATAAGCTGGAGTCTGTACAGATCAGGAGGCTCCAGTTTTCCTGTATGGGACAAGATCTTATATCAGGTATTCACAGGCATGTGGTACAGGTACGAACAGGAAAAGGTATGTTTGCAGTATGCTTTGGTATTGCATGGTTTCCCTCACCACCTCCAGTTCTGGATAAATGCTCCCAGCAGAGTTCAAAGAGTTTTTTTATTTTCTAAGCACAGAAGACTTTGGTCAAAGGGACAGTGTGAACATATTACAGATACCTCCATGAAAGAGTGAATGAAAATGCAGCAAGAAGTGGATGCCCTGAGGCAGTAACACTGGCTGGGCAGTAACACCTGGCAGCGACAGGGAGCTGGCAGCAGGCTGGCAGGCACTGTGCCACCTTTGCAGGCATGAGGACAACACAGCAGGCAGAAAAACATTCCGTGAGGGCTGGCCCAGCTGGTACCTTGATGCCTTGACCACTTGCTTGGCAGACTGTGCTCAAGCTACATCCCCTGGAAATTCCCCAGCAGCCCACCCAAAAGGATCCTTGCTACCTGCTTTCAAAAGCTGACTATGTCAAAATGAGCCTCAGGGAACTGAGTCTTTGCAGGGTCTAAGGCTGGGAAGTAGCCAAAGACAGCCCTAGTGGGAAGCAGGAACTACTGAGTGGATGTGACACACCTGGTCATGGACCCCGAAGTGTTCTGCTTTGTTTGTCTCTGAGACTTGACCTGGTCATCCTAACACAACCGGCCCTGAACTGGTTTTCTGATGTGTGCTCACAGCCCCACCTGGGGAGCGCCCAGCCTGTGAGTCACGCAGCTCCACATGGATCCCGTGTGACTCATCCAGCATCACATCTTGGGGCTGGTGGGGATGGAGGACAGGGCCATGGGATAAACACATGGACTGGAGCAGCAACGGCAGTTAGGGTCCAAACACCACAGCAAGTGCCCCTTTGCTGTTTCCTTTGCTTGAGCACAGTGCACTTGGGAATGCCTGTTCACAGTTGTGCTGGTGCCTGGACAAAAATAAGAGGCAAGCCAGGTCTGCCTGCCATGCTGGATAGGGAATGGGAAGAGAGAGTGAGGGTAACAGCTGAGCAGCTATGTGTGGTGAATGTGTAGTGATGCAGAGAAACCAAATGGTGTTGCGCTTATGTAAACACACGGTACTCATCATCTAGGGGAACTAGGTGGTTGGTGTCAACACCAAGCACTAACACAGCCCAAATCTGTCTAGCAGCTATCTGTCAGGGAAACAAGATCTTGGAGCTCAGTCATCAATATTGGAGTTTTTAAGCAAGGAAAGACATATAGTGTTTGATAGCCATGGAGGAGGCATGAGTTACAAAGATTACAGGTGATACCATTTGTTGCTCACTGGACAGTTTTCTGCTTCTCAGTGCAGAGGACTGAAGAAAGTTTTTGGGGCGGCCTCATCTTACAGCTATTTCATGATGATTTTGGTGTGAGGTTTTCCTTTGATGCTCAGGAAACCCCACTCAGGTCCCTACTGTTAGTGGATCCTGTTGCTCATGAGGTAACAAAGTTATGTCTGTGTGATAGCCCAGCTTCCTGCCTGTGCCATGAAGAGCAATACGTGTACTGTGTCACCTGTGATCTTAAAGGTCAAGACCATGTAAACTGCCAGAAAGCTTAGCCTCAAAGTCACTTCAGCCGGAGGATGGTGGGGGTGCTATAAACACGCTTGAGGCCAGCCCTCTGCTGTTACAGCAACCGTGTCATTGAAGTCGCTGCACAAATTCAGCAAGCTTACTCCTAAATTAGCTAGATTTCTGTTCCCACCCTTCTGTGGTAAAAGACTGTTGTAAAATAAGTTAAATGCCGTGCACTCTAACAAACCAACCCAAACAAACTCAACTTTCAACAGGAAATTCTTTGTATCTCCCAATGGTTTGCTGAAAATAATGTTTAGAAAGACTACACTTCAATCATCCTGCCTGCCCAGGGAAATACGTCATTAGCAAGGAGGTACAGGGAGAATCATTGTCACAGAAAGTTTCTCTGTTGGCTACATTACAAGGCTTGAAAACTGAAATCTTCGTGTACCTCAATGACACTCTTTAGAAATACACCCTTGGCTTCATGAGAAGCACGAACAGGGTACTCAGTTAGCTGACCCTGTAAGTGCAGTGAAGTTTCTCACACTTTGCTCCTTCACTGCTTCCTGCTCACTGAAGACAGTCCTGGGCTTGGATGTGCAATCAGAAGACACCAGCTCCAGAGCTAAGATGCTGATTAGAGGTAGATTGGTGACTTCCCCAGACATGTCTGTGATGGGACCTTGCTGCACCTGCATTCCTGTGCATGAGGGGCCACGTACAACAGAACAGCTGATGCAGCAGGACCCGGCTGTCCAACATGCTCCTACTACATGATCATTTTGTTTCAGTCACCCAATACTCAATGGCGTTGTGGGTTTATTTCTAGCAAGAGGAGAAAATCATTGTGTAAGTAAGGTTATTCTTGGTTGTGCAGTCCTGTTTGTTTACAGGGAAGTATATGCATGCTTATGTCCCCAAAACAACCTGGAAATGAATAGCACACGGTTGTGTTGCTCATTCTTTTCAAGATGGCTTTTTCTCTCAGCATTGCTTGCCCAAATTTTCTGTCTCCAGGAGATGTGTCCCAGAGCAACTCTCTCCATTACTTTTCCTTATTTTTCCTGGCTTCCAGCCTCTAATATGCTTCCAACAGCCAACATGCTTTCCTCAGCATTTGCACTCATTCCATTAGGCCAGGTTTTAGTTCCTGATACACTTTCATGCCATGTATTATGTAAGTTCCTACTCTTCAGAGGCTGTTTTTCTCTTTCATCTTAGAGAAACCCCACGGAGTTCACCCACTGTTCTTAATGAGGTCTCCACCTTTTGCCTATAGAAGGCTATTTGACTTCAAATTGAAATAGCCCCTTACTAGAGTAGTAAGATACACTTTTAATCACTTGTGTGATTGGTAATTAAAGATCCATTAGTACTTAGGAGAAATTTTATAGTGGATAATTACTGTGAAATGAGCAGAAGCATGTATTGCTGCATGCTATTTCTCTATTTCCTCCTGTGTTGTTCTTAACATGCAGTGAGTTTAAAGAGGCTTCAGTTTGGAAACTTGAGGTGCCCTGAAATCATGTTCATTGGAACCTGCTCCACCTCCACAGATCCAGCTAAGCAAGGAAATTCCTAATTTTAGGAGTCGCTTCCATTTTCTTTCCTATTTATCCTGCCACAAACACCTAAATTGTTGCTTCAGAGCATGCTGTGGTGTAGCTCTGCCTTGACAGTGGAGAGCAACTCAGCCTCACATTGAAGTGCCTGAGTTTGCGAAATCAGGTTCTGCACACCATCCCTACGAAAGGGACACCATCTGCTCAGAGCAGGCCGAGTACACCCATAGGATGGGCTCTGTACAAAGGCATTCCCGCTCCCTCTCACCAAGCATGCTTCTTTGTGTGGAGAATGATAGCTGGGACAGAGAGGGGAGGAGCTGGGACAGAGAGGGCGATAGGAGCACTTTGAGACACAAATTAGCTACATACCCCTGCTTGTCCGAGTTAGAGAAGCATTTGGTTATGTAGCATATTGATACTGCTGAGCATATACAGGTATCTAAGTTCAGTGCCTGATAAAGTTAGGGAGAATATTATTCTGGGAAGTATTGAAAAACACCTGAAAGACAACGCAGTCTTCATGAGAGGAAAGTCCTGCTCATCGAAGCTGATTTCATTTTATGACAAGGTAACATACCTAAAAGATCAAGGGAAGCCAGCTGATGTACACTTCTTGGATTTCAGTAAAGCTTTCAGCACTGTCTTTCACAGGATCCTTCTGGACAAAATGTCCAGCACACATCTGGATAAACACATCATGCCATGGGTGAGCAATTGGCTCATGGGTCAAGCACAGAGGGTAATAGTGAATGGGAGAAGATCAGACTGGTGACCTGTCACTAGTGGGGTTCCACAGGGCTCCATCTTAGTCCCTGTGCTCTTCAACATCTTCCTAAATGACTTGGATGTAGGACTAGAAGGGATACTAAGCAAGTTTGCAGATGATACAAAACTGGGAGGAGCTGTTGACTCCCTCGACGGCAGGGAGGCCTTGCAGAGGGATTTCAACAAATTAGAGGACTGGGCAATCACCACCCATTTGAAGTTCAAGAAAGTGCCAGATTCTGCACCTGGGATGGGGCGACCCTGGATTTTCATACAGACTGGGCAATGAGATACTCAAAAGCAGCACCATGGAAAGGGACCTGGGGGTCCTGGTGGATGGCAAGTTGAATATGAGTCAGCAGTGCCCTGGGAGCCAGGAGGGCCAACCATGTCCTGGGGGGCATCAGGCAAAGCATCACCAGCTGGTCGAGGGAGGGGATTGTCCCGCTCTGCTCTGCACTTGGGCGGCCTCACCTGGAATATTGTGTGCAGTTCTGGGCACCACAATATATGAAAGATATTAAGCTATTGGAGAGTGTCCAAAGGAGGGCAAAGAAGATGGTGAAGGGAAGGGCCTCGAGGGGAAGCCGTATGAGGAACAGCTGAGATCACTTGTTCTGTTCGGCCTGGAGAAGAGGAGACTGAAGGGACACCTCATTGCAATCTACAACTTTCTCGTGAGGGGAAGAGGAGGGCCAGGCACTGATCTGTGGTGACCAGTGACAGGACCCAAGAAAATGGCCTGAAGTTGTGTTGAGGGGGGTTAGGTTGGATATTAGAAAAAGGTTCTTCATCCAGAGGGTGGTTGGGCACTGGAACAGGCTCCCCAGGGAAGTGGTCACAGCACCAAGCCTGACAGAGTTCAAGGAGTGTTTGGATGATACTCTCAGGCACATGGTGTGACTCTTGGGGATGGTCCTGTTCAGGGCTAAGAGTTGTACTCAATGATTCTTGTGGGTCCCTTCCAACTCAGCATATTCTGTGATTCTGTACTGATGCAGGATAGTTGGGATTTGCCAGACACCTGCTCTCCCATGTATTCCTGTTTTACCACGTTGTTGGGAGTGTTCAGTGTGAGTGTTTATGCAGCTAAAGGGAAGTGAACAGACACATATTGAACTTTTAAAGATTTTTTCTCATAAACCAATAAAGTGCTGGTTCTCACTATTGTTTCCATAGTGATGGCTTGTTTTCACTACCTGTCATCTGTCTGCTAATATTTGATTTGCACTTTATAGAGATAGATTTATTTTATTTTAATAATATTTCTGGAGAGGCAGCTGAATGCTGATGAAGGTGAGAGCTAGCTGTAGGCCAATGGTAAATGGGAAGCAGAAAAACATTTCAGTCCAAGCAGCCTGGCAGTGACCTCAGAAAAGGGCTCTGTCTGCATCACAATAATGCAGTATTATAGGAGCGATCAGCAGAGTGAAACAGCTCATGCTGAAAACCTGACATCTACATTAGGTGCCTTTTAGGACGGTTACTTGAGTTCTTATCTGGTCCAATGGGCTGAACATGCACTTGTGGTTCAAACATCAGATATGCTCCTGGAGCACATCTCATGGTTTAATTTAATCTGAAAGGAGTCTAGTTTACAGACGGCAAGCATACTACCCCAGATGCAGTTAAGTGGGGACAACTGGACAATTTGTTTCAAAAGCACATTCCTTAACAAAAACACTAATGTAGGCAAGGCAAAAGACTGCTTGAAATACATTAAATTTAGACTAAATTAAGCAAGGTTTTCTCAGTGTGATGTGTAGGAACAAAAAAGCTGCAGGTTCACAATAAATTGCAGCTGACAAAAAAACCCCAAACAAATCAGTATGCAGTTTCTTCTTTCTGCGTTCCTCTACTTCTTCCCTGGTACACCACAGAGGAAGCTGGGGTGCTTAGCTATGCACTCTGTATCTCACTACAGAAGCCAGCCATCTATAAATTAGATATTGCAATACAACCTTACATGATCTAATAATAACCATTTTTAGTTTCAATTAAGTATTACCCACCTCATATTTTAACCAGAAGAGAGCCATATTTTGCTTTCAGTAGATTGCACACTGGAGTGAGATTTATTCTATAAATATTTAAATAAACCATATTCATTAAATTAGTTTTCCTCCCAGTCTTTCTATTTACTTCTATTTGCTATCAAAAGTTGCATTATGGTTTCAGCTCAGTTCTTCCCTGGAGGCTGTAGCCACAATAATATTGTTTGATGTAAATAGGTTGTGGTGACTGAATTTTTTACTCCAGTAAGCATATTGCTTGGAACATGCTGCTCACTCCCATGGTCCAAAAAACTGTGAAGAGATGACTCATACCTAACAACTGCTACTGATCTCATTTCCCTTGCTCGAACTCCACAGTTTATGCACAGTTCTTTGTGTGAATGTTGTCTCCAGTCTTGCTTTATTCAGCCTTAGGAGCAAAGGAGGGACTTTCTTTCCTTTCTGTTAGTGGATTGGTGCTCATCTCACTAATTTAATGTTCATATACAAGAACATAATGGAAGTTTTAACTTCGGTTTATCCCACAGCAACTGCATGTGGTATTTTTAGAACTACTTTCTGAGCATATTTAAGATAGATGGCCAGGTGAGCTTGCAGTAGCCTAGACTTTAAGGAACTATTTATATGTATGCATTACCCACTGAGCCACTTGCCTCTCTGCATGAAGATCGATGCATGTGACATACTTCCTTCCTGGGATGTAACTAGATTGCTGTTGTGGTCTTCCCCTGCTAACATCAGCCACAAAGATTTTATGCTGCAATAATCCTTCTCTGGTCATGTTTATTTTAGTGGTTCTCCCGTTGCCTTCCCCCATGGCTTTTTCACTGTGTGTGACCAGCTGACGTGTTGACCCGTGTGCAGGGCTGCTCCAGGGTCACCGCGGTGGAAGTCACGACACTGTGCCAACGTCAGCACAGGTGCTGACACAAATGCAAGTGTGCGCTCCTGCCTCAGGGGTGGGCACACTGGATCTCACTTTCTCCCTTGCCCTGTATTTCTACGTTGTGTTTCCACCTGGAGCCACTCAGAGGGTCTCAGAAAAGGAGGAGATGCAGGCAGCTGCATGATCCCAACTACAGAAGCTGGTATTTTCAAGAGAAGCAGTAAAAAGACTGGCCAAGCAAGACTATAACTAGGCTTCCATGTGGTGCCTTAATAACCACACTAATCTTCACCTCAAGGCTTTCATTTGGCACTAAACTTTTACTTTTCAGTCTCCACTGTCATCCTATCTATCATACTTCTATCAAGATTTCAGTAAAATCTTTAGCAACAGCTTTCCTCATCTAAGTTAAGAGAAGGTAGACAGGTTCTCTTAGAATAAGACCATTAGCTGGTGCTTCTTATCCCATTGTTCACCACACTAGCAAAGTCAGCCATTAAGGGGAAGAAATGACAATTCATGAATTTTCCAGGCAAGCTGCATTAATATTATTAAATCCACTACTAGACTAACTAGGCTTTGGTAGAAAGTAGCAGTTTTTACCAATGAAGTCCAAGGTTTTGTACAGGAAAGAAGTCATCAAATATAGCTTCAACAAGTTATACCATGCAAACATGAGGAGGTCACGGACTTCATTTATGAAATTACTTTTGTAATTTCATAAAATCATAAAATAGTTGGAAGGGAGCTTTAAAGGTCATCTAGTTCCAAGTCCCATGCAATAAGCACAGACATCTTCAGTTAGATTAGGTTGCTCAGAGCCCTGTCTGAGCTTGAGTGTATCCAGGGATTCACCACTTCTCTGGGCAACCTGTTCCAGTGTTTCACCACCATTATCATAAAAAATTTCTTCCTTATATCTAGTCTAGATCAACCCTCTTTTGGTTTATAACCTTTACTCCTTGTCCTGTTGCAACAGGCCCTACTAAAATGTTTCTTATAAGTCCCCTTTAAGTACTGAAAAGCCTCAATAAGGTCTCCCAGGAGCCTTCTCTTCCTCAGGCTGAACACCCCAGCTGTCTCAGCCTTTCCTCATAAGAGAGTTGCTCCAGCCCTCTGATCATTTTTGTGGCCCTCCTTTGGATCTGCTCTAACAGGTTCATGTCTTTCCTGTGCTGAGGACCCCAGAACTGAACACCGTACTCCACGTGTGGTCTCATGGGAGCAGAGCAGAATCATCTCCCTCAACCTGCTGGCCACGGTTCTTTTGATGCAACTAGGATGAAGTTGGCTCTCTGGGCTGGGAGCACACACTGTTGGCTCATGTCCAGCTTTTCATCCATGAGAACCCCCAAGTCCTTCTTGGCAGGGCTGCACTCAAACCCTTCATCCTCCAGCCTGTATTGATACCGGGCGTTGCCCTAACCTTTCACTTGGTCTTATTGCACCTCATGAATTTCACAAATTGCACTCCTCAAGCTTGTTCAGGTCCTTCTGGGTGACATCCTGGCCTTCAGGTGAGTCAGTTTATTGCATAACTCCCCACTAAAGTAGCTCCAAGAGTTTGTCTACCCCTATGAGTTTATCAGTACCAGTGGGCACTTTCACATTTCCATGTAGTAGGGACCACACACTTCTAATAATGTTATGTGCTGACCCCGTAGTATTCATGCAGTTTGTGGAAAAATGATGCTCACCAGAAATATCTCGCCACATCTTTCTTCCACTCTAAGATTAACTTGGTAGTGAAACATGCAGAAAGTTGTCAGAAATGGAACATGGAGAGAATATTCACAAGAAGGAGAAAATAGAAAGAGCCACACTGTACTCTACGGTAGTCCCAAGCTGGCATTTGAGTTCAAGCTCATCTTTTGTCCATGCTGATGGAGACAAACTTATTACTTACACAGAAGGTAACACAGGACCAGCTCAGAGGCAAAAGCTAAGTGTATACCCATTTGAAGGGCATCCTAGGTTGGGAATGCTGTTTACAGCTCTGCTAGTAAATTAGCAAACTAGCTGTGCAGGATGAGTTATCTCCATGCTGTAAGAGTCTCTTATCCAGATCATATTCAGATCAGGGTAACTACAGGGAAAATGTCTGCTGGGGATTTGCACCAGCTTCTCATGTGCTCCCAGGAACCCCTCGGGATAGCACAAACTGTCCTGGGCCAAACCACGAGTGCAGCATGGTCCCAGTGTAATGATGCAGATAGTCAGGCTCCAGGGCCAAGAAACTGTCTATTTTCTCTTGATGATGTAGCTACTCTGTCCAACAAATTTCCTCCTCATCTGATCTTTTGCAATGCCATTTTGACCCGATCTCTGTCAGACAAGTTATGAAGTCTCTTCTAGAAAGGAGTTGGTGTTGTGTATCAGAACGATCACTGTGTGTGCAGGCAGCCCACAGCTGGGTTGCCCTCAGAAGCAACCCAGATACAACCCAAGATACAGATGTCCTATAGTAAGCAGTGTGGCCATGCAGGGCCCACAGCAGTGAACTGGGCAAGTATCAGCAAGTGTCAGCTTGCTCCTTCAGTGTGGTCCAGGAAATGAAGATAGCCTGAGTGACAGTGGGCAAGGCCTTCTGAGGAAAAGGAAAAGGAAAGAGAAGAATATGAGGAATAAGAAGCAGCAGAAGCAAAAGAAACAGAAGGGGGAAAAAAGCAGAAGAAGGAGAAGCAGAGGAAGAAGCAAAAAAGAAGTGTAAGAAGAAGAAGATGAAGAAGAAGCAGATGAAGCAGCAGAAGGAGAAGAAGCAGCAGAAGGAAAAAGAAGGAGAAGCAGAAGAGGCAGAAACAGAAGTGGAAGCTGAAGAAGCAGCAGAAGGAACAGCAGAAGAAGCAAAAGGAGAAACTGAAGAAAAAGAAGCAGCAGCAACAGAAGAAGTAAGATAAGAAGCAGAAGAAGGAGAAGAAGCAGCAGAAGCAAATAACAAGTAGAAGAGCAAAATTAGCAGAAGACATGAAAGAAGAACAGAAGAAGAAGTGGAAGAAGCAGAAATAGAAGAAGAAGAAGGAGAAGAAGCAGCAGAAGACAAAAAAAGAAGTAGGAGAACCAGAAAAAGGAGAAAAAGCAGCATCAGAGAAGAAGCAGAAACAGAAGAAGCAGCAGCAGGAGAACAAGCAGAAGAAGGAGGAGTAGCAGCAAAAGAAGAAGAAAAAGAAGAAGAAATAGAAGAAGAGAGAAAGGAAAAGAAAAAAAGAAAAGAAGAAGAAGCAGAAGAAGCACAAGCAGAAGAAGGAGCAGCAGAAGCACAATCAGAACAATCAGAAACAGAAGCAGCAGAAGAAGGAGCAAAAGCAGAAGCAGCAGAAGCAGATAAAGAAAATAAAGGAGTCAATGACAAAGAAGGCGAAGAGGAAGAAAACTGTATGGAGTTGGGGAAGAGGAAAGGAGAGAATAAGAAGCAGCAAGGGACAATCTAAAAAGACAATGCACTGAAAACTGTGCAACAAATAGTATTTGAAAAGTGAAAGAAAATTGCCATGAAGTTCACGCTTTAGACAAATATCTGCAGAGGCTGAGAGCTCATTGCAGGAAATGGAGCAGGGAAGCCACAGTTTAAAGATTCAAGATGCTATTAGAAGAGATTCCCCTGTCTCATGATGTTTATTAAATATCCAGTTTTAGACTAGTTATAAGGTCAGACATTAGTACCCAGGTTCTATGTCAATATTTAATACTTATTGACCCTCATTCTCATGTTTCAGGGGAACATGTTGGAAACTGTCACAAAAATTTCATGGGGATGTGGTACATAAATATAAGAAAATACTAGCTGTAGCACTAATTTCCTTGTTTCCTGAAACCAGATTCATTTTATTTCTTCATCTGCAGCTTAGAAGGACCTGTAGGGTATGACAAATATTTATTCTCAGTGTAGCATTTTGCTGCACATGCAGAAAGGTTGTGGCTGTTTCTCGATGCTCCCTGGCTGCTGCATGCCTGGCGACGTCATTCAGTGCAGACAAAGAGGCGAGCAGGGGCAGCATTCATTGTGGCCAACACTGCCAGTTTACAGCACCCACTTTTTTCTCCTGAACTACAATACCCCAATGTCAAACATGGACTTCATGAACCCCCTTTAAACTGTTCTGTAGCCAAAAAAGAGAATGCTATCTGGCAGCACAGCTTCAGTTACCAATTAATTAATGAATACAGAATTACAGATAATTACACATAATCTCTCCCATGCTACTGCCATTTGCTGAAGTTAGGCCCAAAATGTGGATACTAGGTGGCAGATCACTGCATCTGCTGAAGGTTAAAATCAAAAGTTTTCGAAAGCTTGTAAAAGAGAGTTCAATGCCTATATTTTAAGGAGATGGGATAAGCATACCTGAGGATCGTGCACGCCAGCCATGGAGATGTGGGCAGTTTGTGAGTCAAGACCTCAGTCTGCCACATGTGAAAAAGCCTATGAAGATGAGAGCTTCAAGAAGCTATGGAGATGACAAAAATGAATCATTACAGTAGTCATGTATTTTTACAGATTCTAACATCAGAAAGACAGAACAAAGTAAAATAAGTAGTGACCTTCAGCGTGACAAAATGAGCTTGGAGGTGCTACATATGTTATCAGTGATCTGCAGTAGAAGGTTATTCACAACAGTTGAGGTGCCAGCATCTGCCAAATACCTAATTTTGTAGATAGGCTGACCTCAGATATGACTGATTTCTAAATGAGCTGGGACACCTGCATGAATCACAGCATGAGAGGCTGAAAAGGCTGCCTTGAACAAATTCCAAAACTTTAATAAAATAATGTGCAAGTATTCAGCTGAATATGGTACTTACAATCAAGGCACACTGATAGCTTTCAAAACAACGTCCTCTCTCTGCAGGACAGATGCCCTCGACACAGGTTGTAGGCACTTCTAGGGTGAGACTGTTTCTTTTTAGTGTTTATTTAGTGCAGGATTAAGGGAGGCTATACTCCATATTTGAAGCCCCAAATTATTATTACGAGATAGTGCATAACAGAAGGCAGGACATTTTCCCTGCATACCTTCAGCATTTTTCACTATATTTGGACCTGAAGTGGCCCTTCCGGAGACGGGAACTTTTTCAGGCACAGAGTTTTTCTACATAATGTTACTAATAGTAGAAATAATTATACTAATTATAATAATGCTAATTATATAATAATACCTTGTAATATAATATAGTATAATAACAGAATGAAAATGTGAGGTTTTATATCTGTTAATGGGTTATAATATATGGTAATTATAATATTATACTATTATTATATTATACTATATTAACTATTAATATTACTACTACTATTATTATAACTATAGTAATACTACTAAGAATAATGCTGATGAGAATAAATATAACAAGAACAACAAAGCAAGAATAACTTTTCTCTCACCTATACTGGTTCATTTCCTCTGTATTGTTCTAGACAGAGGAACAGCATTACCTGAGCCCTGTATCCTTATTCTCCCTTCTGCCTTTCAAACCATGGAGCAGATTGAAGTCAGCTGTTTTAAAATGCAAATGAAGCTTAGGGAAATGCTGTTCTTCCTGCAGGTCAGGGCAGATGCGATGAGATCACAGCCAGTAGTCAGAGCACTTGCAGTTTGTCCTGATTTCTTGAGTATTGGAACAACTCAACACCAGCACAGAAGAGCAGATATGGGTTCCCAATGGCATGTCACTAACCAGGAGGTGCTGCTCATCAGGGAGCACTCCCACATCTCCAGCTTCTGGAGGAAATCTTGGTGGCTGTTTCCAGGTTCAGAGTAAATCTTGGTGGCTGTTTCCAGGTTCGGTCAGACTGAACAGCAGGTACGTACTCTGGGATCAGCAATTCCCTGGCTTAGCAGAGCAGTGAGCTCCTGAGCCCTCATGTGAGTCAGAGCCACTGGCTTCTACACACTTGGACATGCTACTGCTCCTACCTTGGAAATCCCTAGTACTGTACAAAATACTCAGCTCTGGTGTCTCCAGCCTATGATTTTACATCACCTCCCTCTTATTTTAACAATTATGTTATGTCTCTGGCTCCTCGAAGTAACTGATAGATGGAAATCTCACCTTGCTTTGAATTGCTGAATCATTTTGTCTTTGTCTTCACTACAGAGTGTGAAACGTGGTATCAAAAGGCTTAAAAATCCAAGAACAAATAAGCTAAAAACGTCCTTTTTTTCAAGAGCCTGAGAGTGCAGAACTGGGTCCAGCTAGATAGATGTATGTGCATGTATGTGTGTGTGTTCGAGCACAATTTACATGGCAAAAAGCTCCCCACCTGACTTTAAACAATGGCCATTGTCACTGAAGGCCTGCAGAGAGCTCCCTGACTTGCCCGCTCTCCAGGGCTGCCTGCTCCCTGCAGAACTGGAGCTCCCGGTTCTCATTCAGGTGAGTGCGATAACACCTCGTGGGGAATTGCAAGTTAAACACATGTAAGAGAAAAAGACAAAGGAGAGCCTACCGCTGATAGCAGATAAAACACCACATACTCTTAACCGGGCTAACCCTATCTTGTTATCTTAAATTAGCAGAGTTCAATCTAATTAAGTGCTCACATGGAAGAAACACAAGTTGTGGTGTGACTAGTCAGCCTGAAGGCTCTTCTAACCACAGCGCTGATACAGCTCTGCTGTGCTGGGGGCTGAGAGAAGGGACGATTCATGCCCCAAATGGTTTGCAAGCTAAAGCTTGGTCTCCTCTAAGAAAGGTTGGGTGGCACTCATTTCTCAAATTCGGTTTGTGTTTTTAAAAAGTAATATCTGCTGTAATAACTTCTTAAAACAAGATCAGCTTACGCATGTGCCTTTTTTTGCTGTTATCAGCTACATTAACTACACTGGGGTTGTTGCCTAATACATTTACACTGATAAGTTATATTGCATCTAAAACAGAAGCTTTTATAGTAGATAAGGCCTAAGGAATCAAACTGCATTGAGGTTTATACCTTGATTTATTTATTTATACCTTGAGGTTTATCAGCAGCAGAGCAGTTGATAATTTGCCATTGAGGATTTGTCTGAAATGCAAAAGAACCAGTCAGAACTGCAATACTGGGAGCAGATTTGGATCCTAAAGCTGTGACCCAGTAAATTCATCAGCCAACAACACGCAGGAGAACAACGTCTCTAGCATTTGCATCTGATGATTATTACTTCCCATTCCATATAGCTGGATGCCCCCTTATATCCAGGTGGTCTTTTACACATACTTGCAGCAAGGCCTTGAATTCACACAGGTGGATCTCACAGTAAATTGGAAGCACTGTCACCATGCTCCAGTCAATAGATTTATACCTGTACAGATGGATATAGCAAGCCTGTTGTACGCAGTAATTTTGTGGTATCAGCAAAGCTACATGTCCCTTACTGCTTTTTGATACATTCATCTAAAATTTATCCCTTAAATTTGAACCCTCTTGAGCATAGCATGGGCCTTGGTTAATTGTGCCCAGATCTGAAGATGGCATAGATATTGAGAATTAGCATAAACTGTAACAGAGCATGTCTCAAGAAGGCCAGTGTATGTAAGGTACAGTGTGATGCTGGTGAGATCACATGTGGTGCAGCACCAGAGCTCAGCTGACAGCATGCTTGCCCTTGCTGTCTGTCCATGCAGAACACGAGCCCCAGGGAGGGTGGGAACCAGAGCACTCAGCTGGAAGGAGAGCAAACTGGGGAGGAGAACAAGCTCTTGTCTTTTGCTCCATTTGCCGAGAGGGCGGGGAGGGGGGCACAGGAGGAGGCCAGCAAATGAAATATCAGCCAGCTCCATTATTTGAACAAACCTGAAAAAGAAGAAGAAAAAAAAGCATCTGGGATAGCAGATACAGCCTCCCATGCCGATTCATCTCAGCTACTAAGGGGGAGAAGAGGGGAAAGACAAACAGACATCTGGTCTTCCTGATTATCCTCTGATCCGTGAATTTAAAACCTTGTGAAATTCAGAAGTGGGAGGGTTTCTCCCAGGGAGCTGTGCAGCATTCCTGGGAACAAAGAACAGCCCAACACCTAAAGCAGCTCACCTGCAGAACTGCTCTGCTATTCATATCCCTAAGTAGCTGAGAAGATGACACCTCCTTTCTGCACCTTTTCTCCATCATTTGGGCTGCCACAGGCCAGAGGTTCAAAGCCCTCTTTCTGCAGTCCAGTTAATAAATCCCTTTCCCAACAGCTCTGTCATGACTGTCTGCTGTCCTGCTGACAAGCCTAGTGTGCTGTCAGAGAGGATCTGAGGGCTGCTGAAGGTCCTCAGGGCTTTGAGCACCTCCTCCATTCAAAGGGAGCAGGATTGTGCCCAAGGTCAGGCCCATTTCCCACACACAGACCTACATAAATAGGTTTCAGCCAGGGGCACAAAGCTGCCAGAGGTGAACCATACCTGTCGGAGCTGCTGGAGTGTCCATTGCACATCTCCAGTGGGCTTCAGTGCCCAAACTGTGCCGCAGGAGAAAGGGAAGGGGTGCAGCCAGGAGAGAGATGCAGCAGATAGAGCTAGTGATGCTTGGTCATAATTAGGGTCCACCCCCAGCTGTTGTCTCTGCAGAAGATAGCATCACATTGAAAGCTGCAAGAAAAAGATATTGCCTCTATTGACAGTGCTTCCCAGACTGAGAGCACCTGGGATCATGGAATTCTGCATCATGGAAGCTGTTGGATGTCAGGAGGCTAGGGACAGATGGAGGAAGGAATGAGCAGGAGCAGGACCCCCACCTTCCTTCATTTATTTTTTACTTCCTTCCCTTATCCCCCCTGGGTGGGGACAAGATGTTTACATAACTGTGGGGTGGGATGGTGATACTAAATGGTGAGAAAAGAATTCGGAGTAAGCAGAGGAAAGAGTACGGTTGAAAACTGCATCAGTGGCTACTGAATATATCATGGACTTATGCATGCATCTGTTTCTTCCTTCTTCTTTTTAATTGTATCTATGAGACAACACCTCATCCAAAAAAAAGAGGAGAGGAAAACAGGATCAAGAAGCACATCAAGGAAGGGACCCTGTGTTGTGTCAGCCGGAGAATGTATACCCAGATCCCTTTGCAGTGGGCACATAATCAGGTGGTCTCTCCAGCAATATCTCTGGTATGTTTAAAGCAAAACAGTCCAGTGCAATTCTTCACCCTACATAAATTATATGGAGAAGCTGCCTAAGGAATATGTATGCCACCACCCACTGCTGAATATGGACAGAACTGCTCAGCCACGGACTGTCAGCTTCACTACACCGAGCATCACTGGCTCTGTGTGCTTCCTGACACTCAGCACTTGAGGGCCTGGGCAGCCCCTGGGAACTGTGTATCTCCTACACTAGGAACTTTCACTATGTCCTTCTTCACCTGTGGAAAACTGACCATGTACACAAGCTAAATAACATCCTCTTGCTTTCCGACACAGATCTTGCAAAAAGGCACTATCAGATTCAGATGACCTTTAAAGCAGATGCTGTTACTATAGCTGCTCACTGTTAAAAGCATACCACACTCTTTCAAATAAAATGCATGTCACAAGTAAGCAACCATGAAGTTCCATCTATTTAAATGTCTCTCAGTGTTGAAAATAGCAATGCAATGCTTTTTAGATTTACCACACCATGGTTAAAATAAACAGCTAGTGCCAACACTCAAAACATTGACATCCATTATGTCCCATTTTTAAACAAAATGAAGCATAAACTGTTGGCACTGGTCCACAGTCTTGACAGATTATAATTAAACATGCTGTATAAAGAAAAGTGATAACCCAGAAACTCTTTAGCCCTCAGTTCTCACACATGGCCAGTGAGCGCAGACCTTGGGCTCCTGGGCAAGGCTTCCAGTTCACTTGTGTGTTACCTGACAGGCCACCTTCAACCATGTACTCTGTCATTGCTCTCTGTCCTCTAACATCACAGGCACCTGGAGATCCCTGGTACTTCCAACAGTTGCCCACTTATCATGGATGAGCACTGTTACTGTCATGACAAGCTCTTGTTGCTTCTCAGACACGTGAAGATGAGGAGGATCACGCACTGGCAAAGCAGCAAATGTGTTAGAAGGCAGGAAATGGAGACCCTTTGCCAGACAGAACATATCTCACAGTGTGGTGTAGACCAGCTTCTTTGTTTGGCATATGATGTCTTGGGATAAATCCTTAGAAAATCTAGTATCACAGAGAAGATCAAGGAGGAGTCAGAACCTAAATAAATCAGGATTACATTAAGCAGGCTGACCTCCAAACACAGGCAAATTAAGCACTTGCAGAGAGTTGGAGACTACCTATGCCAGCCTCAGAAGGCCAGGTGCCTTTGGTAGATGCAGCTTCACTCCACTTCCAGAAACAAGAGCAGTAATACTCTTGTTTGTGTATAATGCTGCAAAGCCTGAACTGATTCCAAGGACGAATTATTTCCTCTCCCATCACCAAAAGAGTGGGTAGGTAACTCTCAGTGGAACATTACTGAAAAGTAGAAAACAAAACCAAACCCAACAATCATATTACAGGTAAGGAAAAAATAAAAGCCTAGTAGGAAAATGTCATATAATGTAAGTGTATTCAACAGAAAACGGAGATTTGCAGTCTAACTCCAGACATGCTACTGAAGTTTTCTTTGAAAAGGCTGTTGCAGTTAGATGTAAAAGCATGTGGGTTGCTCCTCTGCCCTCCCCTGGGGCAGATAAGCAATCAAAACAAACATTTATCTGGGGGATTTGTTAATCCTCTGCATAAATAACATTTCACCATGAAAGTTATATTGGGCTTAGTGTTCCTTGAGCATTGAGAAGCTTAGCGAAGCAGTTCAGTCCTTATCCTATGAGCACAACCACAAAATCCAATCCATGTTTGTATGTCCTAAGGTTACCCAGGACTCAGGGATGAGGGCCATTTTGGTCTCTCTCTGCACAAGATGCAGCGCTCCAGTCCACTCAAATCTCTGCTTCCTGGTACAAGTGAGTAGGCGGAGGGAGCCTGGTACAAGGTTTGAGGCAGACAAAAGATATATATTCACTTTTCCTTAGGTTAGCAGGAATATTCATGAGGATCTCTCTTTCAAAGCAAAGGAGCTCCTTAGCTTGTTCTTTCTAAGATGAGCTGAAGATCCCTGCATAGCTGCTGGGTAGGGGAGGGTGAAGTCTGACTCAGGGAGAGCACGTGCCCTTAGGGGCTCCGTGCTGGAGTCAGGGAGGCAAAGCTTTATGGGGGAAAGGTAAGCAGAACCCTTTCAGAAATGCTGCCAAACCTGAAAGCTCAGGGGATACTTTACAGAGCATACCTGCTGGGCACAAGCTGCTGGCTGAAGAGTTTGGAAGGTGAATAAAGAGAGTGGTCCTGCGGGATGCTACGGCATCTGCCCCCAACAGACTTCCCACGGGACTTCTGTGAACTGGCCTTGTCGCCTTGCAGATATGGAGCTCCCTGGCGCTTGTCCTGATCTTTCCTACAGGTGCACAGGTTCCTTCTGGATACAGGACTTAACCAGGGAAGAAAAGGTGACTGGCTGAATCTGGGGCAATCCAGACACGCAAAGGTTTTATTTGGAAGCACATTTCTCCGTGCTGGCCCTCACCGTGTTGGTAATTTTTGACCTTTGTGTTGGAGCAGGATGGTTTTGCAAGGTAAGCTGCAAAGTGCTAGAAGGAAAAGGAGCTGTCAGAATATAGAAGTGCTCTGACACGTGCTGCCCCAAATGCTGAGGTTTTGATTCTGAAAGAGGAACTTGGTGAGGGAATGTGGTGCGGCTGGTAGAGAAGATGGAGAGAAAAGGAAAACTTAGAAGAGTTTTTCCCTATATGCCACATTGTAAGATAGTAAAGTCATTGCCTCGGTTGTTATCCAGAAAGGAGGAGTTGAAATCTAGTAGTCACTTGCAGTGTCCTGAATATGAAGTCAAAAAAGCCAGCCAGCTCAAGTGGCTAGCGATGATCACTGCTAGGGACAGGGGGGAGGCGTAGACAGACCCTTTGCTGAAACCAGCGTGTACATCATATCCCACATAGCCACTGCAAAATACTTACAGCCTCTGTGAGAAAACATGTCACAAGAGAAAGCACTGAGCTGAAAAGGGGGAAAGGAAGAATGTAGTGGCCGTGACAACTCATCTCCTGAGCTGGTCCTGAGACACTTAAGCCCCTGAAAGGCTGAATGAGCTTTAAGCAGTTGTTAGGTAAATCTGTTCTCCCCTGAGGGCACACACAGTGGGGTGGTTCTGGCAGTTAAAGGCTACTCTCTTCCCTTCCTCGGTTGAGGACCTTATCATCAGCATCTCAGAAGGGAGTGGATCTTCCTCTGAGTAAAAAAGAAGACTTGGTTTGGACAGTGTGGTCTGGACTAATCTTCCTCAACTGTTTTTGTTTATCGCTGCCTTCTTAAATACCATAATTTACAATTAAAACAATATTACATGTCATTCTTTTAAATACTCACACAGAAAGGCAAATTATCTTCCAAAAGTAGGAATCTGATACCACGTTTATGAAGAGACGTAGTCAAAGGCTATATATCTGGCACTGATTAAGAAAGATTATTTAGAGCTACCAAAGGTAATTGGTGATAAAAGGTATCTTTATTCCAGTTTTATAAATTAGGTAACTGAAGCATGGAAAAATTAAGTGACTTGTTCAGGGCTGTGTAGAAAGCCTTGGGCATGGCTAGGATCAGGCAGATTATTAACCTCTAATCCCAAGTCTTTTAACTGTCTGTCTTTACTACTTTTTCCTGATAGAATTTCAACCTCTGTTGCAGATGAGAAAACTGTGAGAACAACTTCAGAAAGTTTCCTGTAAGCAGCAGACTAATGAATCCTGCTTTCTCGGTAGATTTGCATCCTGAAAGCTGAAATTCTCCCATGATAGCAACACCCTCCCCCACAGCTCCCCCCACATCTGTTTGTCTCCCCAGCAGACCGCCCGCAGCCCTGGCAGTTCTGCTACAGCTGAAAGGCTGCTAGTGACGACTGTCCTCATGGGGAAAGAGTTGACTTTGGGTCTTTCTCATTTGCACAGTACCTTGCCATAATGGAAAACTCTTATGGAGTGCGGTCTCTTTGCAAGCCTTTCTTTGAAATATGGTTGGATAGATTCAACAGTAATTGGGAGATCACAGTTTCTTCAGGGAAGCAGGCTAAAGCTTGAGCTAAAGCTCCTGCCACTCTCTGGAGCTGTGGGAAGCACTGTGAATTTTCCTGTTTAGCAAGCTGATTAAGTGAGGAGTTTTGAAAACAGTGTAATTTCTTAATACTTACCCTGTTTATCTTCCGGGGAATCAGAGCAAGGACTACAGTGCTGCGTTGTGGATGTTCCCTAGCAGCGCTCCCGCTCCCCAGGGCCTGTGTCACTGCTGGAGGCTACAAAGCCAGGACTACCCTCAGCCATAGGCTAGTGGCCATGTGATCAAGTGCCATGTTATCACAGCACAGACCTCGGGGCAAGCTTCCAACTGGCCTGAGGTTTGCCTCTCAGATCTGTAGGAGTGGCACTATAGTACACTGGCAATCATTATTTAATTGAAGTGATTAAAAGGCCATTAACTGTACAGTTGTTTTCACTGCTCTTCATGGATTGTGTTGTTTAGGGGCTGAGACTATACTGATGGTATAGATACAGAGGGAGAAAAGCAGCCCATATTTATCAGCCTGCTTTAGTGTTTACCCCACTCCAGTAGATTTTGCCTCACTCTGGATGTGACTGTGGTCCCAGCAGAACATGCACTCTTTTTAAATTTGTTAGTAGTATCTATACTTACCATCAGGTACTCTGATGTCTTTTTTTCCTCATGCATCATTCTATATGGCTAATTATATACCAGTCTGCCTGTGGGAAGCACAGCACGGTGTATCCTGGCTGGTATGACAGAACCAGAACATTTAAACCAAGTAATATGGCTTGAGCAAGAAGCCTCAGGGTCCATCTTATGGCATCGGCAAATCTGCCCTTCTTATGGTCTTTCAGACTACATCACACTGGAAATAGTGCACTATCTAGTGCAGTCCAATAGTAGAGACTATGACAACACTTCGGCCACGTTTACTGAAAATTAAGGAACTTCTTTCCTTAGTAAAAATCCACATTTTCTTCTTGTGCACACTTCAGTAGTGACAGTAATTGCAACAGCTGAGGGGCAGGGAGAGGGAATTTGCCAAAAGCTTGGAAAACTTTAAAACAGAAAACTGATCTGGCAGCTGCGAAACTGGGAACATGGAGCAAGATCTAACACAGATGTCAACTACAGAACAACTATGTCATATGTCTGTGAAATGGCCATGGAAAAGGAAACTGTTATCACAGGATGCATCTACCGATGTATACCCAGGAGACAAAGTGGAATGTGAACACCAAACTGCAAGGTTTAATTTAGGCATCCTCTGAAATCTTAAATATGACTCTTTTCACCTGTATACATGCAGTGTGATTTCATACTAGAATAAATAAGGAGAAGAACTACCATAACTCTTCAGGCATGGCAGCAGAAACTCCATTTCAAGGTAAAAGAAACCCATAAACTGGAATTTGTACAGCCTGACCATGTGAGGCTTTATTTCTGTCTTCTTTTATATCTTTATCTCATTCTACTAATTTTCCTTGTTTTCTGATTTATTCTTCCACTGCTCTCTCTCGCCTCTCCTCTTCCATCTCCATCGCCCCCTGGTGCTGTGTGCCTTCTACTCCAGCAAACGGTGCTACTCCTCACCTCCCACTCTACCTGGCGTTGTTGCCCAGTAGGAAGCAGGACACCCAAATGGTAAAGAGACCTCCATCATGCAAAGGGACAGGTTTATAAACAAGATTCAGAGAACAGAAAGTTCAGAGGGGTCCTCTGCTTTGGGCTGGTTGGGATACTTGACTCAGTAGGACAGTGCAACAGTGCTGCCCATGCTGTTGGCAAGCGAAAAGGCACAGCCTCAGGGAAGGTGCACTGACTGCTTCTTTGGAGGAAAAACTTCATAAGTGAGCATGTGATAGGGTTGCCTACGACAGAAGGAGTTAGATTCAGTGGTAAAGGTAGTCTCTTCCAGGGGCATGTTTCTTTGCTACCTCTCACATATCCTCAGCACACCCAGATTTGTAGTCTGGGACTTAACCATGGGAAAAACAAACTCTTAGGTTTCAGAGACTCTGCCACTTATTCAGTTATTAAGAACAAAACAAAATAACACCCTGCCTTACCATTGGGCATAGGGTTTTTGGGGTTGGGGTTTTTTTGTTTATTTTTTAATGTCTGGGTTCTTCTCAGATCCTTCCGACAATCTTGGTAGTAATCAGCTCATTACTAATCTAGAGCTTTAAAGTAACCTTGAATTGCTCGTGTCAGTAGAGCAGAAAACTGAGTCTCAAAATTATGCAGTCATGCTAAACTGTTCTATCATAGTTGGAAAGGGAGAACTAGTCTGCAACAGACCACTTTTCAAGGTGGACTTCAATAACACTCAAAATTGAAGATATTATACCATCTAGACCCACAGAGAACTAAATTGTGGCTGAATACAGTAAAGTCCACCTTACAGGAGATGGCTCCAACCCCCCCTCCATAGCGGCTTCAAGTGACCCTGATGGATTCAGAGGATCCATTAGTTGTCATCTATTTCAAGTGTAATCTCAGTAGATGTCTTTGAGAGGCATTTCATATAGAATCTGCTTCATTGCATGCCTCTGCTTTTGGTTGCTTCAGGTCACTCGCAGTTCATAGCCATCCATATGTCTGCCTTAGCTGTGTGCATTCCATTAAATAGAAAGACAATGCTGGACTGATTATCTTCTGCACGAAGGTGGCACAATGCCCTGTCAGTCTCACTGCCTTATTTTAAATCACAAACAGGCACGGTAACCACTTGCATGTGTCGGGCAGATAAACAGCTATATCTGCCTGGACAGAGGATGAAAACCACAAAGGGTCATTCCCTACTATTGGCAAACGACACTCAGTGTTTCACTGGAAGAGCTTTTTCCCGCTTAGCATTTATTACTGTGTTACTCTTATCATACCTGAGAATGCCCAGAATGACACACAAAATTTGTCAGTCACCTCATGCACACCTTAGAATGGCTTGTTAAAGGCCTGCACTGCTGTCCAGCCCACTGCCCTGGAGTTTTTTCTTCTCAGAAATAGATGAATCTCATATGTCTTTCCACTTTGAAAAACAGTCTGTATGAGAAGTAGAAGCAAATGCTTAGAATACTGTTTCTAATTGCTGTTTCAACATACTATTGTTTGTTTTTTTCATAAAACTTTTACCACGTGGCTTCTTTCTTGGATACTCCTTTCTCACGTTTCCTTTTTAGAAAATTAACTGCCATTTTAGCCACAGTTTGTGGGCAAATATTTGTTTCATTTTCCTTTTATTTTATAAATACTAACATTAGTTTGTAATCCTGTTTGTGTTTTTTTGTTGGTTTTTTATTCTTTTACAAAAGAAAGTGAAAAGGAGCAGGATTATATTTTATTATATTATAAATATATATTGCATATATAAATATAATATAAGTATATTATATTTTAAATATATAATATTTAAATATTTGACAAATTAGAGAGTTGGACAATGACCAACGACATGAAGTTCAACAAGAGAAAGTGCCAGATTATGCACTTGGGATGGGGCAAGTGGATGGATGGATGGATGCACATACAGACTGGGGAATGAGATGCTGGAAAGTAGTGCCATGGAAAGGGACCTGGGGGTCCTGGTGGATGGCAAGTTGAATATGAGTCAGCAGTGCCCTGGCAGCCAGGAGGGCCAACCATGTCCTGAGGGCATCAGGCAAAGCATCACCAGCAGGTAGAAGGAGGGGATTGCCCCCCTCTGCTCCCACCTTGAATGTTGTGTATAGTTTGGGGCATCACAATAAAAGAAAGATATTAAGCTATTGGAGAGTGTCCAAAGGAGGACAACGAAGATGGTGAAGTGGTCACAGCACCAAGCCTGCCAGAGTTCAAGAAGCGCTTGGATCTCAGGCACATGGTGATTCTTCGGGGTGCCCTCAGTAGGGCCAGGAGCTGGTCTTGATGATCCTAATAGTTCTCTTACATCTCAGCATGCTCTATGATTCTATGATATTGAGATGCATTTCTTTATGACTGTTTCTTTTATTTACTTACCTTCCTAACATTTGAAAAAACACGAATAAAGTGGTAATTAGCATAGCAATTGCCTTTTTTTTTTTCTTTCAGTTTTATGCTTCCTCATCATCCACAAGAGACATATGAATAAAACATCACCAAAAAGCCAAACAGATCTTCTTTCGGCTTATACATCCTGAGCTCTTCCAAACTGAATAGGCACATCATTTTTGTTAAAGCTTCTGGTGAACCAAGGTGGTTCTACTGATACAGAGTTTAAAGACAAGATCTCTTTGAGGGTTAGGAAGCATGGAGAGTGCACAGCTGTCCTTTCTCTTTCACCCACTGTAGTCATGTACAGAAATCCATGACTTTTGTTCATTCACTGGTCAAAGATTCACTGGATAACAATTTACTGTTCATGAATCTTTAAGCCATTTGCTGCCACTTACTGGATAGCTAGACATCCTGCTTCATAAAAAGGAAAAAAAAAAGAATCACAAACGGGCTTACAATGAAATTCATAGTAGGCATCACCTTAGCCTGTGTCAGTGTAAGAAAAATGTCAAGGGCAAAACGAACATTAAAGTTGTTCCACTCGCAGGAGGTCGACTTCTTCGTTAATGAGTTACAGCTATAAAATTCTTGTAAACTGTACCACCCCATTTTACTTCCTCCTCCTCTATGATGCTCCATACTGGCTGCTGGAGTCTCTTGGGAGTGGAAGCAGGCAATTAGAATATCAAAGCAAAAGGAATTTTAATCCATTAACAGAAGACTTAGAGATAAATTAACACCTACCAGGAAGACAGAATACATTTTCCTACCTTTTTCCACACGAGTTTATTTCTTGAGGATACCAGTACTGATAGCATTGCTATTTCCTCAATGAAATGAGAAGTCAATTTTGGTTTGGTGTATCTAGAGAGTTTTAATACTAGTTTGCATTAAAAAAATAGATGGTTAAAAGAACATTAGAAGCTGCAAAGCCAAATATTTACAAATAGTAGACAGAACTAAGAGGATAGTGCATTTATACTACAGTCTATTCCTTAGTCACTCAAGAACATACTGTTTTGCTGGAATTGTCCAGCTAGGAACAGGAGAGTGAGGTACAGCCCATGCACATTTGGTCTATCCCCAGTTTTCAGTCCCTCTTCCCTTGCCTACTACACACTACTGAGACCCTGATCTGAAGGCAGAATTATTAATTTCTTCCCAGACTATCCTGAAGAAATGTTATCCTATTATCCAAGCACACCACAACCACAAATTAATTCATTTTTCACATTGACTCAAAGAGAATTGCTGTGAATTTCTCATTTCACAGCTGACAGCTGAGATGCACTCAGGGATGTCCACAATATTTTCATAACGGAAGCAGCCAGCTCTCAAGCAGGGAGCCTGGAAGAGAGAAACACCACCAGCAGTCACTTTGGAAAAGCCTTATTTTAGCAGCATGTATGAGGTTTCTGTGACAGAGCCAAGGACAGAGCACAGTTCTGCACTGCAACACCTGTTTTCTTGGCTGTGCTTCTATCACAACTCCCTAGCTAACGTGGCCAG
The DNA here is from genome assembly GCF_003984885.1 of Neopelma chrysocephalum. Lineage (NCBI taxonomy): Eukaryota > Metazoa > Chordata > Aves > Passeriformes > Pipridae > Neopelma > Neopelma chrysocephalum. The sequence continues at coordinate 5,458,755 of NW_020897689.1, read as the reverse complement.
GGTCCAACAGCTTCTTTCAGTCAATAAACCTGATCCATCCCCAAAACAGGTCTATGATGTTTATCAGCTGAGCTAGGAACTCAGGACAATATCAAGTGATCAAATATTTAAAACTTCCAGACTGGATATCACTAGCCAAATTTTGAGGCTGGAAAAGAAAAACTTCAGCCTAGAAGCCTTCCTGATAGGTCAGGAGATGCCAGGTGCTGCTTTGTGAAGAGACAAAGCAGTTGAAGTGGGCAAGCAGGGAAGATCTTAAGTCAGTTCAGTTTTCCCTGGTCATTCCCATTTATGACCACCTTTGAATAAAGTATAAAGTATAAAAAGTGAGTTATGATAAAAGATACCTTTGTGGTTCAATGTTTCCTGTTGCACAGAGGGATTAAAGGTACAGATTAAGATTCTTCACGCTCATGGTGTGACCAGTAACCAACTCATTCTTTTATACTGCTTTCTGACTTTCTCACCAATTCTTCTCAGCATTTCTAGTAATTACGTTTTGTTGTTTTTAGCAGCAGAAAATGTTGAGAAATGAAGAAATGAGAGATCTTGCATGTTAATGGGGTCACCCTGTAACACCAAAGCTGTCTCTAGTTCACCATTTACCTAAGCACAATGTTAAGAAACTGAAAAAAACAAAGCTTTCTGATGCTGAAGGAAGCATAAGCTCAACACATACTAGACTTCTCCCAGACAGGTTTACATCCCTCACCTCCTTAAAGTGGAAAAGTATTTGGAAGTGGGGCATAACCAGTGAAGTAGCCTCCAGGGCAATCATACTGAAGGTATTCCTTAATTGTTTCATTTCTTTTAACAGAACCAAACTACTTTTTTAAAAAAAACCCAAACCCAACCGCATGGCATTTGGCTGCTGTTGTGCACACACTGGCTGTGGACCAGCTAAGGAACAACGCCCCACTCCTTTTCCACTGCCTTCACACCTCCAAGCAAAATCTCATCCAATACCAGAGAGGTGGCTGCTGCATCACTTGCTCTGGCTGTGCAGGCAGAGGAAGGAAGGAATGATGCACTCTAGCTTGGAGACAGAAGATGGGGAGGCAACAGCAGCTACCCATGGGTATGTGGGGTGAGGGAGCTTCCTTATCCTCCTTGTTGGGCTCTGGGCGAGGACAGCCCTGTCTTTGAACAGACCTGGCTCAGGGTGGCTCCATGTCCACTTAGGAGAGAGGTGGTGGTTGAGCTTTGCTTGAAGGCACAGCCATTTCTAACATGGCTTCTGGCCTGTTTTCTGGTCATAAAGTGGAGTAGGTCTTACAACATAAGTGTTATCATTTGTTGGCTGCAAATAAAGCAGCACATGCACTGCATGAGATGCTGCATTTCATGCCTTAGTTTACACTGATCTCACTCACAGCATGATCAAAGCACTATAAAAAAAGAAAAAAAACTCAAATCCTCTGCCCTCTTAACCATCTTCTATTTACCTTTTTTTGCTGCTTTTAAAAATAAAGCTTGGGTGAAAATGCTGCAACTCCACTGAGCTTTATCTTTTCCTTCTGCCAAGGATGTAACAGAAAAATTACTCCTAGCAGGGAGAGGCCACGGTGTCCGAGAGGAACAATATGTCCATTGCAACTCCCCCTCTGAGACATCCTTAGGAAGTGAGTTTTGCCAGCAGATGCCAAAGGTAAACCATACCATATGCCTGACACCACATCCACCTGGTTAACATATTAGGATCAAAACAGAAGAGACAGCATATACTAAAGTACAGATGCATACAGACAGAAAGCAGCATAAGGAACAACCTAACTGCTTAGGAGTACCTCTGTGCATCAGCTATGTTTAAATTTCAGATTAATATGCAACTGCAGTAGCACAGATGCTCAGGGACCACAGGAAGGAGGCATTGCTCATAGAAATCACATGCAGTACTGATGTTTAGAAGAAGCCTGAGGGAATCGGTTTCTGCAGTGATATCATACATGCCACAAGAAACTATTTCAAAACCACGTGAGGTCTGAGACACCGCAGCCTCTTCTCTTGCAGCTCAGGCACCAGTGTGAGTGTCTAGCTTTATTAAAACTGCAGACATCAAACTGGCTGCCATGTCCATCCAACTGTGTTTAAAAACCCCCTGACAGAAGAAGGTCAGCACGAACTAGGTTGGATACAGCTCTGGTTCTGGATGTGCTATGAGCTCCAGAGGAAAGTTGCTGCAAAGCCAGAAGCAGATGCATTCACCCTTTCCTAAGGCTGAGCTTAATAGCCAGATGAAAAGACAGATTCAATCTTTAAGCTTCTCCAGCTTAGTGTGCGGTCAACAGGACTTGGACTCAAAACTCCAGTCCGAAAGAGGTCCCACTGGTCGGCCGTGCACGGCTGGTCTGCCCACACCAGCACACCTGTCCAGTCCGGCTGGAACTACTGTGGATATTGGGAGCCAGGACACAGACACCTGCCATTCTCAAGACCTCCAGACCCCTGAATGTGGCTCTGGGTTCCTTTGTACCTCTATGTTCAGACATCCTGTGAAGGAGAAATTTTGCACAAACAGGACAGCAAATGTGTTTTGTTAACCTGTATGACTAAGACTGATGTTTGTCTTGCATTTTCTACTTGAGATAACAGCTTTCCTCCAGCAACCGATTTCTTTTAGTTCTAGGTGGATTGGTTTGACTGTAATAAGCAAAATATGAACAGAAGTTACTGTTTCTCAAAACAGTTTCCTTCTACCTTATTTGCTCTTGGGGTTTCTGCCTTTTAAACAACTTTTTCCACCATAATTTGTTCATATTCTCTTTTTTGCAAATACATATACGCATATATATATATTTGTGTCCAAACACACATTTACAAATACTCACACACATGTACATGCGCAAATTCCCTATAACATTCACTAAACTGCAAGTGCTAGTTCTTTAGTACTTGTGTATATAATGTTCTGTGTACTGTTACAGCTCATATTAATTTTTATTTTCTTAGATTAGATTTTCAAGCTCCTCTTCTTTGCAATTTCTGATTAGTTTTAAAATAACAATGAATGTCCAAAATGTGGTAGGAAAGTTGCATAGGTCTTTCTCTATTCTTTTCAGCTCTTTTAGAAAAATAAAATATCTTTGAAATGCTTGAAATGTTTCAGATTTTGATTACTATTTGTTGCTCTTCTTTTTTTCTTTGTCCAAGACTAATGTCATCTGTGTTGTCTTCCACAGAAACTAGATGTGTCAGAATTAACACTTCAGAAGAAAAATTAACGTAAAATTATGCATATTTGCTCTACAAATTAATTCCTATGAAATAATTAATTGATTATTTCTACAAGTCAACAATTAATGAAAAAATTTTATAATATTAAAAATCTGAGATGATATTTTGATCGACCAACATATCTCATAGAATTTCAGTATTCTTCTGCCTGAGCCTTTACATTGAGAATCAGATTTCTATTGTAGAGTTGTGCTGTTACACTTGCAAATATTCTTGTCAGGCTAGATCTACTTCTTCACAGTTATTTTCAGGCCTCAGATTTCAAAGGGAGACATGCAAGATGAATACACAGCTGTTAATTTAGGAATGGTCTCCTGTGCAAATGTTGATCAGTCATTTTCTTTTACAAGAATTTGTATTTCAAAATGAACGCAAAATAACAAAATAATAATATAACAAACTAAATTTATATCAGAACTCAGATACATATCTAGACATTGCTTTATAATTTCTTTTAACTCTGAGGGCAAGAACATGATCAAGGTGATTTTTTTGTAGGTGTATGTCTCTAAATCTCTTATACAAACATGTTTAAACACAGAAATCCAGTTCATCACCGTGGACTTGCATTCCCTTGTGTCCTTGATCTTGATGTTTCCTATTCATAAATGATTACTGAAACTTCAGGGACTCGGGTGGTGTTTAAATCACTTGCACATAACTGCTTAAGCCAGGTGCTCTGCTGCTCTAGAACTTGATTCTGTAATCTGAAGTTGCAGAAGAAATGCAAGACAAATGCAGGAGTCTGAGAAATGCTGTTGTCAGCAGGAACGGTGTGGATTATCTATTCTGGCTGCTACTTCAGATTAATAGTGGCTGAAACCCCTGTATTCACGGATTTTGGTTCCTCAGGTATCCAGACAGTACTTGCTGAAGAACACCACAGCTCACATCTAGCCTGTGCATTTGTGCCTTGCTGAATGGGACATAACCAAGACGTGCAGCCCGTTGCGGGAATCTGGAAGCACCCCTGGGTGGTCCAGCTTAGACAGAGCCTCTGAGGCCACATCAGAGTAGAGAGGTGTGACTGGGGTGTCCTTACTCCTTGACAAGTCCCAGCTGCTTCACTGCACATCAGGCAGCCCTCCAATCTCTGTCTAACTGTACGTTTGCACAAGGGCTCTTTGAATTCCTCCATCTATGGGTGACTCAGATGACAGGAATTTAGCCTTACCATAATTCATGCTCAGTTGCCTTTATAACTTGTCCTTTAATGAACTGATGCATGCAAGAAACCTGTTCTCCTAGCTATTCAAAATGTGGCTATGCAACATTAATCCATAGTCTCTTACTATATCAACAGTAACCAGCACAAATTATTTCAGCTACCTGACTTGGATCATTTTGGACAGAAGTGAAGTCCCCGTGGATTAAGGAACATTGTTTCAGACCAGCCTCTCTTATGAGCACAATAGCAGATTTAAGGCCAATTCAAAACTGAATTCCCAAAATGTCATGGGATACTGAAGTCTATTAATTACTTGCATCCTGAGATGATTAGTGGTTATCTTAAAGAACAAGCAGGTCTGTTTTCTTGAGCTGAACTCTGGTGGGAGTATTTGCTAAAACATGTAGCCCCAACCCAAAATAGTGAATAACAATATACCCAGAAAATAGACCTGGGTCTCTTCCTTCAGGATTAGACTCTTCCTCTCCTCCCACCCTCTGTTTTTGTACAGTTATTGAATATTATTAACCACCCATCATAGCTAATTCTAGAAATGACTGCATTACACTTACAGGTGAAAAACATACGATATTATAGTTTTATATTTTATTCTCTGACAAAGCTGGCTGACAGGCCTGTCTGCTCCCACCTTTGCTCTGTTCCCATGCTGCCCTCACAGTTGTGCCAACGACTGTGTGTGCAGGGCTGCACAGCAAACCAGATCACTGAACCAATCTTTTAACTGGCTTAAAAGAGCTAAAAAAAAAAAAATTCAAAACAAAACACATCCAAGGCTGCATTGCTCACAAAGAAAACGTAACATGAAACTATGGCCTCCTTCAATCCCTCCCTCAAAATAGTCTCAGTTCTCTGAAGAATAAAATACATGGAGTTTTCTCACTGTGGCTGTTTTAATTCTAATTCAAGAGGGAAAATGTCAGCACATCAGGTTTTTATAAAAGAATAGAAAATCCATTTCCTTATTGGGGTCAATCAAACAATTGGTGTTCTTTCAAAGCAGTAAAACAATATTTTTAATGGCAAAAAAATGAAAATGGTGATTCTTAGTGGTATTCTCCAACCCCATACTTTTTTTCCTCAAGACTTTACTTTTTCCTTTCTTCTGTTTATCTTGTGGAGGGAAAGGAAAGTTTGAAAACACGCAAGCTCCCTATCAGACCTGCGTTATCTCATCTTGAGGTTTTCCTTGTCTTGGGTAGAGCTGAAGCCAGGCAGAAGCCACGTGCCTCCAGCCACTCCCTTGCTGCCTCCTGAGCAGTCAGGGAGAGGAATGTTGGCACCTCAATAAGAACCAAGCACAGAGAAACCTGCCTTGAGCATGACTTGTCTCATCAGAGGAACAGCACTATCCTCTTTTGACTGAAAAATTACCTTCAGCTCTCTTGTTCTCCTAAAATAATCACATGTTAACTCCATATCTCTGTCCTCCAGAGTGACCCAGCTACAGCCCCTCTCTCTCAGCCTCCAGCAATATTTACCTCTTCTCCACAGAACTGTATGTCCCTTCACCTCTTCTCCAGAGACCACTAGGCAACAGGATATCCACTTGCCCACTCCACCTACAGCCAGAACCCTTGAAACTATCTGCAAATCCTGGCCTTCCCTCAACCAGCCCTTAGGCAGGAAACAGAAAACACAGAAATGCCAGATGCTATACATACCCACACACTCCCATACATCCACTGGTTACTCAGGATATTCAGCATCCCTGACTGAATCCTGTTCCCACTCTGCTCCCCAGACTTCAAGACTTTGGGCAGCCAGTTGCCTGCTATGGCTCTGAAAATATATACTGCAAGCAGAGACACATGTTCATATGAATAATTTGCAAATCTGCACATTAGTTCATTCCAAAATGAGCATAAGATGTCACATGTGGCGCTGTGCAGAATTTAGCAGCCAGATAAGCAATGGCAGCCTGTCCCTGCTGACAGCTGGAGCAATAGGTCCAAGGAAATAGCTGTAGCCATCTTCCCTCTGACCCTTGCTGCCTCCTCAGGTGTGGACAAAGCCCTTGGGTGGGAGTGAAGCCCAGCAAAGGCAATGGGCAAGTGGGGTACACCAAAGCAGGGAGTGCACTGGGCTTTGTTTTGCTTTAATTCAGGCATGCTGAACTTGGGTTTCCACAGTCCTGATCCTTCAAAGATGCCTTTGCTCCACCTAGCCCTGCGTAAGGAAAAAAGAGACCCAAAGGTCAAGCTTTTCAATGTGTATTGCAGAACAAGGATTTCTGCATTAAATTTATGGAATTTGGAAGTACATCAACATGGAAATAAGGACCTTTTACCTTCCAGCAGGAAAAAAAACATCTTCCAGAGAAATATTTAACAGCCTCTGCCTTCAGACACACAGTCCAAGCGAATGAGGATGTGCTTATTTTGGCAAGGCACTCCTAAACTGAGCTGTTTTGTGTGTTGTTAGGAGTGTTGGATGCAGGCTCAGTAATTTCCTAGTGGCTTCTGGTGGTAGGTAGTTTTTGCGAGGAGGTTGAGTAGACAGCCAAAATGTAGGTCACCAGTGGGTGGAGTTCACAACCTCCCAACTCTGCTGAAGTCAGGATACAGGAGTTACTTCTTTCACAGAATTTGAAATTATTAATGAAGCCTGAAAGCTTGTCCACTACCTATATGATAGATCTAGAATGATAATTTGTTTACTCATTTGTGTATGATGCTGTTTAATGTCCAGCCTGTTCCTGGATTATCTGTTAATTAGGAGAACTTCAGACCATGTGCAAAGCCATGGGTGTTACTCTACAGTGTTTAAATGTGCATGGGCATTTGCAGTTAAAAAATAAAAAAAATTTTGATAACACATTTGAAGATTATTAGTCACATTTCCGAAGTATCTCCTTTCTGTCCCACTCACAGCAGTTCAGAGAGACCTTTTGGCTCCTCAGCTCCAATGGCCTTTCAACTGGCAGGGCTTTGAAGCAATGATGGGTGAGAGCCATGGGGTTCTCCTTCCATGCCTGTGTCTCATTTGCCTGGCCAAGCATTCAGCAAGAGCACTCAGGGGAGAGCACTAGTTTCTCAAATGACCCTTTAAAATAAGCTCTACATAGCAACTTGCCAGTCTTCATCCTTCCTGCTGCACGTATTTCAGAAAAAAAAACCTCAAAACCTTAATAACTTTTCTAAACAAGAAGCCAGAGCAACACACCCTTTCATGTTTGCACACCCTCCATAGCTGCCTTTACTCCAGGCTAAACCACTGCTGTATATCTACATAATCTTAAATCTTAGCAAATTAGAAAATAAATATATGTGCATGCATTTGAAATAGCACATTCTCCTCCAGGCTTTATCTCTCTGTAACTGCTAAAATTGTCTGACAGGGATATTCCTTGCAGTCCTGTCACACGGATCTGTGGTAAAAAGGTTTCAGCAGTTTGCAGTTCAGATGTACTATCAGAACTGTCATGGTGATGTTTTGGAGGGATTTGTAAAAAACAGTTGTCCCTGGAGAAGATTTGTGGAGAAGCAGAGGCCTCCTCTGCGCAGACATGGGGTTACTGCATACAGCACCTCTGACACATCAAATATCAGACTTACTGCCTAAAAAACAGCTCCTTCAGTCATCTCTGACAATAGGAAAAATGACCAGGCCAGTTAGAAAGTGTCCTGAGTGATGTCTGCATGAATGAAACAAAGATGGTGAGGATACCTGGTGCTGGAGGCTTTAAACAAGCAGGACTTTTATTCTGACCATGTAATGTAAACAAAAGCTTGTGCCTTACTGCTTCATGTTTGTAGTTTGCTACCCCGTGGGAAAATTATTAAGGATTGTAGACAAAGGCATTTAACATAAAGAAAGCAGTACTGGCACCAGCAGCCCTACATCAGGTTACATTCTAGAGTGAATACCTGTCCTTGCTGCTGACTCTGAGTGGTCAGTCTGGATGAGGCACAGTCACCTATCACACTGCCCTCTTTGAAGGGCAGGGATGTGCAGTTCAGGAGCCCAAAGATGGACATAAAAGTAACAAAATGACCAGCATAGCCAAAAGGGGCACCTAAGAAACTTTACAGTTTTTTACAGGTAAAAACACAAGTGTCCCAGAAGTGTAGATGCTGTGGGATGAGGCAGGTTTGCTGTCACTTGCATCCAGGCTGCCAAATTCCATCTGGGTTGCACATTAGGCATCTGATTGCTTTTCTGGATTGGGTTGTATAGTGAATTTACACAGGAAATCTGAGATATAGTAGGATATCAATCTCTGATTTTCCAAATCCCAGTTCAGCGCCTTAACCACAGGTTCCTCCTCCCCCAGTGACTTTGAGCTCATACAGATGCTGGAGTTCTTCCAAATTAGCAGTGATACCGGAAGGGAAATAGGCCCTTTCAGCGCAAAATAAACATGAATAGTCCATAAATGTTAATGATACAATTTAAGTGTCACTGTGTTCAGTGAGTTCAGCCTCCCACTCCCAAATGCTGGCAGCTGAAGTTTCTTTTGTCTAAAATCAAACATTGATTATTTTAATGGGCTTTGTCTCAGTAATCTATTTTAACACTATGGTTAATATCTGACAATTATTCTAGATTAACATCAAAGAGTAATGGAAAGACTGAGGTAAATGTATTCACAACAGAGTCACTGTGTAGTTCAACATAAAGATATTTACTATCAAAGAAAGATTTTCTATTATAAACAAGTATATTACTATTAATCCTTCTGTTTAACTATCTAGGAGTAGCAGGCAGGCCCTTTGTCACTTCCAGTGTCAAGTAACTAAATCATGCAAAGGTTAAAGGCTTTAAATATAAAATGTCTTGGTGTTTCTCATAAAATAAAAGTGGATCAAAAATATAGTGTAAACCTGAAAAGCTCTGCCTCTACTTTCCTCCCCATTGTGATCCCAGCCTTTTTTTGTAGTTGCCCTGCCTGTCCATTCAGTACATATATGGCCAGTCAAAGATTAAAACCAACAGGATCAGATTTCATAGGATGCTCTGGTATCCAAGGAATGATGCAAAGGTGAGACAAGATACAGAAAGGAATTTAAAACTCACTGAAAAATTACTAGAAAGAAGATCTTCAGCCTGAGAAGACAGCGTGAAAAATGAGGATACACAGATTTTATTTATATATTAATGCTCCATTAAAATGACATTCATTGAAGAACATCATTAAAAATCACACCAAAGGTTCCAGGTTCCTTATCTAATGATGTTTCTGCCTCATGAACTACAGGCACTGAAACACCGCAGAATTTCCATCGAGCTGCACCCAAGAGGTCGCAGGGACAATACACACATAATCTTTTAGGCCAATATTCTATAGCAGCATCTTTTTAAAAAAATAGTTTCTGCTGTTTTCACTGCTTTTATTTCATGAAAGGCTAAGCAGGAATCACAGTTATGTGTACAAACACTGAAGTCCGCGACAGTGCCCAAAGCACGGATTTCCACTTCTGCTGTATGATGTTTTGATCAGTACACAGACCTATTATTTTTCTGTGTTACTTGTTAGTGATCAAATCCCACAGTATAGAGACAGAAGAGATCCCTGACCTTGTTTACCATGATTCTTCATAAGTTATTTAATAAAAGCATTATATCACATCACTAATTCAGGATTTCCAGTGTGCACTGATGCCTTTCAGCATTCAACCTGTGGCTTCTAGAATCTCAGTGTGATGATTTAGCTGTTACTGGATACAGTGCTGTCGAGGCTACCACATTTCATCTGCTTGGGAAGCGGATCTCGCAGAGCCACAGAATGAGAGAGATCTTCCATTCCAACCCCCTGCTCAAAGCAGTCACCTAGAACTGGTTATCTAGGATAATGCTTCTTTGGGGTTTGAATATCTCCAAGGCAACCTGTGCCAGGGTTTGATCTCTGTCACAGTACGGAAAGTTCTTTCAGAATTTGTTTTATTTTAATTTGTGCCTATTTCCTCTTGTCCTTTCACTGGCTACCACTCATGAGAGTCTGACTCTGTTTTTGTTATTTGTTCTCATGTCTTTTTATTATGTCTTATGTCATAATATAACATAATATGTCATAAGGTTATGATGTGAATATTAGACATGTTATTATGTTTTATGTCAAATTACTATGTCTTTGTTATATATCCCCATCAGGTATTTCTTTGCATTCATAAGACACCCTGTCTCACCACAAAACCCATCTATTTCTGCAATTTGTTTGCTTTCTCTCTATGACCATGGTGGTCTCCTGAATGCTGGCCCTAACTCCAGCAGGCGTTCGAGCTCAAGGCCTGCCTTTTCTCCTTAGAGTTACTTAGTTGCATTAATGCTTCATGGAACAGCAGTACTATCCTTGCAAACACACTGAAGGATCAAATCTCAGGAATGGAATGGTGAATAAGAATATCCTGTTTTAACTAAGTTTCTTCTGCTGCTCACACTGAAGCCCACACGTCTTTTAAGTGCAGAAAAGGAAACTGCCTTCACCTTTTGGCAAGCCCTGTAAGAAAGATTCTGTGGGAAGGAAAAAAACAAGAGGTGGAATATAGGTGCCACTTCATCATAATTGTAAGCACTTGGCCCTGGGAAGGAATCCAATCCATGTGACACATTGCTCAGACGCTCTATGCAATCACTGGAGAGTAATCAAGTTCAAACACTTCCCCCTCTCCTCTGACAACATACCACAGGGACTATATGTGCCCCAGTAGCAGTTCAGTCTGCATGGGTGTGTTGTTTACCTCCTTCACAAGCAATGGATGGAACTTGGGAAAAAAATGCCCCTTCATCCATTTGGCATCATGGGCACTGGTGCCAGAAAGACCACAACTGAAACTTGATATAATTACTGTCCTTCAAAGTTTAGGAGTTAGAGGCTGTTAGGTACCTGTGTAGTTCACAGACTGAACTTCATGTCAGAAAAGAGCTTTAACGACCTGGGCAGGATCCCTCTGGGAGAACATACCCATGGCTGACCTCTGGAAGCCAGACAGCAATTGAAATCAGTGGGACCAGGTTAGAAAGCTGATCAGAGGGATCCTTACAATAGTCTTGAAGCTGGGTTGCTTTGCTTATGGGAAAGCAGAACTGATGTTCAGGTGCAGCTGATGCAGCTACTTTCTGCATCAGACTATCTACCACTGGATAAAAGATTGTTTCTTTTCTGCCACTGACATGATGTCCTGTTCTCCAAATGCATCATTCTTTTAAAAACTGACAGCAGCCTCCAATCCCCACCTCCAGCTGTCACTGCTTTGGCTGTGAAGCTTGCTGGCACTGTACTTCTTCTATCTCAAGGTCTTTATAAGCTACATTGACTCAGTAAACTCTGGCTATTTAAAACTAATGTTGTTTGGATGGCAAATTCAGGCACTTAGATAGGAAATACTGGATCCATGCAATTGCAGTTTTGTTCTCTTTTAAATTAATTTTGTGCTGTCCTTTCAGTGAGAACATGAGTTACCTGCTTTGATTGTGGTTTTGACGTTAAAATCAGCACCATCCAAGAATGCATAGAGGGGAAATAATTACAGTGGCATAAGCAGTAAAATAATTTCCTTGTCTAAGCACTTGTCTTTGTAATCTAATAACAGTGAACCAGTCTTCCTCCCAGCCTTCCTCTATCCCTCCTGTCCTCTCCCTTCCTTCCTTCCTCTCTTCCTTCCTTCCTTCCCATCCATAGTACCTCTCCCCATTGACAGACATATCAGCAGCATTTTGAGCTCTGAACGCTGTGTACTGCATGTTAAACTGAGATTCAAGGCTAACAGTAACTACCAAGAAGGAAACCCACACTCTCAGAGCCCTGGTTCAAAACTGAAGGAGTGTCAAATCTGACCTGATACTCTTTCTCCTTTGTGCAAACATCAGGAAACTTCTGCTATATGTACTGCTGCTGTCCTATTCTGTAATTAGGGCCACAGGCCATATCCACTCAATGTTAGTCTGTCCACTTCTCTCTGCTTAGGAGGTGAAGAGTGAGACAAGGATTGGTGTCTCCAGTGTCATTTTATTCCCAGAGAAACCCTAAAATAGGAGCATGTGTGCTGAGTGAAGGAGGTAACACAAAATATTTCTCTCAACCTTCATTTTTTTTCCCCTAAAATACAGTCTGAGTGTCTTTGTTCTACATAAAAAATTTCAATGCTTTATGCTTGGAGAAGAAACACATACTCAGTTGACAACACGTGATTTTCATCAGTAAACGTTCCTGCACACTTATTTTCCTGAGTAAATAGGCTAGCTAATTTGACTTACAATTAAGTACATACAGTTGGACACTTTAAGCACCTTCCTATCTCAAAATCTGTGGGGATATTACAAGCTAAAACTTAAGATCTGTGGAACAGCTTGAACAAAAACATCATTATAAATGTTATAAAAAAACAAATATTGTAAAAAACCCTCATGGACCTTACAATCCACTGTTCCTTGCATTCATTATCTCACTTCTTCCCCAACAGGTTCCATTTGTAGTGTAATTAATGAGTCTTTCATCTCGAGGAGTTTTGTTTCTTGATTAGCTGTCTTGTGTAGATAACACCTTACCACAGTTCATGGTTGCCAGCCTTGTGCTCTCTACCAAGCTGAGCTGTGCAACCCAGATGTCAGGATCAGAAGTCACTAGGAAGGATTTTGTGCCCACTCAAACTCAGTTCTCTCCTCTCCCTGGTAAGTTATTTATACTGGATTATGCAGGAACATAATTTTATATCAAGACACATATCCTTCTACTAGGTTTGGTAAAGCAGACATTAGGCTGAAAGTTAATGGCAGGGACACACAGACATAGAAGTGATCACAGAAATTTTCTTCCCTTGAAATGGTGGCGAGTCGCATGTTGCATGCTGGTAGAGAAACAGATGGGAAACACCATCAGATAGGCTTGGCATTGGATTGCTCCTTTGCTTCCAGGGTTGTCACACCCAACAGTGACTCCATGGGGTGCTAATTCCACTGGATGGGCTCCTGAGCCAGCTCAAATGCCTCACAGCTGTCTGACAAAAGGTGTTGAAGTGGTGCAAAATCCTTCTGCCAGTTCAAGTATGTTCAAAAGAAGTTTGAAGAAGCAGTTTTGTCCCTAAAGACTTTTTTTTTTATCAGATATAATCTATCCTTGTCCAGATGACATAGCATTATTGTCCTGGGTAATTCAACAGAAATACAACTGTGAGTTCACATCACACCTGCATTAGGGTAGTTAGTGGGTGGTTATCCACAGTTTTAACCACAGTAGATTCATGTCCTGACATACAGTAAGGTGTCTCTACGTGCAGAGGACTCAGAAGTCATGAGAAATAAGCTCTTATTTCAAGTTCTTCCTAAAATTGTTGCCTTTACTTTTGACAGGTAACTGAACTTCTTTGTTTCCCTTTTTTAACATGAAAAACAGGGATAATTACTTTTCCATGTAATGACAAATGGGAAGCATTTCTTTATGTACATATACAAGCAACTCTTAGCTCCTCAATATTAACTCACATCCAATAATCTGTTCAGGAGCACCTTGTTAGTCTCAGGAGTTGCAAAAATTTTTGCTACTGCTGTCACTTGTGTGGGAGTAGATCAGGATTAACTCTCCTGAAGTTAATAATAAAGCCAGGCTGAGTAAATGCGGAATCAAACCCTCCCAGAAATGAAACACCCCAGACCCACTCTCATAGGAGCTGAAATTCCTCTAGCCATTTCCAGCATCTTTACAATCTCTTGTGACAAAAGACACCTGTTTCACACTTTCACTCCTCCAGGAACCCATACACACCTAACATTGCTAAATCTAACCTGTTTCCCAAGTTGAGAGTTTAATTTTCTCACCTTGAGAGCAGTAGAAACCAATCTGGGTGTTTTACTCCCATGCACAGACACTTCAATCTCATTAAAAAACAGGTAATCTACAGTGAGAAATGTGAATAATAAATGTTACACAGTGCAGACAAGTCCAGAAAATTATGGTGAAAATGATATTAACGGGTTTACATTTTTCCTCAAATAAGTTCTAGAACAAGGGCCACCCATGTTCTGGGGTGCATCATGTTGGAGGTGATTGTCCTGCTCTGCTCTGCACTGATGTGGCCTCACCTTGAGTCCTGTGTGCAGTTTTGGGCACCACAATAAAATAAGGATATAAAGCTATTGGAGAGTATCCAAAAGAGGGCCATGAACATGATGAAAGACCTAGAGGGGAAGTCCTATGAGGAATGGCTGAGGGAACTTGGCTTGTTCAGCCTGGAGCAAAGGAGATTGAGGTGAGACCTCATCACAGTCTACAACTTCCTTGTGAGGGGAAGAGGAGGGACAGGCACTGATCTCTTCTCTGTGATGACCAGCGGCAGGACCTGAGGGAATGGCCTGAAGTTGTGTCAGGGGAGGTTTAGTTTGGATATTAAAAGGTTCTTCATCCAGAGGGTGGTTGGGTGCTGGAACGGATTCCCCAGGGAAGTGGTCACAGCACCAAGCCTGACAGAGTTCAAGAAGCATTTGGACAATATTCTCAGGCACACGGTGTGACTCTTGGACTGGTTCTGTGTGGACCCAGAAGTTGGACCCTGTGATGATGATCCCTGTGGGTCCCTTCCAACTCAGGATATTCTATGATTCTATGAAGAACCTTTCACAACCTTTACCACTGATGAAGAACACACACTGAATACACCCACTTAATCTCTACCATATCTGTTCTACTCAACTATGACTGAATGATGGCGACTATTTCAAACACAGAGTCCTTGGCTGTACACAGGACACATAACCATGCTGTCTGAAGTCAAGCAGTCTTGTTGTGCTTTCCAAACTCCTTCTATGTTTCATATGCTGCCTTTAGCATCTAAAATATGCCTGGCAGAAATCTGTTATGATGCATTCAGCCTCTCAACATGAGGAAGACACAAAACTGCAAATCTAGCTGAAGCTATGTTACATTGTTTCAGAGAGCTGAAACATATAAGTAAATCTCGTATGATTCTCACTGTTTATAGATCTTGAATAGTTTGTTGGTTTTTTGTTTTGTTCTAATGTCTACTATATTCCATCTCCCAAAATAAAGGAAATTCTCTCTGTAACATTTTTATGTCTTTTGTAGACTTTCAGGCCAGACTGAAGTTCAGTAAAAATGTCTCTGCTTTGGTGTAAGGTGGGTTTCTTTCAAAGTATGCATTATTTTCTAGGGGAAAAACAGGTAATCTGTAGGTCTGGACTCTCTTCACCTTAGAAAGGACATGCAAGAGGAGGGGCAGCTCCAGAGCACAGATGCATGCAGAGCAACCATGCCCCCACAACAGGGGCAGCAAACTTTGAGGGTGACTGGAACCAAATAGACTTGAGAAAAGACAGTAGACTCTGGTTACTGGGACCAATCCAGATCTGTCAGTGACAAAAATGGCTCCAACAGTGCCCTGTATGGCCCTCTATACAAAGTGGCCACAGCACAGGCTGAGAGAAGACAGCAGGCCAGTCATATAGGAAGAATTTTACTCCAAATGTGGTGGGGATCCTGTCTTCTCTGCAGCTCAGAGGCCACTGCTGTAGCAATGCTGATAGGATTTCATTCAGCCTCTGCTGCTGCCAAAAATTCAGGTTGCAATCTACTTTTCTCTCTTCCTCCGTCACACACAATCCAGCCTTGGCTCCTTCTGCAGAGTGGCTGTCAGGACACTGATCCACGGGACCCCAAGCTCTCCCTCACATCAAACTGCCCCACTTTGCTCCAGTGCCTATGCACAAACTCCCATTATAGTGACCTCACCCAGTCCCTCATTTTACCTAGAGAGGGGGAAATGACTGCAGGGGACTGTGAGTTTCCTCCACCCACCCACGGCTGCACTGTGGCAGAGCACGGATCATCCCCGCTGGTGCTGCCCCGGCTGCCCCAGAATCGTTGCCTTATAAAGAGCATTTTGTCTGTGGCTCACGCCCATGCCCTGTATACATAAAGAGAAATTGAAATGTTCCAGGCTTCACTGTCATCTTATGAGCAAAGCAGTAATATATAGCCTTGCAAGTCCTTTTCACCAAACCTGCTGCTTAGGATGGGTCCCCCTCCCCACACACTCCTTCAGCCACTGTGCTGGCCAGGGCGGCCCCAGCCTGGCAAGCTAGCACCCATGAGGAACCCCCTGGGATGGCTTTGCTCAGCCTTGACTGCTGCCATTGACATTTTTCCCTATGATGAATGTTGGCCGAGAGTCTTCATAAGAAAAGGGTCTCAAATTCCTGGTACTATATTGCCTTTACAACACATAGACCATTTTTGCAGCCCTTTAGAAATAACCACTCATACTTTGTCAGCTACCTGGTAATAAAGCTGTACAATTTGCTGGAGGGAGCTGTAGTGGAA
The DNA here is from genome assembly GCF_003984885.1 of Neopelma chrysocephalum. Taxonomy (NCBI): domain Eukaryota; kingdom Metazoa; phylum Chordata; class Aves; order Passeriformes; family Pipridae; genus Neopelma; species Neopelma chrysocephalum. The sequence continues at coordinate 5,442,064 of NW_020897689.1, read as the reverse complement.
GATTACCTCAAAATCTCATCCAGGACACCTCGCATCTTTCCACTTAAAAAACTGCAAGAATGCAGAAGACCAGCATTTCACTCTCAGCAGCTCAGCATGTATTTCGTGGCAAGAGAAAGGCAGCACAGCAGGAGGGTGGATATGCAGGCCCTCAAACTAAAACTCACTAAAACAGCTCAGAGCAGCAAAAAAGCTTCTGCTGCTGAGAGAAATGAATCAGGTATAATTTCTGTTCAAAACACTGTCACATCTGAGGCTGTTGCACAGGGCTGGGACTGGGGTGGCTAACTCTCACTGTCCTTCTGCCATTACAGGGGCTTGAAGGGAAAATCAGTCTTAAAGGTTTTATGTACGGCTTTTTCCAGTGAGAAAGATCATTAAATTCTTCCTTTATTTACAGAAATGCTGGGCAACACCTGTTTTGTATACAAGAATGTGTGTCTACTGGTGGTAAAGAAATCTCTCTGTCCTATCCATCTGCTGCAATTCACTCCAGACAAGAAAACCTTGTGAAGCCTGTGATCTAAACCTCTCTCTAAGCAGAGATTTAGACTAAATATGTATTATTCCCCTTAGACATACTGCTTTGTGTATCTCAACATATATCCTGCATTCGGTTCTAATTATACGAGTAGTGACCTCTTCTATTTACAGAAGGGGAAGCTGGTCAGGCAAACATTTTTTTTTCCCTTTTTGGCTACAGGAGTCCTTCTGACACAAATATGTTAAAAGCTTCTATATCAGCTGATTTATGTTGAAAGCCCAGCTTTAGCTTCAGGCTTATGTTAACTGACTCCTATTGAAGCCATTCCGGTTAGCCCACCAACACTGTATTTCCTCAGCAAAGATGTTTCACAGCAAAATGCTGCTGTAACTTCCCATATGATCTTTTCTGTCATTCCCAGGCGGGCTCTGCTCTGGAACTGATACCTGCCATACAGAGAACTGGGGGACCAGAGGCCATCACAGCTCACCACGCTTGCCTGTTTTGCTTTTGCTTTACCAGGCTAATGGGGGATTTTATTGCCTGTGCTCAGTCAGGCTGAGATTTGGCCATCAAAAATTTACAAGAGCATGCAGTGACAGGACAAGTTTGAACAGTTTGAACAGATTCAAACTGAAAGAGAGTAGGTTCAGATTAGATATTAGGAAGAAATTCTTTACTGTGAGGGTGCTGAGGCACTGGAAGAGGTTGGCCAAAGAAGTTGTGGATGCCTCATCCTTGGAAGTGTTCAAGGCCAGGCTGGATGGAGATCTGAGCAACCTGGTCTAGTGAAAGGTGCCCCTGTCCATGGCAGCGGGTTTGGAACTAGATGATCTTTAAGGTCCCTTCCAACCCAAGTGATTCTATAATTCTATGATCTTCCACTCAATCCTCAGTATGTGAGAGACGTGAGCAGGACAGTCCGTAGGGGTTCATCTCCTTTCAGATGGCAGACAGTGAGGAGAAAGGATAGACCTGCAGTACAGATGTAGGGAGAGAAGATCTTGACGTGACATACCCTCAGATATACTGCAGACCTACAAATACCAAATGTGGGATGAAAACATATATTATATATATAATATTTCTGTAATACTTATTTATACACATATAAATATACAACAGAGAAACTCTTTAAGGTCATTTGTAACGTATTAGCTACTTCTTGGCTCAGTGCCCTTTATGTCATCTGTAGCAATAAGAAGGAGAGAATCAATGCAAAGAAAAAGCTCTTGACAAACTTGGATTCTAATTTTTTTTCCCCACAAAGTAGACAAGTGTGTTCTGCAGCCCGGCAGAAGACCGAGAGCAAACTCTGGAGGACAAAGGAGAAAAACAAACAGCAGTTTAAATTAGCAAACCACAGATTTATACACAGCATACACAGCTAGAGCAAAAGTGAAAGTGTAGGGAGAGGATTCAAAAGGCAAGAAAACTGTTTTTCCAGAAGCATGATAAAGACTTGCCTGCAGCCTGGAAACAGGTTCGGATCAGGAGCACCCAGCTCCCCACAGCTGCTATATTTACAAGACTAAAATTATTTTCTGCAAAAACTTCAGATAGGTTGATGTGGTACTTGCAGTTACAGTCCGGACGTTGCAAAGAAAATCTAGGTGTGCTGAATATAGACTAGTAATATCACTTAGAGTGGGGGGAAAACAGTTATTTTGTGAAAAAAATATGTTTGTGGTCATTTCAGCTAGTGGGAAGGGTTGAAAAACATCAGTTTAGTAACAGGGACTCAATTCAGTTGCCTAAATAAGTCGTTTACTGCCCTCAAAGTGTCTTACAGAGTTCTGTTTGACCTCATGTACTGTTCCGGTGGGGCATAGCTGTCCTGTTGGCCCTACAGTTTATCCATCAGTGTATGTGGATGTCCCACATGCTAGTCAGGACTCTCAGTACCAGCAAAATGACCTTGATCCCTTGGTGTCATTAGCAGAGCACTCACCATAGCCAGACAGGCTCATGAGGACAAGAAAAGACAACACTAAATACAAGTATAGAGACTATGGGGAAAAACACCCCACAAATTTACAAGAAGTAGATAATATCAAATGGATAAAATTTTGCTACTAAGTGTGACTTGAAAAAGTTAGAGCAAAGACCAGAACCCAGTGTTGCATACACTAATGTTCTAATAGAAGTTTGTACTGATGGATGCAGATTTGTCCCTTGGTCACAACCTGGGCTCAGAGGGCTGTGACGGGAGGCACAAACCCCAGCTGGAGGCCAGTCACGGGGTCCTGGGCAACCTCCCTAGCTGACCCTGTTTTGACTGCACAATTTGCAGAGTTTGTTCTGTGATTACATGTGGAAAAAATTTACTTGCTCTCTCTAAGTTATGACTTCTTCTATCCAGAAACATGACACAGCTGATGAGCATACAATTGACGTCATCGTCAAGGTATTTGCCAGAAATAGCATACTGATAATGGCAGTGGTAGACAATGGACCACAGCTTGATTCTTACAAGTTTAAAAATTAAAGCCTTTGCAAATCATGCCAACATTTCACTTCAAGTGCAGGATATTCAGTGTGTAAATGTCTTGTGGATAGTGGTGCTACAACAGCTAACTGTCTAAGGATGTTATGGCATGCAGATTTTAGGAAAGCCAGATGTTTTGTGAAAAATAACTAAAAAGATGTGGAAGAGCTTATATGAATGACAGAAAAGAAAGAAGACTCAAGTGCCAACAGCTTATAAAATAGCCTGAGGAAAATCTGGAATGAGTTATACTAGAGGAATGTCTGTGAAGGGAGTACAAGAGAGGGAAGATAACCACACAGAGAAAGATTCACCAGCGCAGGTCATTGAGAAGGACTAGTCAGAAATGTAAGATGTGATCTATGAGAAAAAACACTATGCAGCTAAGGGAAAGGTGGACATAAGCAGGCCATGACAGATGGTAACAGCTGAAAGATTGAGAAGGATATGAATAAATGAGAAATTTATTTAAGGAAGTGCTCTAAAGAAGATGTAATCACATCTTCAGTAAAATATTTTTAAAGGGAGTCTTGCTCAAGGGGATTTCTGAGAAGAAACGGCATGGAAGAAAGATTGAAAACTGTGAAGCCTCCAACCTGAAAAGGAAGGAAGGAAGATTATGCAATGGTTGTTCAGTTTATAACAGATTCTCTGAGAATTTTCCTGGGTCAGGAAGATAAAGACAAAGCAGAAAAGATTCAGATGCACATACAGAAATAAAGTTTAATTTTTTCAAGTACAAGATTCTGAAAAAAGGAAAGGTGTAAAAGACCTTGTCTATGGAAAAAAAAAATTGTCACAGGACATATGCCAGATGCATCTTTGCATTTGAACTGAGATGGCCACAAAACTGAGAAGGTGTCTGGGGAGTCTCTCAACTGTTGGAGAAGCTGGGACACAAGAATCGCTTCCTGACAAAGATCTTTGTCTCAGGATCCCTTGCAGGGGACAGACTGTTACTGAGACTGTTATGCTGACTCTGCCTGTTGCAGTCTTTATAAGAGGAATTTTGTTGGATATGGGACAAGGACAACCCAGTAAAATAAGAAGGACAAATTCTGTGACATAGGCAATAAACAGAAGAAGAAATCAGTCAGTGAAGGATGAATAACAGTTAAAAATGCAGCAAAATGCATGTGCACAACAGAAGACTGAAAACAAAAGAAAGAGCTTGGAAAAGAGCAGAAGAAAGATAGAAACAATTTTGTGAAGATAACAAGCATCATCATGAGCAATGCTGGTATCACTATCTTCATTAGCCAAAAATAAAAGCTAAAACCAAACCTGCAAAGATGGATTGGATTTGAAGAATTAGGCACTCAGGAGAAGTTTGGACTTTCTCCAGCTCCATTCAACAGTCAAAGGTGTGAGCAAGATAAAAAGCAGAAACTAGTCGATGCTAAGGAGTGTCACAGATGCCAGAATGTGAAACAAGAAGACCAAAGACAAAGAATTACAGGGGTAAGACACACCAAGTCTACAGCCAGCTCAGGTGAAACTCCCTGCCCCAGGTCACCATGTTATTTGAAGAAAGTGCTAGCACAAGGGGGTCGAGGGAGAATTTCATACAGAAGTTTTTCTAGTCTGTGGTATTACCTAAAAAGTGTTGAACCAAAAGTGGTCTAATTCAATGGCCAAAACTCTTCTTGAAAGACAGGGCATTTTTTTTGTGACTCCACAGGCCAGACACTCCCAGTGGAGACCAGAAGCTGAATGCCACAGATAAAACACAATTTGCCAGCTTTGCTGAAGACATTTTGCAAGAGCCCACAGTGAAAAATAGGAAGGGAAGGGAAGACATTTTCTTTTCAGCTGAGGTCCTGCCTTCTTCCCATGCAAAATACCTCCTTTCCATGGTGATGGACCAAGGGAACCTCCTCTTTGCAGAGTTTACCAGGACAGAGTATCAAACATCTACCCTAACCGAACTGCCCAGCAGCTAGTGCATAGTAAGTGTTGTGAGACAGCTTATCTACCATGCTGATCCCAGGGCAGAAGGTTCCTAGTCCACCAGTGTTTGCTGACACACTCTGCAGGTTCATCACACCTCTCTTCTCCCTGCTGCCTCACAGAGATCCAGAATAGGAGGCTGATCTGTTCCTGCATGTAGCTACCCTGGTAACTCATGAGTACTTAAATCAGACATCCAGGACATGAAGAGGACATGTCAGCAATGATATCTGATCTCTGAAGGCAAGTTTTGATGATTCAGTCACATGGGTTTGCTGCTGATGTGACAGACTGAAGACATCAGATGAAGGTTGTGAGATTTTGTCCATGCTAATTCCCAGCTCTGGTGTAGGGTCATAACCTCAGAGAAGTGCAGCTCCACTGTCCAGAAACTTTGACAGTGTTAACAGCACCTCCAGAACTTGTAGGTGAACCCTGTAACCCAATCATCCAACACTGGAGAAGGTTGCTAGGAACACCTTCCCAGCTCAGGAGCAGTTGCTGCTACTGCCTGGAAGCTTGCAAACATAAACAGCACAGGTCAGTGGCTAACCAGCCCACTGTTGGCAAGTCAGCTGTGGTATTACAGTGGAACATCAGTCACTTGTTAAAGACACAGAGCTGAAAACTTGCTGTAAACTATGTAAACAGCAGCTCGTGAGCATTATTCTATGATAAGACTGGGACATTGAATGATAACTTTGTGAGTCCACATGTTAACTGATGAAGGTGCTTCACATTCACTGCAGAGTAAGAACACACACAAGGATCAAACTGCAGCTGAGACATTGCCTGTTTATATCTTGTTTTCAGAAAATCTACCTATACTTCGTGTCACTGAATGTATGAACAGGACACTCAAATTTGCAATTTTTCCTGAACATGATGGTAGGGCCATAATAATAACTATTTATCAACATTATCAACAAAAATGTCCAGGGATATGGGTAAATGTGTATGTAGAAGGAAGGGGAGCAGAGAGAAGCTAAAGAGTCCTCTTCTCTCCATAAGCACTACCTGGTTTAAGATGCACTCCAGGACATGCAACACTAGAATGTTCTTGTGGCTGTGCTTCCATCTCCAACAGCAGCTGCATTCAGTCACAGCTCAAAGGGCTCAGTCTGCATCTGCGTTTATTGAGTTGCACATATCAGCCATAAACCCTTCTGGTAAATAAGTGTGAAACAACCTTTGTTGGTAGATGAGGGAACAAGAGTATGAAACTTTGCATGTTTTTAATTTCCTATACAACTTGACAATATGATTTTATTTTTTTTTAAGATGAGGGTTAAAGCAAAATGAAACTAGATTTGCAGGAACATTGAGCAGTGACTCTTCCTCAGAAGTCTGAGGCAAAATTTCCACTGTGTAAAATCCTACTATTATTGAGTGTCATTTACAGATTAAATGACATGGCATACAGATTAGTTATGCCAAATAGAATTTTGGTTAGATTTTCAGGAGCAGTCATGGGTTACTGTAGTTCACTGTAGGTACTTCTGTCTTGAAAACATTGCACCAACATGAATTAATTCACTCGAAAGAGTAGAAAAATTCATCAGGCACATTTGTTAATCGAGAAATATAATCAAATAAGGCTAGTGGTGATGTTTTGGCCAAGAACTTCAGAAAGAAAAAAACAAAAAGAAGCCATGTTTCTGTAACAGCCCTTTGAGCAATATGGTAACTCTCAAAAATATTGACTGATTTCTTCAGGCATGCTTCTAGAAATACTAGAACGTCATACTTTTCCTAGTCACAAATCTTTGAGTCTACTTGCCATTTTCCTACAGCTTATTTTTTACTTTAACCTTTTACTTTCGAAGTTAACAGTTGTTCAGAAATAAGGTTTAATATATTCAAGATTCAAATAGTTCATACTAACAGAGTTAATCTTGCATTTTTGTTTTCCCACATGAACATTTGTTCGTGGCTTTTATGTCTGTTGTAGATTTAAAATATTGGCTTCGATACAAAACATGCATTATTTATGAGAGATTGGACAAGAGGCAAGTTGCTAGTATACTTCCTGAGCTATTACACACAATGTTATGGAAATGTTACTAAAGTGCCCTACTTCACACTCAGATCAGCCTCAGAAGAAGCATTTAATACCTGAGAAAAGTTAAGTGATAGGTTTATGCAAAACTTGTCAAGGAAGACCTTGGTTTACATCAAGCTAAATTCAGACTCCCTTCCTTCAAGAAATTGTGAAGTGTCATTATCCCTTTTCATCCTGTTTTATGATCTCAAAGAAAGCTGACATTTCAGCATTTCCTACATGAAGCCAGCACTTAGTCATCATCAAGGATAAGACTTCAGCAATGGGCAAGACACAAACTTGTTAAAGTGGGTGCAGAGGAGGCCACAAAGATGACCAGAGGGCTGAAGGACCTCTCTTGTGAAGGCAGACATAGAGAGCTGGGGCTGTTCAGCTTGGAGAAGGCTCCAGGGAGACCTTAATGTGGCCTTTCAAAACTTAAAAGGGGCTTACAAAAAAAGGTGGTGTGAGACTTTTTAGCAGGATCTGTAAGTGACAGGACAAGTGGCAACATTTTTAAACTGAACGAGAGTAGGTTTAGATTGGATACAAGGAAGCAAATTTTTATGATGAGGGAGATGAGACACTTGAACCAATTGCTCAGAGAAGCTGTGGATGCCCCATCCCTGGAAGTGTTCAAGGCCAGATTGGATGGTGCTTTGAGCAACCTGGCCTAATGGGAGGTGTCCCGGTCCATGGCAAGGGGATTGGAAATGGACAATCTTTAAGGTCCTTTCCAATCAAACCATTCTATGATTCTCTGAATCTATTCACAGAAGTAAATTCTGCTGCAGTTTTATTTATTGTTATACTAGTCAAACAAGTTGTTTGTATTTTTCATCAATTGTTACTCTTCTATACTCAAATATATCAATAGCTGTATTTGACTGTTTAAAGGTTTACATCCTAGAGAAGCACAGGATACAAATTACAAAGCTTTTGATTAGGAAATTTCAGGGTAAAAAATCAGATTGAAAAAAATCTTTGCTTCCAGTCATCTCAGCATTAAACTTTCCTTTTCAATTGTGGTGTACCTCCACAATTAGAGAAAGTCTGTTGTTCCAAGTCAAGATGCCCCATTCTTTCCCACAGTCACAGTGAGTTGGTCAAACTACATCTCCCATAACATACCAGCCAGGGCAGTCAGAGGGACAACCATGTGCTGCAGTGAGAGGAACACCAGCCAAATGGAGATATCATGACAAAATAAAAAATTGCCCATAAAATTTCAACTTTTTTCCAGAAAGTACCTTTTCCAATGTAGAACAGAAGTTTCTAGCCAGCCCTAATCACTTCAAAAACATAGACTGCTTTCTTGTCATAATCAGGAAAGTGTTGAATGGAAGTATGAAGTTGGTTTCTTCCCATTCCCCCATACATCTGGAAAACAGATCCTGGGTGAATGACTTGCTATAAACGAGGCGGGAGCGTGCACCCTGTCTTCTGTAGTACTTTCCCTTGTGCAAAGGACACACAGGGGCACAGAAATTCTTGACTCCATATTAGTCCCAACTCATGCAATGACATAGGGAGTTAGCCAGGCACCAAAGATGAAATAAACTTCACCCTTCAGGTAAAATAGTACTGTACCTCCAGGAAAGTTGGGATTCACTGCCCTGTGTATTAACTTTATTTATCACTCAGAATACTTCTTTGAACTAATTTTGGAAGCAAGCAATTTAAAGGTTGATCTCTATTTAGAGTTGTGCCAACAAAGCAATCCAGCTTTACTGAAACATTACCCAAGAAAGCCTCTTGAAGTGAATTCAAGAAATTAGATTATTTTACAGCCAGACACAGCTACAGCCAATGATTTATAGTAATTTACTCATTGTTCCACAGTCAGGATGCCACTGCGGAAGGAAGAAAACAATAGAAGAATCTGAAACAAGTAGTACCCAATTAAAAAATGAATATATAATGCCTGTTGACCTGAAATGAACATTTAATTCACACTGGTGCAGCTTTTTAATTGAGCAGAAACAGTAACAAATTCAGTTTTCTATCACGCGCTAGTCTATTCACGTTCTCACCCCATTGCAGCAACACCCAATTGCTTTCCAGTACTGCATTAAGCAACATGTCCTTTGTTCTCCCTTCCTCTGCCCCAGGGGAGACGTTTGTAGGATGATTTGCTTTGATAATTTGGATGCTTTTCCTTAATGTATATGTTGCAATGCATTTATGTCATAAAGGCAGGTTAAAGCACCTTGTTTACATGTGGATCATGATGTTTGCGATAGTCTTAGCTCCTGAGGGAATTAATTCCATAGTCTTGGACCAGACTTTGAAAGTTTTTAACCTCCTGCACAGAGTACATTAAGGCCAAAGAGTAAATATTTTTTCTTTGATTTTCATCTTGTTTTTTCACCTTGAGCTTTGGCCCATCTTCTAGACCACTGGTTTTGAAAGTGAAGTGTGTGCACCCAAGGGGTATGCAAGACAATCCACTGGGGTGCAGCAACAAAATACATTTTGTACCATTAATAAATAAATAAATAAAATTTAAAATTTCTATGTTTGTGTATGTTTTATAAATGTGCATAATATATCATGATATCACATATATGTAATTTATAAATAAAAAATACAAGTATATCGGGGATGCATGCTCAAAATTTTTTTAGTGATAGGGGTACACAACCAAAACATTTTGAGACCACTATTCTAGACAGCAATTCCCTAATGACAGCACCTTAATAACATAGACTGAGATCCCAAGTTTCGATCAGTGTTCATAAGTCAATGCAAAAGAAACATTAATATATCTCCATCAGGCTTGCTTAAACAACTGCTGGTCTTGTGGAGAGTTGCTACAACCTTTCTATACCACATGGATTTCCCTGGTGCCAAGAATCTCCTGCAGAAATAGCGTGTAGCTGCTGTCTAACCAAGAGGTGTAAGAAATATGAGAATGGAGCAGTACAGCTCTGCCAGGAGTCTCTTGGCCAGGGATGATTAAACATTGCTGGCTTCATGAACTCTTATTTGTGTATCAGCAAGAAACTCAGAATTGTTCCCAAGCTGTGGAATGAATGGACTGTGGGTTTGTGCATTCATACCTAGAAACTGCAGTGGACATGCAAATTCTTCAAAACAAATTTCTGTGAGCACCTCTTCTGTCTTGTAGAGATTTCTGATTCAAGAGCTGATACGTTTATGTCATGTCCTTGAAAACACAATCAAACTGCTGATATGAGTGTTGATGTAGTAATGATCCTATAATGCTTTAGCATTAGCACCTGGTTTTGAAAATGTAGCCTCCCTAGATTAAATCAAATTATTACAAAGATGCCAACTGTAATTTTGAAAATCCACACATATAGAGTCTTTTCTAGAAGTAGCCACTTTGATTTAATCTCAATACTACTATACTCTCATCCACTCTCTTGCACACAAAAATAACTAAATGTTTTCCAGTTTACTTCCAGAAAAACCTAGTCGTTACTCAGAGGTAAGCCTGAAGTTTTCCTGACTAAACCAGGATTGCACAAAGCATCAGAGTTTATATTTTAGCAATTTTTTAAAAATGGCCAGGGGAGGGGGAGGAGTTCCTAGTGAAAATGAGATGCCTTTCTGAAACACCCATTCAGCAACAATGTTCCCCATAGCGACATAAGGCTGTTAAGATTTAGTAGATTAGGATCACTGCCTGTCCATACCACGAAGAGGAAGAAGAGGAGGAAAATAAAGGATGTTGAGCAAGAACATTTCAGAGAGGCACTTGAGATGCTGATGCTTCTGGAACATGCTCCAGGTCCATGCCATAGCGAAGGCTATGCACCAATATTTAGGTAACACTTTCCCAGGCCTAAAGAGGGTGTCTGAGGTGGCCATGAGTATTTCTACTGTGATTCTAACTTGGATAGGGGAATGCAATAGGTATAAGGTCATTGGCACTGCATGTGGGAACTCCTTGTAGCACTGTGTGTGAAGAGAAGCATGTTGGCACAGCTGAGGGCTTTGATGCCTTGGGGAAATGAACATTAGCAAGAAGGATGTCACAAGGGCAATGCGAAGGCAGGCAGCGTTGCTGTGGACTCCTTCCCTTGCTTGCACTAGCCTGCTTTGGGAAAAGAAAAAAGGACCATTAGGTCAGGGAATGGCTGGTCAAGTGGGCAGGGGACCTTTGTAAGGACAAAATGGAGTGTCAGGGCCTTGAGCTCACTCCCATTCTCCCAGGGATTTGGCTGCCTGGGCTCAGGGTGAACTCAGAGACAGTGCAGCTGGTGACTTTGGGAAAATAACATCCTATAACGTGCACAGCAGTAACAACATTTGAGAGTGCTAACCCTGTTTCTTACTGGACTGGCATTAGCATCTTTGCTGGCAGATTTCCCTCAGTTTAAGGAATTTTGGTTTAAATTTGATTTTTTGAGTGATTAAAGATATCCTGTATAAAACATTTAAAGTAATCATTTGAATTCCCTCCAGCAAATATAAGTTAGAATTATGACTGCTGCATAGAATTGGAGGATTAGCAAAGTGTGCCACAATAAATTGGTTCATGTTGTTTCTTCATCTCCTCCCAAAACAGGGATTCACTAACATTGTCCTACAAGGAGGACATTTTAATAAGCAAAATTTTCAAGTTTCCCTCCTGTTCACCACTGCATGGACTAAGTCCACTCAGCTGAGATTCTGCGGTTTATGATAACTCTTAATGACTTCTCAGTAATTAATATGAGGAAGGCTTAATGCCTTCTATGAACTTTGATAACTTAAGACAAAGAGTACCATCAGCCTACTGTCAGACTTAAAAATAAGAAAAATGTGTAAGATCATCTAGAAAAACAAGAGTTGGAAAGCTGGCTAAAAAGAGAGGGATACACTAGACAACCCAAAGTCAGCAGTGTTAGGAGGAGGTTGTAACCTGACTAAACAGGCACTGATCAAAGTCACAGGGAAAGTGCAGTTGTTTAAGTACCCAGAAGAAGGGCTTCATTCCCTTCTTGATCAGAGCATATCTTTCATGGCTAGTTCACTGCCTGCTAAAGCACATTTGAAGACTGAAAAATACAGGACTACTATGAAGGCCCATCAAAGAAACAAAAGACATGAAAGAGCAAGAATGTACTATTTTTTCAGTCAGGTAAAGGTCAAAATCCAGATGCTTTCAGAGCTGACCACCATTCAGAATAGACACCTAACCCAAAGACAGACAAAAGGATCAGAAAGTTGTGAATAAGACAGAACAAAAAATGTTCTGTAGAAACATGCCACATTACTTTAAAAGACGTTGAAGCTAAGAGAGGAAATGATTTGCATTTGATAAGGCTAACTGGCCATAGCTGTAGCCATAGGAATACAAAAAAAATCCCTTCATCACCTGAGCACTTGGTCCCAAGGAGTGAGCAGATTTCCACCTCCTGCTGCACGGTTCTGATCAGCACTTCCAGTCCTACTTCAGAAAAATAATAATCTTTTTAGCAAAATCCTATGTCCTCTCTTTATGGAAGCACATGGAAACACACTTATCTAGAGGCAAACACATGCTCGAATGCTTCACTGGAAAAAACAACCATTTAGGCTGCAGGTACCTGACAAACAAATAGCAGTGCTGTCCATGTTTAGAATAAAAAGCACAGAAAAAAAAAGAAACAACAAAACACAACTATGTGAAGAAGTGCAAAGTGATGATGCAGCTAGAGGAGAAGGCTCTACAACAGAAAGGACACACCTAGAAAGAGGCTGGCAAGGACATTCTATTCAGAGCCAGGCAGATAAAACTCCTCTCAGAGGCCTATGGGCAACTGGACACCTCTAGATTTAAGAGGGAAGTCATGCACTTGATGACCGTGAGAAAATGTGCAAACTGGGAACGAAGGCTGACCTCACTCTATGAACTTTCACCAGTAGTGTGAAATCACTGTGACACAGTCCCAAAACACACCATCTCTTGGATGAGGGGCAGCAGTGCCACCCTGCATCCAGGTGCTGCCCATGCATCTGGCACCCTTAAAAGGAATAGCTCAGGTTCTGGACAGGAAAATGATGGATTTAATTCTGCAAGACTAGTCACTGATATTCACCTGTTACAACTTTTGACATTGTTTTGTTGAATAAGAAGGTTTCAACACCTCTGGATGCTTTCAAATTGTTTTGTAGTGCCAGAGTGATATAAAGGTACTTAGCTAGCATAAAAGAGACTTAAGCCAGGAATGTGTAACAGAAAAGGCATGGACCTGTCTGGAAGAGCTACAATACCCACAGTGCAGGCAGACTCAGTCATGTGCTGGCACTCAGCTTGCAGACAGGTGTGCCGGTCGCTGACATTATCATTCTTCCAGTTGTTTCTTATCACTCCTCTGCTGAGAGTTTCCACCCCCGCAGCTCTGTTGGCAGAAGGAATTAAGTAATCGCTCCCTCGTGCGCTTCCAACAAGTCAAATGGATTAGTCAACAAAGAGGGTTTAAACCAACCTGCTCGCTTTGCCTGAAGCAAATGAAAGTGCTCTTAAACAAACTCTGTTACCACTGTTACCAGCAGAGCTACAGCAGTAGCAACTACAGCATCAAAGGGGAAGCATGTAGGAGCAAACTGGCAAAATCTTCAAATGGCACAGTTAGGACTGGAACACAGTGTCTGTCCACAGCTTCATAAGTAAGCACAAGCTATAGCATCTTACATGGACAACACCTGTCCACGTGTATACTTTACTCTGCAGCAAAATATAAAGTTAATGCAATTACACTGAAAATTCTTCCACTGTGGGCTAAATTAAGTCACATTATCTTGTGTTTGCTGTGTACTAAGAGCATGTGAAGGAAGAGGTATCAGACAATGGATTGTAAGTTTTAATTAATTAACCACTCTAATGTTAAGAAGGTATTATGACTGTACAAAGTATGCAAGGTATGACTGTGTAAAAATAAGTAATTGACCTGAAAAAAGTTGTGATTTACCTCACAAAGCGATTCCACAAAGAATTACTGCACAGACTTCATTCGAATTCAGTTTACCTCAGAAATAGGTACCAATTTTAGTCCAAACATTCTGTTGACATTTACAAATTTAAGAGTTTTTACTATCAAGAAATACTATTTCAAGTCTTCTCCAATTGTAATCTGGAAACAAAGATCATTATATGACCAGATGTGCCTGTGCCAGGTTGGACAGAAATGAATTCCCAGCACACACAAGCCTTCCCAAGGCACTCAGTGCTCCCTAAGCAGCCGATCCTGTGCCACCAAAACCTGCTTTGGTATGTCTACTTCAGTGACAGCTGAGCACACAGCGTAACCAGAACCACAGACTAAGGATGGCATCAACGTTTCTGAGTCCTTCCACATGAACTTCGATTGTTGTACTCTCTTCCTGGTACTTGTTCTGTGCAGCAGCACCATTCAAACTACAAACTGACAGCTTATACTATTTATTTTCTGCTATGATCTATTTGTCTACTTCTGCCATATCAGGACAAATGTGCACTTGTTTCTGCCCTGGTATAAGGCTTCAATTCTGATACACTCACTTTGCGGTGTGATCCCCACAGCAGATGAGCCTATTTTGCAGAGAAATGAATTTGCTTGAGAGACAAGAGCACCTTCTCTCCTATCAGTGAACTTCTAGCTTCAAAAATCTCTCACTATGCAGGAGTATGTGAACTAAAACTTTCATATAGATATAGATATAGATACCCATAAAGACAAAAATCATATTAGTGAGACTTGAACTCTCTCAAAAAAATCCTCCTTACTGTATGAACAATCATCACAGAGATGTGCTCTGCAACAACCCATGGGTTTCAGAAGCTATCTTGGAAGAGTCAGCCTCATCAGGAAAGTGTTTCTTAGGTCACAACAGGAATTTCAGGACAAAAATCTTTCCAGCTATAATGTGTTGTTCATATCAGTCAAATTTTGTTCAAAATGCTTATGATTGGTATACACTGGAATCGTGCAAAGTCTCTCACGGCATAATCTTTCTCACGAATTTCTGTAAGAGACACATCAGACTTCAAATACTCTCCTCAGCTGCAACAAAAGGTAACACTGGATGTGTGTAATAAGCTCACTAGCCATGGTGGGGAGGTTGGAACTAGATGATCCTTTATGTCCCTTTCAACCCAAACCACTCTGTGAATCTGTGGACAGCACGTAGGCATTAATCAAACAAGCATAAGAATTTAATACTCAGTCTTGCACAAGAGGTTTATCATCTAAAAGCAAAAGATGCTAATCTTTGTGTAGGAGTTTGCAATTTGTTCGCTGAAAACCAAATTTGGCAAAATATACAAACACACATTTAAATGTTTTGGTAGAATGGGCTTTAAGAAGAATGAAATATGGAATTGATTAGTGATGATATTCACCACAAAGAAGTTCTATAAACCATTCTCCCCAGATATATTTACAGCTGTAGTGATAAACAGGATTTTATGTGATGCTCACTCCCTTTCACAGCATCATGTCCATGTAATTACTTTTAAATACTGGACAAAACAAAAGCAAATGACAAGTGATGCCTTCCTAGACTGTGTCCCCTCCACAAAGTACTGCCAGTGACTGGCAACTGCATAGTTCAGAGTTGGATGGTTCTAGATTTGGAGCCACACTGCAGTAGTGTACATAGCATTAATGTACTGATTATTAATTCTCTCATCTCATGCAAGCTTTTCATTTGCAGAAAGCTGAAACAGTTTATGATTCTTTCCCAACGAACAGTTGGAGATTTCTGCGTCTTTCTGTAACACAGGAAAATGAAGTAGAAAGAACCAAAGGACTACCAGAAACATAAGGGAGCTCCATGTTACGTCTGGAGACTTAGATTTCAGACTGAATAGTGTTGCATTTGCCATCTACAGGACTAAGACAGTTAACCACTAAAGAATTCTTTCCTACACTGTCCCATCAAAGAACAGAAAAGCAAAGAGATCCTGGCTGTTGTCCAAATGTATGAACTTTGGCAGTAAACACTATTGACTCTGAAGAGACTGTGGGTGACAAAGGTATGCTAAAAATTACCAGGAGGTGTACATCAATGGTTATTTTTTAATTATGAACCTAGTAGCACGTGGATTTGACAGGGAAACTGAAAACCAATTGATGAGGAAGCTGCAAATTGTTTCTATAAAATCAACGCATTTTTGCTACAGCATCTCCAGATGCTTTTTGAAATATTTTGTCCTATCATGAATACTTTATAAAACCTAATTTTCAAAAAAACAGTCTGAAAATGAGAATTTCTGCCATGAAGATAAAGCAGTTTGTAAATTTTTGCAAATCACTCGACAAAAGGAGCATCATACAAAAGTTAGGACCACCTGTGGAGACTTGTGTCCATGAAGATACTCGGTAAAGTGGTAGTATTAAATAAACCAGTGCAATCTCAATTCTGGAGCAACAGAGCCATTACAGAGGAATCAAATTAGCCAGAATGATTCGGTTAAGTTCCCTTTCCTGAGAGCACTGCACAGCAGTGGAATACCTCATAGCAAGCTGACAACAAAAGCACGATGAGACGATTTGGGAGGAGCTATTGCAAAAGGTCTTCTCAGCAAACAGTCCAGGAGAGTCTGAGACGGTGTCCCTGAGCAACCTACTGTAACTTTAAGGTTGGCCCTGCTTTGAACTGAGTGAACTCCAGAGGCTTCCTCCAATCTAAATTATTTTATGATTCTGTATTGATCCAGTAGCACTCTAGATTACCTGCTGTAATCAAATAACACTTTCCTGCACTTCAGAACAAGGACCCTACAGCTCATTATCCTACCATTCCTCCTATGTATTTGGCAGTTCATTCCTGGATGCCCACTGGTACATTTTTAACAGACCAGTCACGGGTGCACTTTATATTCTCTGAGATCACAAGCAGTTTGCTCCGTAAATGTGAATCCCAGTAGGGATTCTTAATGCAGACTTTCTGTGTACACTCACTGCAATCTGCACTAATTGAAACATATGAGAAATAATCTACACCACCAAACACTTTTTTAAAAACAATACAAAGCAGGTAAGAAATTCTAACGTAGGTTTGTCAGCTGACAAACGCCAACAGACAAGGATCAAGTACCACAGGAATGCAAAAACGTCGACACATCACCAAACCTAAAAGTTTATGAAGTACGGGTCTGTTTTGTGTTTTATGGAGGCTGTATCATGGGAACCCTTCCCTTCAATGGACCCAGAGATGAATCATTACCTCCACCCTGTGCCCCAGAGAGGCACGGCAAATTTAAAAATGCTTTTCTCTCTCTTCACCAGTCTGTCCCTGCCCCAGATTTAGACCATCTTTCTCTTCTGGAAATCTCATACTGCCTTTTACAGTTTCTTTGTTTCTCCATGACTGACTCTCCTCTCCCCTCTAGAATTTTAAAAAGACTTTCTTAATCTTTCCAGATTATAAATTAATGTTCTACCAAATATCTCCTTTTCCCAAGTAACTCTTTGGAAGAAAGAAATCATTATCGTTTACAGAATTTTTACAGTATTCTTGCAAAGGCTTCTCAAATGTTAAGTCCAGGTCAACTCTCTCTCTGCATGTTTCCAGGCCAAGACACAGGGGTATATATATTTTTTGGTACTGAATATATTACGACATACACAACAGTGACGAAACTGCACTTCTTCAGCTGGAAGATTCCATTGCTCTCCCTCTCTGAGATACTTTGTTATCTATGGTACTGGTCTGGCCAGGGTGGAGTTAATTTTCTTCTTAGCAGGCTGGATGGGGCTGTGGTCCAGACCTGTACTTGCTGAACAGTGTTTGCACAGCATTGAGACCTTCTCTGCTCCACCCCAGCGAACAAATTTGGGGTGCCAAAGAGGTGGGGAGGTGACACAGCTGAGCCAAGGAGAGTGGTACTCCACGCTGTGTAACATTGTGCTCCAGAGTGGAACAGAGAGGAGAGTGTTTAGGGAAGTTAATCACCTTTTTCTTGGGAACTTGGCAGGCATTGGTCTACCCACAGTAGACAGTGTCTGCCTGAGCATCACTTATTCTGTTTTCCTTCTCTCGTCTCTCGCTTTTTCACTTACTAAGCTGTTCCATATCCAGACCTATGAGTTTTCTTGCTTTTCCTTTTCTGATCCCCCACACCGCTGGGTGTGAGGGAAAAGCAAGTGAGCAGCAGTGCAATTCTCAGTTGCCTGATGGGCAAGTATCTGAACAGAGGGTGCCAAGAGGATGGAGCCAGGTTCTTCTCAGTGGTGTTGAGCAATAAGACGAGGCAGTGGACAGAAACTGATGCACAGCATGTTCCATCTGAGGCAGAACTTCTTTACTGTGCGGGTGACTGAGCACTGGAACAGGTTGCCCAGAGAGGTTGTGGAGAGTCCCTCACTGAAGATATTAAAGAACCGTCTGGATGCAATCCTGTGCCATGTGGATGCCTCTGTTTGGGCAGGGAGGTTGGACCAGATGACCCACTGTGGTGCCTTCCAACCTGACCAAGTCTGTGACTCTCTGTAACCCACTGGGGTCACCCGGTGGGGTCGCCCCACGGCTCCTGCCCGCCGCCCTCCCATCGCTCCCTAGACCTGCCCCGCTGGATGCGTCCTCCCGCTCCCGCTCCCGTCCCGCGGCGGAACCGCTCCCGCCGCGCCTCGCGCCTCCGCCCGCGGCGGGCCCCGCCCCGCCGGCACGTGCCGATAACGGTACCGCCGCTCCCGCCCCGCGGCCGCGGCCCCTCGAGACCCGCCGTGTCCCCCTTCCCTGTCTCCCTCCTTCCGGCAGCGGAGCGGGCAGGCTGCGGCCCCTCGGTGCGGGGGAGCGAGGGAGGGAGCTGGGAGGAAGGAAAGGAGGGAGGTCAGGTGGGAGTGGGGGGGTTGCCCCCATCCCACCTCCCCTCCCACCCCTGGGCGGGCGGGGCGGGGCGGGGCGGGCGGTGCGTGACGCGACGCGGCCGAGGCGCGCGCCCGCCCCCCGCCGGCCCCCCCCTCCTGCTCCTGCCCGCCCCCCGCTCGCGCCCCCCCTCCCCTCCCCTCCCCTGCGGCGGCGGCGGGCGGCGGCCGCGGTGCATTGTGGGCGCAGCCCGTTGTTCATTTGCCACCCGACCCGATCCGGGGCCTGTCGGGACGGAAGCGCTGCTGCCGAGCGATCGAGCGGGATCCATTGTGGGCAGCCCCGCGCCCGCCGCGATCCAGGCCGGACCCGGGGCAGTGGGGAGCGAGCGGCCGCGCTTCGTCTCTCTCGGCCGCCGCCCCCGCGCGGCAGCCGGGCGCCTCCTTCCCCCGCCCCGTTCCCGCGGCGGACGGAGCGCTCGGCCGGGCGGGGGGCGCGGGGCGCGCCCGCCATGTTCGCGGAGATAAACCGGCGGACGCTCGCGTTCCGCGGCGGCGGCCTCGTCACCCCCGCGGCGGCCCCCTCGGCGGCGGGGGCCGAGGCCTGGGAGCGGCAGGACCCCGAGGCGCTGAACGGGCGCGGGGCGGACGAGGAGGCGGAGCTGGAGGGGCTGGAGGCCGAGGAGCTGGAGGCCGCCGCCGCCGAGGAGAAGGAGCTGCTGCTGCCCCAGGACGCGGCGTCGCCCCCCGCCGCCGCCGGCCCGATGTTCGCCGAGAGAAACCGCCGGACTCTGGCCTTCCGCGGCGGCGGGGGGCTCCTGGGTGCCCACCCCGCCGCTAACAATGGCTGCGAGGCCGCGGCCTGGCCGCGGAAGCACTTCAATGGGCGGGGGGCGGACGAGGAGATGGAGCTGGAGGGCGCGGAGGGGCTGGAGCCGGAGGGGCTGCTGGAGGGAAAGGAGCTCGTCCAGGACGGGGGCTCGCTGAGTGACAGCAGCGACGATGAGGAGGACGGCGAAGGGGGCAGCCTGGGCGACGGCAGCGGCGCCGAGGGCGGCAGCTGCAGCAGCAGCCGGCGGTCGGGGGGCGACGGCGGGGACGAGGCGGAGGGCAGTGGCGAGGGGGAGAGCATCAGGCACTTCCCGCTGGCCAGGCCCAAGTCCCTGCTGCAGAAGCTGCACATCTCCTTCCAGGGCTCCTGGCTCAAGGAGTTCCCGTGGCTCTACTACTGCCAAGAGACCGGCCTCATGTCCTGCGCTTGGTGTACTGCGGCCGCGGCCGCCGCCGCGCCCCCCGAGCTGATCATGGCCGGCGGGCCCCTGCCCGGGGGACACGACGAGCTCTGCAAGGGCACCCGCAACTACAAGCGCACCCTGCTGCTGCGGCACCACCTCTCCGCTGAGCATCGCCTCAACGAGCCCGGCAGCGCCGAGCAGGTACGGCGCGGCATGGGGATAGCCATGGGCATGGGCAAGGGGGCGGTGGGGAGGGACGGGGCGGTCCCGGTTTCCCCTTTCGTATAGGTGGGGATTTTCCGTGCCCACGTGTGTGAACTTTTTTTACGTGACTGCCCGTGTTGGCGGTTGTTGCCCGGCGGGCTGGGCACACCGCGGTGCTCTGAGTCGCCGAGTCCGGAGCGGGAGAGGAGCCCCCTCTCTCTGGGATTTGGGGCGGCTGTCCCGCTGGTTGCGGGCAGGCACGTGGCACGCAGGCACACAAACACAGCCCGAGCCGTGGCTATTCGTGTGTGTACCCGGTTCCCGTTATCCGTCTGGTGCTGGTGTGTGCCGCTTCCATTCGTTCATCTGTTTATCTCGTGAAGATAAACCGGCGATGTGGGAAAAAAGGTTGCGCAGGAATCCCAGTGTCAGAGCACTGATTTAAATACGCTCGTTACAACTTCCTCCTGCGGTACGGGCGGAGGGAGGGCAGTGTCCGGCCAGCGACCGCCTGTGAAACTGGGACTCACTAGCGTGAAATTGGAATTGCGCTACTGCGCTTAGCGGTACGGCCGCGGTGCGCTAATCGGATAACTCCGTGTACTCAAGTTCCTCGCATTTAAATCTTTTTTTGCCGATTGCGTTGCTTTGGATTGAGTTGCTGAGCAAGAAGTTTGCAGTCGCTTGTGTGTGTTTGAGATAAACATGCGGTTTCCTGAAAGCCGTGTTACTATGCCAGGGCTCCTCTAACGCTTTAGGAGTAGTGAAACTCTTCCCGTTCCCCGCTGAACTTAAAATCAGCGCGTTTCTTGGCTGCTCTCACGAATGAGGCAGGGCTTGCTCTAGAACATACGTGGATGAAAAGCCCCTAAAGAATACTCGTACGGAATCTGCAGCGTTCTGCAGCCTTTTCTCCTAGGATGAAAGTTCGTTCGCTTGGTCGCCTCGCTGGCGTTAAACTTGCCTCCGGGCATTAGCTAGTGTGCTTCAGGTTAGGCCAGTCCTTGAATTGTTAGGCTGTTAGCCGGAATTAATCCCCCATCGCTCTGTTTTTCCCCATTTAGAACTCAGTTTTAATTACGACACCCACCTTGGTTGTATAGCTTTGTCTGGAGCCCAAAATGTAACGCAGTAGTTATATTGAGTTTAATGCTTGAGCGCTTTAAGGAGCTCAGGGTACCTTGGACAAGAGCTGTGATTCAAATGTTTGGGTAGGATATCAGGATGACTGATAAAATGTTAGGTGAATGTAAGTTTTTTTAGAGCTACTTGGAAAAGGTATGCAAGTTTTATGTGAAACGGCTGCGGGACTGCAAGAAGAACCTTATGGTGCCCAAATTCAGGTTATCAAAAATATTATTTTTGGATTTACAAATGCAACATTCACCTTCGTGATTAATACTGCCTTTTCAGTGAGTGTGTTTCTAAGGCAGCTACTGTTACTTTCATAGCAGTAGGTCGTCGTCTTAGTTTCCTCCAATCTGTGTTTGCTATTCACTCTGCAGTGTTTTAGCCAAACACACTTTCAGTAACTTGTTTCTAATTATGAAACTTTCATTCTTAGTTTCTTTTACCTCTTTATATCTGAAAATGTTAATTTTTGCATAACGTTATCACAGTATATTCCTTACTGTCTTGTTGCCTAGTTCCTGACTTTGAGTTGTGAATGATTAACCATGTAGAGGTATGTTCTGTCACTGTGTAGACTCCTGTGTTAGTAGATGCTGCTAATTCCTGCCGCCTTTGGAATTTTCTCACTCCATTTAAGGTGCATTTAAATAAAACCTATTCCAAGCATTTTTTCCTAGTTAATTTACTATTTGCTCTTTCTGTCCTCCTATCCCCAATCTGCTGTAAAACTCTTAAATACCAGGAGGGTAGAAGGAGGACAGAATATTGGCTTGTTATCACAGTAGCCTAAGAGTTAATATAAGTACATATTTGAAGATTGTAAGTGTTTATTTGAAGACCTTTCATTGTCATGGGAATCTTTGTAAAAATGAGCCTCTGCTTTTGTACCACTGATGGTTTAAGAAAAAGTATTTGTAGTAATTGTAATAATAAACTAAATGGTAGGATAGATGAGTCAGTGGTTCTTTTGCATTGTATTAAAGATAAGGTTTGGATAAAGGTAGCTGTACAGGGATTGGTGTTTTCAAGTGGTAAACAGTCCTCTGTGCATCCCTCTGCAATTACATATTGGTTAAAAACTTCTCACCAGGGAAGGAATTGCGTTTTTTCAGGAGTCAGTGTAGTTTTCTTTGTGGTGCACTTCCAGGTTACACTTGCTTTATCGAAAATCTGATTAAGAATTTCTGTTTTCTTTCCACTTCTATGTTTAATTTCCGTATCCTTTCATACTTTTAATGGCACTTGAATTTCTTTTGATACGTATGTTTAAATTAATACCAAAACAATAGCCCCATTTTTTTCCTTAATGCCATGATACCAGATCCTTGGAACAAAAGTAGGTAATTTGTACCCTGACGGTATTTCCAACATACATAATGAGGTAGCAAAGCTGTTTAGATTTAATGAAACTTTGGAGAGATCTTTCAGCCTTTGTGTTAGAGACAGCACACATGTATTCTGGACTTGACAAGCCTCAACTGCAGGGCATGTTTAGCAGCTGCTAATAAACATATGGCAAAGTGCCACTGTTCAAGTGCAGAAAGGAAATTGTAGGTGTTAAGACAGTAAAGCAGTGGAAGTTTCTATAGGTCTGTTGGATATTACACTCGTGAAGAAATGAGTGATGATTTCAGTTTATTTTTGGGATACATTTAATTTGGAATGCCAAAATACATCACAAGTGGTTGCAGCTGCTGTAATTCAAGGGTATTGAGCTGTCAGCCGATACTTCTTTCTAAGACCAAATTCTTGGCTTTTTTTCTATTTCAGTTTTTAAAATAATCTGTCTCCATATTAAAGCTTAAGGAAATCTATCATCAGCTTGAATTACCTTTTTTTTTTTTAATAAATGGACTGTTGTGTTGCAAAATTTTTAAGAAATGGACGCTTACTGGGAAATCACTGCAAAATATTTTAATTCTTTGATGAATTTAGGTCTATAAAATGCAGACTTATTGGCTGCTGGGGGTTCCTACCCTTAAACCAGCTTCTTAAAACATTTTCTCTCTGGACATAATTTGAAGCTAAGCTTTGGAAATACTGCCAGAAAAGCTTTCTCCAGCCTAACAGGCATGTTGGTTTAAAGCAGAAGTTCTCCAAAAGGAGGAAGGCCTTTGATGTGTTATTTTTTCCATGTGAACTGTAATTGTTTGCTTTATGTGAGCGGTGATGAATGGAAGTCGTGCTTCAGATGTAAGAGTTACATTACAGTGTTCTAAGTTAACTTCTTAACTTACTCTTAGCAGAGCAAAAAAGTTGAGGAGGAAGTCAGAGTAAGTACTATTATTTACTGTATTTTCATGTAGTGTTTTTACCTCATCTTGAACTCCTCAATTTGATATTAATGGAACAATTTTAAATTGCTGAGTTTTCTTTCAGAGATGCTGTGGCTTGTACAATGGCAGCGGGGCATCATTTTGAGATCCTTTTCCTCTGTAGCTGCACGTGGTTAAGAAGCTACTAATAGCTTATTTTGCTAGAATATCCATCTGTCAGGACAAGAATTAATTTGGGGGCATAGGGAACCTGCTGTAGAGTAAGATGTGGTAGTGGGGATGGGATTACAAAAATGTGGCATAATTACTTTTCATATACATACAGCTGAGAAGGAATCTATGGTTAGATTGGTTTGGGTGTTTTTTTTCTTCTTCCTGCCCTCACTGTTCTTGCTTCAAGGGACAGAGTATGCTGATGGAACAGGAGGAGAAAGAAAAACAAGTTTCTTATAGCAGTTTTTGATCATCTGTTTCTGCTCCTATTAGCTTTTAGGCAAGTTTAATTATTGAATTATACACATAAAATAGTAATACATCTTTGGGTGTATTCAGGAGATCTCAACTATTCAAAACTGAGCATAATATTAGTTTCTTGAGTAGTCTCGCTTCTATTAGACTGCTTCTCAATCTCACCCATGGAAAGAAGTTTTTGACTTAGAATGCAGTAAATTCCATAAATTGAAATGAAATTGTGCTGATTCTTATCTTACATTT
The DNA here is from genome assembly GCF_003984885.1 of Neopelma chrysocephalum. Lineage (NCBI taxonomy): Eukaryota > Metazoa > Chordata > Aves > Passeriformes > Pipridae > Neopelma > Neopelma chrysocephalum. The sequence continues at coordinate 5,417,818 of NW_020897689.1, read as the reverse complement.
CTTACTAGTTTTTATTAAAAGGATAAGGTGGTTTGGTGTTGAGATAGGTCATGGGAATACATGGTCTGTATTCTGAAAATATAATTGATATCTAAGCAAATCCCATTACTTTGTGGTTCTCATCAGAAAAACAGAACAGAGGATGTACTGTGTCAGTAACAGAAGTTTGCAAATATACTGTTTTCCTGTAATTATTTTCTGCACCTTGCTTCCTGTTGAACTGTATAGTATTTTTTCCTGTACAAATGTTTAAAACACTCTAAGTGATATAATTTGGTTTTTTTTTTTTTTCATTTTTCTCATAGCAAATGTCAATTCTACTTGTCACGCTTGGTGTACATATGTTTGGTAACTGTTCAGATGTCAGGACTCTATTTCATTTGAGTTGTGGCATTAGGGTTAGCTGCTTCCATACCAGCGGTTAAACAGTTGTTTCTAGTATTGCAGTGTAAACCTGTGAGACTGATCTCTTCCCCCAACACATACCCCTATAGCTTGGACATCAGTTATGTAATATCTCTTTTTTTCCCCTCAACCTTCTGGTCTGCTCATAAGTTAAGATTTCAGTCTTGCGTTTCCGTATCGCATTTGTGATCTGCATCTTCTTTACCACGCTGGCTTATCCTTTTCTCAGGAAACAAAAAAAAAGACATTGTAAAAATCAATTTTTTTTTTCCCCCCAGCTTGATTGGGTATGTATACTTGCTCAGTTAAAATGTACTCTATCTCCATTCTTTAATCAGACATTTGTCAAAATTAAAGAACTGCTGCAGATTGTTGTGGAGTGGTTTTTTTGTTTTGTTGTGTGGTTTGTTTTTTTTTTTTAAATTTATGTGGTATTTAACGTGTTCTCAGAGAATGAAATTGGCAGCTATCATAGCATCTACCTAACACTTACTGTGTGAGGTGCGAGTCACTGATGATTGACAAGAGTGACAACACTTCAGGGTACCATAATTTTCATCTTAATCTGATCCAACGTCAGTGTAATTGGTGTTTTGAAACTACGTAGTGCTCTGTTGCTGGATTGACAGGAAGCTAGTCCAGATCTGAAATCTGCTGAGAACTAAGAGTGACAGACTTAGCTGTCATATGTTTGGGGCATACTCTGTTCAGAGCTCTGATCTGAAGGAGTGCTTGGGGTTTGTCAGAGTACACAGAAAAAACTAAGCTGAGGTTGCATAAAGAACTGTTGCTTGTTTTCACATAGAAGCCTAATTGCTTTTATTCTTACCTCTTCACTGAACTGTTTGTCTGAGAAGGGTAGAGATGCAGAAGCAGCTTGAATGTGATAGCAAACAAATGATTTCTCAGGAGATGCTGAAATGGCACAGTTTCTGTTTTGGTTATACTGGGCATTATTGGCTGCTTATAGATGTAAACACCATTTTAGATGTAGTTGCAGCCTCAGTTGTCATTCCAGTGATCCACACTGGGATTATAATTTGAGGTGATTTAATCTACTAATTCCTGTGTGGTAGAAAATTACTTTTTTAATATATATAGCTGGTTTCTGCCATAGTCCCAAATTAAGGATAGTGCTTTTCTACACCATATATTTTAGCCCCAGTATAGATTATGGGCTCATGACAGTGTTAATATTTACCTTCTTAATGCTGATTTTGACCTATAATGTTGAGACTGTTGAGCTTGAACAGTACCTCTAGCTCCCAAATCAGTGAGATGTTTTATTAAATGTGGGGAGAAAATAGTGTTGTAGCTTGCAAAATCTGATCTTCTCTCATCCTAAACCATATTGGAGCCATCCACTTTTGAACTCTCCTTATTTTTAGGGAAGAGAAATATTGGAGATCCAGTATAAAATAGACTCTGTCATAGTCTTTGTTCTTGATGGCAGCATATGCCAACCCATATAAGTATGGTCTCAAGTATGCCAGTCTGTGTTGTTTTCTGCTTTCCTCTAGCTGCTGCTTTGTAGCAGCTCTGAAGCATGGTTTTCTAAATGCTCTAAAATCCAGTTCAGATCTCTTGATGCTTACCAGCCTCTCACTGTCTGAACTAATTTTTAATAACGACTTATTTCTTGGTGTTGGACTGGCTGATAATGTCAGCTTTTAGCAACATTTTGAAGCTGTGTTTGAGATCACATCTTAAAAAGGCTGCATCTGTAAAATATGTACCACTTAAAGGTGTTGCCACTGGAAAGTTTCAGTGAAGTTTGATTCAAGACAGTCTTAATTAAGTAATTTAATTGAAGCTTAAGTATTTCTTTTGGTCATCTGCAGTATTGTCTACTTGCTATGTGATACTGTTTCTGTTTAATCCTAAACCTGCCATAGTTAGAAAGTAGATGGTAAATGTTTAATTTGCAGAACTGTATAAGAAATGTATCTGCTATTATATCTACTCCAGCAACATGTTTTCTTTAAAACATTCAAGACAGATTGGGAGATACAGACCTAAGCCTTAGGTATTCTTCTCTCAGCATGGGAAAATGTTTAGTCAGTTATCAGGATTCTGACTTACTTGTTTAAGTGGAGATTTCTAGGGAAGAATAAGTGTTTGGATACGTAAGAAGAATCATCTAGTTAAATCTTTGGAAAGAGAGGCTCCTGAATCTTTTATATACGTGGGTTAAGAATAACAAGTACTTCACACTCAACTAAATCTTTCCTTACTTTTGGCTGAAATTTCACTTCCTTTACCCTCAAGGCAAATCTGCTAGTTCATTTTGATTCAAGTTTGGGGGTGGAAGGTGCAGAACGAGATCATGACTCTTAGTTTTCAAAAATAGCTTGTTAATTATACATTCCTGTCTGCCTTTGTGACCAAGAACATAAATAATAAAAAATTGTTTGATTAAAATTATCTTCTTAAGCTTATTTTCATATCCTTATTGTCGTGTTGGAGGACTAAGAAGAATGTTCACTAAGCACTAATTATGTTTGTGGTCTTTTAATTGCAGGAGGCAGAGTTACCATCAGAACTGAACAATGAAGGATACTGTGATTTTAACAGTAGGCCAAACGAGAACTCTTACTGCTATCAGCTCCTGCAAGAGCTCAACGAGCAGAGGAAGAAAGGCATTCTTTGTGATGTTAATATTGTGGTGAGTGGGAGGGTCTTCAGAGCTCACAAGAACATCCTGGTTGCAGGCAGCCGCTTCTTTAAGACTCTGTATTGCTTTACAAACAAAGAAAGCCGGAACCAAACCACTGTTACCTATTTAGACGTTGTTGCTGTTCAAGGTTTTTCTGTCATCTTGGACTTCTTATATTCTGGTAACCTCGTGCTTACGAGCCAAAATGCCATTGAAGTGATGTCGGTGGCCAGCTACCTTCAGATGACGGAGGTTGTCCAGTCCTGCCGCAACTTCATTAAAGATGCCTTAAACATAAGTATAAAGTCAGAAGCTCCAGAGACCGTTGTAGTGGATTACAACAGAAGATCTGTTAGTAGGGATGGTTTGTCTCCGAGGGATCAGAAAGTTGCCAGCTTCTGGGCAACACGAAACCTTACCAACTTGGCAAGTAGCATAAAAACCGAGAATGATCCCTACCCAATTGATGAGGGCCAAATGGAAAGCTACCAAATGAATGACTGCAGTTGGGTCCAGGACAGCTCACCTGAAATGGCTGAAAATGAATCTCAAGGTGAGGGAAAAGTTTTTGTGTGGAATGACATGGGTGCACAGGGACAATCAGTTCAAGAACCTGGAAAAGCAAGAAGGAAAAACCAAACTGCTAAGAGATTTATTTATAATATACCACCTAATACTGAAGAGAACTCAGAAGATTGCTCAGTGTTGCAACCGTCAGTCCCCTATCCAGAAGAAGATCTGTCATTTATTAAAGAAGAAGCAGGTAAATATTGCATAATGTGATCATGTTATTTGAAAACTTAAGTATTGAATAAAGTATTGAATGAAGTACCTGACAGTGTAACTTTTATAAAGGTGTGTTGGATAGGATTAGTGAAGTCAGCACAGTAATCATGTTACTGAATCATTAATCTGATTCTCTGCCTTGGGGCACAGCAGTGATCTTCTGCTGGAGAGAGTAATGGCAGTGCTGTGCTGTGCAGGATGGAATATGCTGTTTGCGTTTGGTACTTGAATTGGGGATCCTTATCAGCTGGTACAAACTAAAATTCTTACATTCACATTTAATCTGTGGTGACTGTTAGGCACAAAACCAAGGAGTGATAACTGTTGGCTAATGAATATTAGCTGGTTGCACAGAGAGCAGGGACCTTTGTCATTTCCTTCTCTATGCTAGAAGATGATTTTTCTGGTAATCTCCTTCACCTGAGCATCACTCAGAAAGTGAAGTCAACATTCTGCTGATTTTTATTATAGAGGTGTCTGAGAACCTACAAGATGGAGTAATCCTGGCTACTATAATAGAAACACTTAAAGCAGGTTTGTGAAACATTGGACAGAGATGCCACAATGACATATATTAGACGGGAATATATTTTTGTTAAACGATGCTTTAAACAAATCCTGAGAGTGACTGAGTTCATAGGATTTTTTTCCTTAAGGATCTATGATTAATGTAAATGGTAGAATAGGGTTAAATATCTGTTTGTTAAACAAATAAAGTCACACAAAGAATTATAAGCAGTAGACTGCTCACAGTGTAATTGCGATCTGGGGCAGTGTAATTAAGTCCAGGGTTTTGTTTTGTAAATTATTATTATTATGCTGTATGAATAGTTGAAGTATGTGTTTGAAATACTGTCATTTACCTTTATGGTAATTTGCATCACTTTCAAAACTTAGCAGTTTTGAAAACGTATTGCAGTAGAAGTCAGATTAAAGATATATTTGAGACATAGCTGGAATTAAGTTCTTTAGATGTGTCTGTTTCTAAAGCAGATTAAAATACATGCCTGCTTCAACCATGAAGGTGGTGTAGATGTCCTCTGTTTCCTCCAGGAGCTCTACCCCTGCCTGTGGGGCTGGGGGCCATAGGGAAGCAGCGGTGCCGCAGTGGGCATGTGGTGACCCTACTGTGCTGTGGTGACCCTACTGTGCTGTGCAGTGCCAACCGGTGACATGTGACAGTCCCAGTCTGCACTGCTGTGCACTATGGATGTGTACCTCCAGTACAAGATACCTCCCTGTAGTTAGCAAGTAGTGTGACAACCAGAGCAGCTCCCCAGAAGCAGCTGTGCTGAGGAGCTAACATTGTTCTGCAAATGCTTCAGGGTGTTCGCCTATCTCAAGCCTTCATCTCTCAACTCTGGGTAGATCTGCTTTAGCTATTCTTGGGAGTGTGCACTTGTAAAGTGAATTTCCTGGTCTTCTCTTACTGTCTAAGCTTTCCTAGACTGTACCGGGTTTTTCAAGCTGAAATCACAATAGAAGCTATGTTTCAAAAACATGCCAATTGCTAACAGACCTCAGATCCACAGCACCTGCTTAGATCTAGCCTTAAGTAAAGCACCTTTAGACCCAGATAGTGTGGATGTTGAGTCCTCAGCACCCACACAACAAATCTGCTTGTGCTGGGCTACACTACTCGATATAGTTGCAGTGGCATGAGAAAGGGCAGCAGAAGGTCTGGAGCAGGAGCTGAGGACCTGTATATAAATTGCACAAACATCAAATTTCTGACACAATTTAGAATGTGATTTCTGTTTGATTTCTGTGGGGTGGATATTCAACCTCTTTTACCAATGGAAATACAGAGGATATGTCTACTAAGTGATGTCACTAGCAACAGAAAGAAATACTTGTTTACCTTCTGTGGAATTTGTATGTGTTCTGTGGAGCTTTCTTGAAGAAATAATGGAGGACATGGGCAGTCAGTAATGATTAAACAAGTTTAGTTCTGTTTTATTTTTTGTGTTGTTTTTTTTTTTGACAGAAGCACCGAGGTTTTCAGTAGCTTGTTATGCTAAAGAATTAAATTACGAAATACATCCATGTAGCATCTTGGTGAAGAGAACTGTATTGGAGACTAGGGACATACTGAATGTGTGCTGTGGTGTCTGTCCAAAACCATTTCAAGTTCTGTGACTGCAGGGGGAAGTTTATTTTATTGAGCTGTAAAATACCATCAACTAACAATTTCCTTGGTATTTTCAGAGCATATGTGTTCCCAAGTACATAATTACATTTTCTGTCAGTATTAGAACTCTTGGAAGCCCTATCTAATATTTTTGCAATTATACCTTTTATGAAGTTCTTCTCTGCATGCACATTGTGTGAAGCAAGGAGTGATTGGAAGTAGGGCTTGGTATAATAGCTCACTTTCACCCATACTCTGTGCTTTAGCCTTTTGGTGTTCTTTCTCCTCTACTGCTGTCTCTTTTTCTTTGCTCTGCAAGCAGATTCCACTCTCAAACATTCTTCTTTAAACTGCTGCCTCTATGCCCAAGAAAAGGTGGAAGAGGGAGGAGTGGAGTGTTGGAAGAATGTCAAGAATGAGTTGTAGAGTAACCTGCAGGTTATACGATAACTTTTTAGTTTTGGATTAAATTTCTTGTGGAGATGAAAAGCTTACCAAAAATAATATAGGCACTGGGAGGTAAAAATGCAGAAGAAAATATCATCTGGAATAGATACAAGACAATGCTGTGAGAAGAAAAATAAAGAATAGCAAATTCTTATGATGAGAGCTAAAAAGTGCACTGTCTCTTAGGTTGCTGAAAGGGAAAGAATGAGCTTCTGCTATTATGCTTTGTCATGTTCTGATGGGAATAACTAACACTAGCTGAGGTTGTGAGCTGTCAGTTACGTGCAAAGTGAGTTCCTGTGTCCTTGATTATGGTTTTGGCTGGTCTGGTTCTTTTGTGAGGGGGGGGGGGAATACTGTAGATATGGTGGAAGCCTATTTAAGAACACTCCTTTCACTAAAAAAATTATCCCAAAAGCCACTTCCTTGATTTCTGTAGTAAATGGACTTCCCAGTTGGGTACAGGTAGATAAGTATTAAGTAATAAACAATAAAAGCTTTCTGAACCATCTGCTACCCCTCTTGTCCCAGTGAAGCAAACATGTTAAACTGTTCCTTGTTGAACGTGAGTTTTCCTACAGGTATCTGTAAGGATATGTCAGCTTCTTCCTTTTACCCTGTGTTGCCAGTGAGTTTATATTTAACACTCTCTGTAAAAGTAGCACTTTGATGAATTTCAAAAAAGCTCCATAAAGTTGAAATGGATTTGAAATTGCATGTACCATCTTATATTTACTTATTTTTGCTTAAGCTTTCAAGGCTTCTCCAGTTTTAGCTATATTAATTCAAGTAGCTGTTTAACTAAAATATTGAATGTTACTGCCTATGTCCATGTTTTCCCTTCTAGTTGGTAATCTGCTAAAAAAGTTTTTACTGTTCATAGCCATCGTGCGTCCTACAATTAACCATTTACCATGGTAACTGTGCAGTCAGCATCTCATAGTCAGTTTCCAGTTCATAAAAACTCAGTGAATATAATTCATCATATTCTTAATGTTGGTTCTTAGGGGTTTTTTGGTCAATTTTCATCACTTCTTGGATATGTTTTTTGTCTAGGCCTGTTTTGGAGTGTATGTGTCCTCTCCTCAGGCTTCAGAACAGCTGTGGAGTATTGCTCATGCTTTCCAGAGCTGATTGTGTTGATTTTTTAGGAGACTTGTATGCAATATTGCAGTAGCTTTATGAAGCTACCACTGGATTATGTGTTACCTTGATTTTCAGGCCAGTTACTGCTGTGTCGTGTATTGTGGTGGGAGCAAGGGAAAGGATAACAAGTGCAGAGTGAATGCAGCCCTTTGGTGGAACAAGAGGGTTCCTGAATGATTTTGTATGGGTTCTTAAGGAATTTAATTCAGCTTGCTGTAGAAGCAATTACTTTTCAGAAGGATACAAATAGCCAGCTAAACGTGCTTACAAAAAACACAGTGCTGGTCACAGCTTTTGTTATGATACAAGGGAGGAGCATAACAACTTGATTAGGACTTTACACTATAGACAGGTAACTTTGAAGAAGTCAAGATTGATGGACTTATCTGGAAATGCATATATTTCTTATAGAGATAAACCTGACTTGATTGAGTTACAAAGGAAATAAAAATAGCCTAAGAAAACTAAGCGCTTTTCCTGCTTTTCTGTGGTAGTATCACTCTCAGGCAGATTTTCCTCAGATCTCCAGCTGATACCCTATTGAAAGATTTTAAGTTCCTTGATGGACCTTTAACCTCTTTTTTGCCCCGTTCCCTATGTAATCTGGTATTGAAGGCCTTGTAGGTTTTTAGAAGTCCTCTAAAGAGATCACAACATCTGAGGGTCAGTCTCTTCCCCGTTCGTTAAATTTATTTCTCCCAGGGATGATCCCAAAGACAAGCAGATTCCCACATTTTCATGGTATGGTCTGTTGTTGACCGTGCAACATGAAGCAATGTTTTGTGTCTTACTGCTGTGAATTTGGTTTTTTGTTTTGTGAATGGTTTGGGGAAGAAGGTTTTGTGGTGTCTACAGACCTTTTCTGCCTGAAAAGCTTTTTTCTTTTCTGTCTCATGCAATGCATTCACTTTAAAAAAAATTACCAATCTGAAGTGCTGATTTTTTTTTTTACTTATAAAATAGTGATGATGCTGATGGCAGCAACCCCGTAAGTTAAGATGGTACATAAGAGCAACTGACTCCCCCACACGTGGATGAGGAAACTTTTTAATATCTTGTGTTTCAGTTGTGTAGCCGTTGTGGGAGAGAGATGAGCAAAACAGCTTTCCCTTTCTTGGGAAGGAGTTTTTCAGGGAATGTTTGGTAAGCATGTTGAAAAGCAAGTGGATGATATGTTTGGCATCAGTTGGTGGTCATCTGGCAGATGATTAGTTGGTGCTAGATCTGACTCCAAAGTTAAGACAATATACCATTTTTTTGTGAATGAGAAATAAAAATGGAGAGCAGTTGGGAGCAATAGATAAAGTATTAGTAAGACTGAATTGGCAAGATGTCTTGAGTGTCTGGGGGAGCCTTCTGTTACAAGAGGCAGTTGAGCAATAATGTGCTTCCAGAATAATCCTTTTCAGAAGAAACGGGGTTAAAGATGTGAGAAATACTCTGGGAACAAATGGAGTGCCAGATATTCTTTCCCCCACCTTCCTAGTATGTCAGTCTTGACAGTGCTGTTTCTTCTGTCATGTTGCCTAACATAACCAACAAATCCAGCTCTCTAATAGCAATCCAGATTGTATCAGTAGATTACCACTGCTTTCTTTACAATCCTTGAAAGCTATGAGCTAATCGCTTATCCTGTCTACTTTCTGTCTTTTTTTATTTGATCTGAATAAGCAGTCCGTGTCAGAAAAGCTGGTGGAAAAAATAGTAGTATTCTCTTTTCTCTTATTTTGGCACTATTTCTAGTGCTAATATGTATACAGAAAAGAGAAGTTCACTACAGACAACTATATCTAATACAAAGTTTTGTATCTTCTCCCTGAGCTCACCCTATGTCCATATCCCTTTCTCTAATGACCTGTTCAGTGACTTCTGTAATTGATCTTCTTCCTTAATCATTCCCTACTCAGTAATGTCTCCCTTTTCTTCCCCCCCCAGATCAGCATATTTCTGGTTACAGAAAAAGAGTGAAACTTGTCATACTAAGGATGTCTCTGAGTCGGATATGTTGTCTTTTTCTGGTGATGCTCCCCTACCTCTTGCCTTCAAAACTGAAAATCTGCGTTTCTGACTCCTGGTTATCCTTTTTCCTGAGAACAAATGCAGTAGAACATACAATTAAGTAGTTGTGTGGGCTTTTACAGCACCAACAAAAGCTTTATCACACGATTTTATTTTGGACTGTCTGTCTTGCAAATTGACATCTTGAAAATTTTAGAGCTGATATTTAATCAGCTTATTTGGATTCTGGTTTTTTTTATTATTTTTAGGTTTGTTGTTGATTTGCTTTTTTTAAGATCGTGTTACTGATAGCCTCTTATCTGTGCAGGCTAGAAGAATGGGTAAATGTTTGAGGCTAATGATACTTGTATTATTAACTTATACCTCCTAGAAATCAACTAAACTGTAGAAAGGTATCCTTAGATCAGAGAGAAGTCATGGTCAGATGGCTTGGTCTGCAGATACAGAACACTATTTCTTCTAATCAGCTTTTTGCTTATTTTTTGTGTTGAAGATCTGTGTTACTGCAGTCTATATTTTCCCCCTTTGAACCCCACCCCCAGTCTTCCAGTACAACTGTATACATAGTTGCTTCCAGTCTCCTGTCAAGATCGTTTGGGTTTAAGTTGACCAGAACAGGTCAGATGATGACTATCCACGGTTTTGCAAGCAGGTTTCAGAGGGCAGTAGCCTTCTGGGAGGAGGAACTGGAGAAGATTGTTAAGAATCACAGGGGTCTGTAACTCCTTATGGTTGGCTCAGCTACAATTGGAAACTTACCTGACTGTCAGCTCTACATCCACCTGGAGAAGCTAGTAGAGGCCAAGTATTGCACTTCCAGCTTCCAGTCTCTGTGTAATTTGTGTCTTACCTGTATGGATCAGCAATTAGATGTTAGAGATGCCTTTTTGTGGCTTTGTTTTGAACACGTTATATGTGTGCTTAATCTAGAAAGTAGGTTTTCTAGGTCAACGAATTATTCTAAGAATAAGCATTAGGTTTAATTATTATCTACTTAGTCCTGTACTGTGCAGGGACTGAAGTGTATGTAACAACCTCTTATCTCTTGTGGTATCTGTGCTGGTGTTCTTTCACATTATAGTAGGTTTTCTCTTCAAGTTGGAAGTAGACAGATTTGGTAGCTACTATTTACACTAGACAACACCTCTTAAATCTGTTTGGCTCTGTACTGAGTCTTATGACAAGATCTAGACCTATGCACTGATTTGAGCTCCTAACTTCCCTCAAACTTCAATACCAGCCTTGTGCATAAATGGTCTGCTAATGTTAAAAGTACTTCTCACACAAGAGGGGAAAAAGTGATTGAAATATTTTCATCGCTGACCTTTCACTGTTCAGCTAGAGATGGGTCAGTTCTATTACAGGGGGAAAAAGCTATAAAGAAAAAATCTAATATTTTAAACAGATTATAAAGATTGTTTTATTTTTTTCCTCTGCTAGATCCTGAAGCCTGTTTTTATTTGCAGGCTTTTAGCCTTAAGGCCAAGTCATCTTTGCTCTTCCCAGAACTGTATAACATTGCTTTCTTGCTAATCCTTTCTTGTGTATTACAGAAGGAAGTTTTGCTGCTCACCTCAAAGGAATTTGTAGTTGGCATGTCTATAGGGTATCTGTGTTCTATTCCTTGAGCTGTTGTGAGATGCCATTGCTGGAGTCCAAATTAGCATAAGGAGTTCTTGCCTCTTTTGGACATAACAGCTATTAGAGTCAGTAATTAAAAAAAAAATTTCCTCACTGCTTTGTTTCTTAAAGGAGAGAGATTTTTTTCCCTTCCCTTTCCGCTTCTTTCTTTCTATACCAAAATAGCTAGGTGGATGAGCTAAAATACTGGTATTTCTTTTCCTTCATCTACTCAAGGTCTTGTTTTCTAAAGCTCGGATGGAATGCCTAGTTTGGCAGTCATGATTCAGCTTTGCTTGTTATTTGCCATTGTCTAATGGATAGGATAGAATTATAAGCTTCCTACTTGTTAGGTGATGTCCTTTTGAACTGTTGTCTTATGTTGGAGACAAAACCAGTGCTGCCAGCTGTAACACTGCCTGAGCAGTAAATGAAACTACTGTATATGTCTAATGCTGTGAGGATTTGTAATCTGTACTTTTCTCCAGTAAAACTACAAGTCGTGAGTGTTTGTGTAGCTTGTTACTGGCTGCATGAAATTCTAGTTTATCCTAAGGGAATTTCTTTTCCTGAAAAAATCCTTAGAATGAGCAGTGTAGGGGTAAAGAAAAATGTCTTTGGACTTGAAAAATGTACAGTTTCAGGCTTGAAAACAATAATGCATCTATTTACTATTAAGCCCTTCTCAAGACTTTTCACAATGGTGACATTGGGAATCCAGTGTGAGGACCCAAGCATCGTCCAGACAGATAAAGGAAATCTGCCAGTTGCCACTGTAGTTTGTTTTTTTAGCATGTTTGCCTGTGAGGAAGGTAATGGATTTATAAGTTCATGTCTTCCAACAAACCTCCTGTCTTGGGAACTGGGGGCAAAATTGATTTGCACTCTTGCCAGAAGGGTCTTTGCCCCACAAATACGATTTTTGTCAAATGCCTAGTGCAGCTTCATTGTGTACTATTTATAGCTCTCTTTTTTGTGCTCTGCAGTAGTGATTCCATGTTCACTGATGTAATTCTTACTTGTTAGAAAAGTATAGAATTATCACAGAGTCACAGAATATGCTGAGTTGGAAGGGACCCACAAGGATCATCTCCAGGCTGAATAGACCAAGTGACCTCAGCTACTCATAGAACTTCCCCTCTAGGTCTTTCATCATGTTCATGGCCCTCTTTTGGACACTCTCCAATAGCTTTATATCCTTATTATATTGTGGTGCCCCAAACTGCACACAGTATTGAAGGTGAGGCAACACCAGTGCAGAGCAGAATGGGACAATCACCTCCCTTGATCAAGCAAGGATCTTTTTGAGGCATTGTTCACTTCTGAATGGTTTTGTTCTTTTAAAGAGGAAAAGTGGATGCAAAGACAACATGAACTGCATGAAGATCTTGTCCAAAGCCCAAATGTAAATACACAAACTAGTCTTTTAAACTGATATATTCCAAGTAATTATGGTCTGTTGAATTGATGTGGTTATGGAATAATGGAGATGATTATTCAGAAAAGGGTTTAGACACAGCTGTAGGATACTTTACATAAATAAAGGTATTTTAAGCACTTTATATATACCACAGAGTTATTTTAAGGCAATGAAAAAAAATCATACCTCCAGTAGAAAATGTTTACTTTTGTACCAACTAGACTGCCTGTGGCAGACCAGATGAAGTCACTGCCCAAAGCAGTTGTAATGAGAATCCAGTAGAAAGCCTTGTAGCCCTGTCATGATAGTAGTGAAGGAATAAATATCCTTACTGTAAAAGTTCCTGTAGTATGAGAAAAGCTTTGAATTTTTCTCTGGATAAGGAGAAGTGGTGCTGTGGAGAATAGTTCAAAGATCTCATTTCAATGAAATTAAGAGTGCAGTTATTTCTTAGTTTCAGTATTGAATACTGTGGAAAAAGTACTACTATTACTATTTTAAGGTTAGAAACTTCTTTGTCACAGTTAAACAATACATATTTTGCTAAACAGCATGACTCATTAGAACCTGGGAAGCTAAAGTAAGACTGTCTTTAATAGCAACCTCAAGTGACTTCAAGTACGGACTGCTGCCGGGTACCTCAAGTGACTTCAAGTATGGTCTGCTGCCGGGTACTTCCAGTGACTTCAAGTATGGACTGCTGCCGGGTACTTCCGGTGACTTCAAGTATGGACTGCTGCCAGAATCTTGGCCAAAAGAAGCTTGGGAAAATGGTAAGTATCTGATGGAGAGAAGTTTCTTTTTTGCCTCTCATAGGGGTTCTTTGTCTTCTGCGTCACTGCTTGTAATATTTGATTAATTTGTTTGAAGCTTTATAAGATTATGTAAACACTTAATCTTCTTCCATATCATTTGCCTTTCTGGATAAAGTAAATATGAGGATTTCCTTGGAGGGAGAAAAAGGAATTCAAATGTATAGAAGAATAAGAACAGAACATGATTTATGTCACCTCTTTTATTGTGTCTGAATGTGAAGATACCCGAGGTCTTTAATGACCTGATAGCTTCCTCCCCTTTTCTAAGATAATTACAGATATATGGCATTTGAAATTGAACACTTGGATGATGGAGATAAGAAATTAAATATAATTTTAAAAGGAGATCTCGGCATATGTCTCGCTATCAAAATAAAAACTTCATTGCAATAAAGGTTTTGAGTTCTGTGCAGCTGTAATTAAGTCTTCTTCTGTCAGTTCAAGCAAGCAATTATCTGTAATTATTTTTCTGTCTGAAAACCTACCAAAAGCACCACCAGATCTAAAACAGTTGTTGCTAGATCCTTAAAATACATAAAGTCTTGGATAAAAGGAGGATCTTAAGGCCTGGGTAATAATAATGCTTACCTCTTCTCTGTAACTTTGAGCTATTATGGGATGTGGTTTATGGTTTACTTCAAATTATTTGGGTTTTTACAGTGGAAGAAATTGGGTCATCAGAAGGTAAAATTTACTAGCAGTCAAGGGATTAGAACCTGAGTCTTAGGAGGTCTGCCTGTTCTTAAATCATTAAAGCCCCATATATCTTACAGCCCTGATGTCTGCCTATTATACCCCTGTTGATGTGCATAGGACTTACTTTTCTTCATATAAGCTATTGTGTGACATTATGTTGACATGCAGCTTGCCTGAGTGCTCCAGTATACCAAAGCAAACTTCTGAATGTTAGCAAAACTTAACTTCCATATTGTGATGGATTTTGAAGCTCTGAGGAGGCAACTCTAGATGAGTTGGGGCCCATGCCTGTGGGCCCATGCACGTAACACGCAATTACTTGTGTTTTCTTTCTCCCAGCCTGAAAATGAGAAACTCTTGTTCATAATCATATAGCCTTAGTCAGCACTTTTTGGGTGCTTCTAGATGGTTATGATTATGTTCATAAATTATCTCACCTGTAGTATGTTTTGAGCCAATATCATATTCTCAAAATCATCCTTATATTCCTGTGTGGCCTTCTCCATGTCATAGCATCCTGTGTTCTTCTCTTTCACACAGTAATAGGCAGCTGTAGCAAACCTGTTTTGCACATATCCTTTGAGCAAACTGTGTTACCTGTGATGCAAGGATATGTAAAGAGCTCCCCTCCATCATAAGGAAGAAATGAGATATTGCTACTTCTGGAAGTTTCTTTTCTGCTCTCAATTTTTTCCTACTGTTAGACCAAAGTCTTATTTTCTAACTAGAAAATAGATAAGATCTGAACCAATAACTTTCTTTTCAACTATTTCAGAATCATGCTACCTCTTATTGTCCTGCTCCTTTTGTCAATATTCATTCTTGCTTAGTTACACCTTTTTTTTTATTGATTTGTCAAGTCAGATCTTGGCAGACAGTTACTGGACATAATTCTAAATAAAATATTGGGAGAGAAGATTGTAACTGTCGAAATCCTGCAAAGTTAGAGGGTTTCTAATCCAGAAGAAAATGTTTTCTGGTATAGATGACCTCTAGAAAAGTGGAATACCGCTAAGTTGTAGTTAACTTATTAATGAAATAAGACAACTTTTCAAGGAATTGATTTGTACTTCCGTAGTAAAAATACTTTGGTTACAAGTAGATGTTTTTCTAGCAGGATCATACAGGCAGAACTTACCAGCATTTGTGATTTCTGCAGACAGGCATTGTCCTGATTTGGCTGTTGAAAAGTCATGTGGGTGCTTTATTGTTTTGGCACCTGTTTATTTTTGTGCGACAGGCGGAACATACTGAAATATTTTTGTGTGTGTGTTTCATTCTTTTCTCCTGATGGCTTATTATCTTGTAGGCGATTCCTCTGCTTTAATCATGAACAAGTTGAAGTGTCCACACTGTAATTATGTAGCCAAATACAGAAGAACACTAAAGAGACACTTGCTCATTCACACAGGCGTGAGATCTTTCAGTTGTGACATCTGTGGGAAGCTGTTTACACGAAGAGAGCATGTAAAGAGACATTCCTTGGTAGGTAATCGCAAGCGTATGTGTGTCGAGTGGGGTTTTTAGTTTTTTTCGCATGTTTTGGTAGTTGGAAGAAACGCTGTTCTCTGATTTGTCATAATGTAAATTGTTTTATCGTAATCTAAAATGAATGAAGATAAACATCTTTGTGATAACTATATATCTTGTATTCTTAATGGAAAATGCAGTGTCAATTAAGAGAGTCACTGGAATTCTAGTAACTTCAAGATTATTTTGAAAGTGACACGATATAAATGCAGTATATGTAAGTATTCTGTAGATAACAAAAGGGAGTTTTGGCTTAGTGTTGCTCAGTAGAATAGCACATTTTGTTCTATAATGCTGCATTACCGTCTTCTGTGAGGGCACCCTGTTAATTCAACAATTGCACAATATCTTGGGGTAGTTCTGAAATGTTTATTTCCCAACTAGACAATGCTATAGTATAGTATCTGCTTTTAAGATTTAGCAAAGAATGAAAAATATCTGATGCAGAAAGTAAACAACTGTCTGACAGACTACCAATGCCATAATCAGCAGTTCAGCTTACCCTGTCCTGTGCATGTTGCATAACTCAGGATTTGACTTGAGTACTTGTTTATCTGAGGAGCCAGAGAAAGTGTTATCTGTCTTAGGTATTTTGCAGGTACTTTGTATCTAGTCTGTTAGAAATTGCCTTCATCATGATATTTACTGTACAAAATCCAAGGTGTGTTTTAGGGGAGTAATAAAAGCAAGATTGTACTGGTGGTGAAAAAGTAATAACATTCCTCCAAGCTGTGATTTTAAAAAAAAAAAAAAAATCTCATCTTGCAACATGTTTTGTAGATAGACAAAAGAGGTTAGTACATGGAGCGGGGTAAAGTGCACTTCTCCAGGATGCTGTACTTGGGTTGGGGCAACACCCCATATCAGTAGAGACTGCGGGATGAACAGATCGAGAGCAACCCTGCAGAGAGGGACTTTGGGGTGCTGGTGGATGAGAGGTTGGACATGAGTTGGCAGTGTGAACTTGCAGCACAGAAAGCCAAGTGTATCCTGTGGGCTATATCAAAAGCAGCGTGGCCAGCAGGTTGAAGGAGGTGATTCTGCCCCTCTACTCTGCTCTTTTGAGACCCCACCTGGAGTGCTGCATCCAGCTCTTGGGTCCCCAGCACAGGAAGGACATCAGCCTGTTGGATTGGGTCCAGAGGAGGGTCATGAAAATGATTGGAAGGCTGGAGCACCTCTCCTTGGAGGAAGGGTCCTTGGGCTTTTTCAGCCTGGAGAAGAGAAAGCTTTGGGGAGACCTAATTGCAGCCTTCCAGTACTTGAAGGGAACCTAAAAGAAAAATGGAGAGAGGCTTTTTGCAAGGGCATGTAGTGACAGAACAAGGAGGAATGTCTTCAAACTGAAGAGGGGTAGGTTTAGATTAGATGTTAGGAAGAAATTCTTTACTGTGAGGGTGGTGAGGCACTGGAACAGGTTGGCCAGAGAAGTTGTGGATGCTCCATCCCTGGCAGTGTTCAAGGCCAGGTTGGATGGGGCTTTGAGCAACTTGGTCTAGTGGAAGGTGTCCCTGCCTATGGCAGGGCATTGAAACTGGATGATCTTTAAGGTCCCTTCCAACCCAAATCATTCTATGGTTCTGTGGTTTTGGTAGCTTTCCTCAGTTGTTTGAGAATCAATGGACCATTTTACTCTCCTCACAAAGGTGTTCTGTAAGTCTCCATAGCCTCCCCATAGTTGGCTTTTTGTTCCTCAGTGAGTAGAAAAAGTGGAAAGCTTCTATGTTTTCATGTGGATGCAGAAAAGAGCTTTTGGTCTAAGTCTTCCAAACTTTCTTTTCTAGCTTCTGTTATAATGAAATTGAGTTTGTTAGCCAGTAATATTATTAAAAGTAAGTAATAACCTGAGTCATATCTGGATATAATTCTAGAAGATGTTTATAGGACCCCTGTAGTAATTTTTTAGTGTTTCTTGAACTGCTCTACAAGTAACGAAGGCATATGTTAATAGCTCCTGTGTAAATTTTAGAATCAGCATTTTATGTTCTGCTGGACTTTGCTAATTTTAGATACACTTTTTTCCACCCTGCCACTGCTGCCTTTCTTCACCTCCTGTACCATCTGGTGAAGGCTTAGATGCCTAAAGGGCCAGGAGTACCTGTGATGTTACTGAGTCTGAGGAACTGTTGTGTCTGCAGGTGACTGCAGTGGGGGAGGTGGTGATGGTGCAGGGCAGCTCCATGGCGTGCCAGAGGAGGCTGAGGCATTATCACCTCCTTGATGGCCGTAGCAGCAGCTGCTCCTTCCTTTGCAGCTCACTGGAGAATACAGCAACACTGGGAGATGGTCAGTTTACCCGGAAGAGTAGAGTGGGACTTCAGGTTTCTCTCCTACAGTATCTGACCAGATTTCTTTTTCTCTTCAGGAGAGGAGGTGAAGTCAGACCATGAAAATAGCTATAGAATGAGCTCAGCCTAGTTCTGTGCTTTAACTCAAGTGTCCTTTCCCTGTTGAAGTCTGAATACTTTTTCTTTGTTTGTTTTTTTCCCCCCCCTCCTTTCCCCTTTCCATTCAACAAATCTCAAACATTTTGCTTCATGTAAGTCTAGAGGCTGAGGAAAACACATGTATCAGCTATACAGATTATACAGTAGGACTGAAGTAACTATTTGTATCTTGACCTAATTTTTTTCTCATCTGGGTGGTAATTTCTGTTTTATCTAAAATGGCAACTTTTCAATGGGACCTCAAATGAGATATTTAAGCAGCAGATAGAAGAAGGAAGTCTTCAACCTAATTTTTTCGTAGATAATAACTAATATACACGGCTGCTGAATTCAGTTACATGTACAAGTAACATAGTTCCAAATTGAAAATTAAAATTTAGTCAAATTAGTCAACAACAGCCTTTTAACTCTACACACAGGCTCACATACAGACAAAAAACTCACTAAAGGGACCTGGAAAGTTGATATCGGTTTTGGTCACGTTGGGATGAAGATGTCATGGAAGAAGGATTTTGCTCTTTGAATTTACACAGAATTTAATAACTCTTGCTCATTCTAAATGTTTCTAGAATTTAAAATTGTAAAGACAGTTTTCTAAATTAGATATTATCCTGTGTGCAGTGTAAGCGCTGTTTTCATTGCCTTTGAGTCTTGCTCCGTAGGGTGAGTAGTTGTGGACTGAACACTCACCTGTATATGGAACAGGCAAGTGTTCAATTTGGTTGTGGGAATTAGCTCATGGATGTTGAGGAATACATAAACAGATCTCTAGTAGTCCTTCTCTTACTCTGAACAGTGTTGGGTATCTCTTGGAAATGTTCAAAAAGAATTTTTGTGTTAGTAATTACTATTGTTATTATCAGTAGTTTTCTAGTACTGTATGCAAATGTAACTTGCGATGTGTATTTTCACCTGTTAAAATTTCTCTTCCACAGGTGCATAAAAAGGATAAAAAGTATAAGTGTATGGTGTGTAAGAAGATTTTCATGCTAGCAGCCAGCGTTGGAATAAGACATGGATCACGACGTTATGGAGTTTGTGTAGACTGTGCAGATAAATCTCAACCTGGAGGGCAAGAAGGAGCAGACCAGGTGCAGGACACAGATTTCCCTAGGGATGAAGAATATGAGGAAAATGAAGTGGGAGAAGGTGATGAGGAGCTTGGTGATGATGTAGAAGAACAGAATGACCAGTCCCGATGGGATGAAGCTGGGGAAGTTTGTATGCCTTTAGATGACTGACAGATCATATGACTTCAGGGTGCTGCAAATGGACACTGTATGGATTGACTATTTGACTATATGAATTTTTGGACTGAAGGCTTGCAAAATATGGTACAGGCTGGATGGTAGTTACATTGCTGTGAAAAATGTAGGGTCAAAGCCTTATAGCAAAAAAAGGATTATTAATTTTTTTATGATATTTGCACAGGACTGTACAGCATACAACCATTTGGTTGAATTATACAGAGTCCTCACATCTACAGTCAGTTATCAAAAGAAAAATGTATTTTTTATTATTTATAGGCTATAGCTACTTGGGTCCTATTCAGACATAGTAGTAACTGTAATTATGTTACACATTCATGTATCTGTTAACATGAATGAAGAAAATTGCAACTTTGTATGGAAATGCAAAGACAGCTTTCCCAAATCCACTTCTACTATGAAGTGAGTCGGTGAGTCAGTGAAGGTAATTTGGGGTAGTGGCTCGTTTTCCACAAGCATGTTTTTGCCATACAAATTTTATCCCTTCCATAACCTGATAGGTGAAAGCCAATCATCTAAATATGCATCACAGATATTGCCAAAACCATACTGAAATTTGGTTTGAAAACTTTTTGCTCTGTGCTGGCAGGTGGTATGGGTGATAAGCACTGGAGAAGTTGTTAATGGCATTAATTTAGCATCTGTTTTTAAAGAAGATTGTTGTGGATTCATCAGTTTCAAAATGATAATGCAGAAGAAATGACCAATAATGAAAATAATAGACTGGTCAGAGCATGGGTAATTCTTGTGCCACTTACAGTCAAAAGAGACAGTCATGCTAAAAGGTATCTGATGTAATAATGTTTCTTCCCACTAAGGTGCCCCTTCTCTCAAACTTTTTGATTTCCCTGGTGTATACCTCAGTCCCACAAAATAAAAATACAAGGAATGGAGAAAGTGTCATATTAAACAACTCTTTGGTCAATAATTTCTTACTTGTCCGCTTTTTGGCTAGTTTGTGATGTGAATTGAACGCTAGGCTATTTTGCCCATCGTTCATCATTAAAATGAACACAAACTGTTTTTTATTCTTTTGTACTTAATGGGTTGTTGCTAGTATTTGATATAAACCAATTACATTTAATTTGCTCATTTGCTGGAATTATTTCTCTTAAGAAAAACAAAAAATCCAAAGCAAAATAATACTCTTTGAGTTGTCCACTTTTCAGGAGGATATACTCCCTATGCTCTTTGCTTCAGATTTTCTAGGAGGCATTGAAACTTGAATTTTTGTAGCCACGTAGACTTTTTTTTTCCCCCTAAGCTTGTAATATTGTACCAATGATTTCAGGCCCCTTTTATAGGGAGGGGAGGGCATTACACCTTCACCTTAAATTCCTCTGTGTTGTCTAGCCTAAGGCAAACAAATTCAGGCAATCATTGGAACAATACATCTGGTGTACTATTATGTCACAACGAGTAAATATGCAGAGCATTTATCATGACACATAGCTAGGCCAGTGTGCCAGTACTGTATAAAAACCAATTGAGGGTCACCATATTTTTCAATTTTGTTTATTTTAAAATGAGTATATTTTTTTCCTATTTTATATCAGATAACTAAATTATGGTAGTTGTGTGGATAACTTTGAATTATGCTTTGACAGACAAAATCTTACTGGTGCTCCATCTGATCAAAGTTGGTATGTATTTAAAGAGACAAGCTTTACCGTTGTCCATAGAACAGTAACATAATGTTAAGACATAATGTTTTTGCTGATTGAAGCTAAGTTTGAACTACAGTTATATGGGAATTAAAATGCTTTTTTTTTATCATCCACTTGTTTCATTGGTAGCTTCCACATCATTGTAAACCTGACGTGATTAGTTTTTTTGGGGAGGGTGGGAGGGGAGGGGTGCCTTTTTTACACTGAAGAATACATTTTATTCTCATTGTTCTAGACTGAAATGAGTAATGTGTAATTCTGGTGGGGTCCAAAGTAGAAATTAGTTGGGCAAAAATGATATGAATTAAAAAGTATTTTAAACGTTAAAGTAATGTTCTGCTTTGTGAATATGTAAGTATAGCATAAAGATTTTTCCATCCCGTTTATCCCTTTTAAAACCATAGTTTACAATTGGTAGATCTGTCTATATATATAAGTATATATATATCTGAAATTCACCTAAATCTGCTTTATTAGGATACTGCTCACTTAATACTTAGAAACTGGACCTGGCTCTACATTCTTAATGTATTTTCCTTTTTTTTTTTGTTTTGTTTTTGTTTTGTTGGTTTTTTTCCTCAAGTATGAACTTATTTTCTTGGAATTGAATCTTCTTAAATCATTTATGTATATCTGGTAAATTATGACCAAATTTGTTGTTAGACTGCATACAGTAAATTGAAATATACACTTGGTACACTACAGAATTGTTGTGCTTTTGTTCCGGTTATATTTGAAAAAGCAGGCTTTAATAGACATTTGTTATTTATAAATATTCAGTTATTACTCACTGGCCTTAATATTCTGTTGCATTTTGACAATCATGTCCTTGGTAATACTTAACTGCTTGCTTTTAAAAGTTGCATGTAATTGCCCATGATAGGATTGGAGGGAGAGGGATGACTGTCTTTAGCAAATGATGTGAAATACTTCAATGGAGATCCACTGTTCTTGTGTTGTAGAACCAAAAGAATTCTGATGCTATCTGCAATAAGGATTTTCTGAGCTCTTTATTCAGAAGTCATTTAAAATACATTAATTTAATTGGGTAGTTCTAAATAATAAATGTAAATTTCAGAAGAATTAACTTTGGAGGGACAGCTCAAGTTTCTTTACTATAAGAAGTAGAAAGATTTCTGTTTGTGCTAGAAATTCTTTCCTTCAAGAAATGCTGGAGTTATGCTGTAGTAACACAGCAGTGGATTTTAATGTTTGAAATTTGTTTTCCTTTTTAAAAGGAGAAAGACTAATGCCCTTAAACTGTCTTTATTATCAAAAGAAAAAATACCTAGTCTTTCATTTTGTCTTCTGAAATCCTTCTCAAATCGAGTTTGAGACTTGCTTATTTGTGGCAATGCCACACGAGTAGTTTTATGAAAAGAATCATGTAGGTTTTTAAACAAACACAAAGTTCTGATGTTGGGACTCCCCCTTCTTCTGTGGGTTTTTGTTTGCTTTCTCATCTCTAAGTAGTGGTGGGTATCTTTTAGAAAGAAACATACAGAGCACTTTGTGGCAAGGCGCTGTGATGCAGAACAAAATCAAATCATTAAGTAAAATCACTTAAGATTCACAAGTAGAACTCTTGGTCAAAGTAGGTGTGATGTAAGGAAGACACACAATGTAAGATGTGTTTGTCCTATGCCAATGTTACTACAGTATATTAGAAAGCATTTTTCAATTGTAATGGCAAATGCATTTTGCAGGAAAAGTGGCATTTTTTCCACTTATTTAGAAACTTTTTGTAGTTCTGTTTGCAAACAAATCCTCTAGTAAAATAACTTTCTGAAGTGAAACCAGTTTTGAAAACCAGAAGTGGTATTTAGTTGTTAACATGCATCCTAAGAAGTAAGAGTTGCAATTACTGGTTCCCATAGTGTACACTTAGTTTTTGTGATGTGTATCCTTCTGCAAATGCAGTTTTCAGGTATCACTACGTTGTCCCTCTTCCTTCTGACAAGAATAAGCATTATCAAGTGAGGAAAAGCTTGGGACCAGGACACTGGCATGAGTTATGCTCCTAGTTGTGGGTCACAGCAGTAATGCTGTTAGCAGAAGATGCTTTCCTTGCATAGCTTTAAGTTGGTAAGGCTTTTAATAGGATTTGCTTTAATTAGGCCAATCTCAGTTGTTTGCTTGCTTTTAAGGTTTGTTTCACTTGATTTTCCTTGTTCTTGCCACTTAGTAATGCAAGTCTCCCACCTATTCTGAAATATTTATGTAGTCTGCTGACTCCACACAGATCCAGAATTCACTTTGCAAGTACTGTACCTTGTTTGTTGTTTCTTTTTTACTTTGTTGTATTTAAATGGCTTTGGAAACTAATAACAGAAACGAAAGCAAGACAAATGACACCACCAGCAGCCCAAAAAACTTGCGCCAAAAGAAAGTGGAAAAAGAAGAAAAATTTGGAGTGCAATGTGATGAGAAAAAGGCTTTTGGATTTGAGTTGTTATAATTCTTCTGGTTTGTTACTTGAATATTTTGGACAATTCACTGTGCTTTTCTCTAGCACTATTTAGTGACAGCGTTCTGATGAAGAAGCTATGCAAGAAGCCCAGTTGTGAGTTTGTTCAGTGCCTCCAGAATGTGGTTCAGGCTCTGCAGAGGTAGTACCACTGAGTAGTTTTCTGTAGATATTTTACCGTAGACCCTTCTGTTAGCATCCCTCTTCACTATGTGATCTGTTACCCAATTTTTATTCGATAAATATTTGCTCCTTTGCCTTTTATACATTTTGATAGCACATTACTGTGTATTACTGAACAGAATGGTAAAGGTTAAATAATGACACAATGGATAAAAAGGAAATAAGTTGGTTTTCCTATAGAATCCTTTAAAAACCTGTAATAAAATAATTCCTCTGTAATAAAGAAAATACAGGTTTGGAATCCAGGGGCATGGGTGTTGCTGAGCAGAACGCTTTGAGATGATGAAGATTCCATACATAATTCACCAGGGGTTTTTGAAATACTTTTATGTGGGGAAAAAATGCAAAACTACACTAGAAGGACTTTATGACTTAAACTTGAAAATAAAATTGACTTATCAAGTACTTTGTATTTAACATTATTGCAGTTTGAAGTGAATGTTTAAAATAAGCTATACATAATGTTTCTTACCTGGATCAATTTGGATTAGCTACTTCAGAAGACAGACAGAAGTGACTTCTCACTGACATTTTGGTATATAAACATAATTTCAAGACTTCTAATACTGTGTGCGCCACTCTTTAAGTTACCACGCTGCAAATAAATTTAAGAAATAACAGTTTTATCCATTTTTCTGTGCCCTGCCTGCTCACCCTCCACAAGAAGATGCAGTGAGATTTCTTTGGATGGCTTAAGTCTCAACATTCAGTCATTTGCTCCAAAAAACTTCTGCTTCTGACATAGAATAGAATGTATAGAAAATAGAATTTATTTTAAGGTTTTATTTTAAACTTTTCTCATAATAAGGCATATCACTTTAAGATGACCCATTTCCAAAAGCTAGAATTCAGATAAGGTGTTTATACCTAAAACTGGATTTTAGACAAACTGCAGTGCAAAGCTGAGCAGGTCACTGAAGGGGCACTTCAGCCACAGTCTAGTGCATGCCAGAAGTTTTGGATCCCCTCAGAAATGCAGTAGTACTGTGTGTCCCCAAAGCCTTTCCATTGGTGTTTTGTTCCCTCTCTCTGTTTCCACCAACCTGAGAAGTTGGAACAAGTCCTTTAAACCTGAGTTTCTCAAAAGCTTCTTGACTGAATAATGCTGGATATGTGTTTGAATTGACCCTTTGGCTTCTGTTATCTTCCTAAATGTGGGTTATTTTTGGTAGGTTATATACAAGTGGATTTCTTCAATTAGAAAATAATCAGCCCTTTGTTGGTTCTTTCAAGGATTTGAAAACTTCAGAATTTTCTTTTTGCCCTGCAGAGAAAACTTCAGGTTTGATATCCTGGATAGACAAGTTTGCTTGTGTATCTTGACTTGGATGCCCTGGTTTAGTGAAGACCAAAGGCCTCTGTCACATCAGCTTTTCCTGTTACGTGCCCCTGCACACTGCACATCTGATGCATAGGTACAGTGTGTAATGGAATTGTCTTGTGGGGGGGCTATAGCTCTGGTTTGGGAAGAGCCCAGAAAATAACTTCTAGGCCATTGAACAAACTGCGTTACTTTAAAAACTATCTGAATGGTGGTACACGGAGAATTGTTTTGAGACTTGAATATGTTTTTACCTTGTTAATTAAGTGCGATATAGTAATGTGATGTTGTCTTGTTAAATGTATGTAAACTATTGTGTTTTGTCTACGTATTTTAGGAAAAGAGCTTCAGATTCCACAGAACAGCGTCAACTTTGTAGCTAGAAAGGAGCAACAGGAGAAGAAATATGTTTGTTAAAATCCAGCAAATTCAGTCTAATTAGATAAGAATTGACATTGGGACAGCAAGCAGCTGCAGAAGAAACTGTAAAGTTTGTAGGAGGGTTGTGAAAAAAGGCAGCGCTGCAGGAAAGGGTCTCTAGAAGCTTTCTTAATGGGCCTGAAGTGTAGCTGTATTCATCAAGGACCAGGAAAAAATGCTTATCTTTGCAGCATGGCTGAGTTGGTGATGCTGTAAAACCCTTAACTCTTGAAATGCTGACCTTTAAAGGATAGACCTAACATCAAATTTTGAAATAGTCATCCTCTTTCTAGCCCTTTCATTTGGAAATGCCTCCAGGATGATGCTGAGATATCAAATTTATGCTGAGAAATAGCCCAAATTATTTTCAGATCAAATGAAGAGGGTTTTTTTATATAAGTGATAATACCACTTCATTTATTTCCAAAATTCTTACAGTAGAGGCATAGTACTAGTCCAGTTCCTTCAAAGAATTTATTGATACTGAATGCCAGTACTTGTCAGCTTGACAAGAAGTGGTAACTGCATACTACTCCTAGTAACTTAAGATGCCTCTAGCTTGGAAGGATTGCTTTTATCAGTCTGTGTGCTGCATTCTCCTCATATACTGTATGCATAGGTTACATCTTGTTCAAACTAGCCGTAAGTTACCCTTCCTGGATATAAATTGCAAAATGTTATCAGTGAAGAAGTGTCACAAAATAGATCTTACCCAGGAATGTTTTCCTTGTTTTCTCCTTGCTGAAACAGAGGAAGTAAATTTCTAAAGCACTGCTTTAATTGAAAGATCCTTTTACTTTAAGTAACCGTTTTTCTTAAGGAATGCTGATTTGTGCTCTTCAGGTATTCTCATGCCATCTTTCTGCAAGTTATCCTTGCATCCACCTGAAAATCCACACTACTGAGGTCATAGGATATAATATTAATATGTCTATGCATTTTTGTCGTCTTTGTCAGAAATTGAGGTAATTGGAAAGGAGGAGAGTGGGAAGGTTTATATTTAACCTCTGAGTAACTGGAATTCAGGAAGGTGTTTTTAAACCTTACTGAGACTTGATGCCAAGATGTTTATAAACTGCATGGGATATATTATGTCATTCTGGCTAAGTTTGCAAAAATTACCACTGACATTTTTAATCATATTTTTTCAAAACTATTGGTTTTGTTATCTCTCTAATCTTTATTGTCATACCTCTGACATAACTTGCAACTTTAGAGGATCTACTAGCTTTCTAGAAACAGTAAGATATGAATATATAATGTTCACAAAGAAGTTGTCAATAACTTTCTGTTGAACATTCTTATTCTACCCCGGATTCCTCCTTGAATGGTGTTTTTTGTCTGGAAGGTATGGAAAGGGGCATGGTGACCACTGTCCACTCATAGGGCTTAAAAAAACCTGTTAGTCTGCGAAAAAGGCATAGGTGTTTTCATACTGGAAGCAGACTTTTCCCTTGGAGTTTCTTACACCTTGCTCTGAAGCATTTCAGTTTTGAAACCTGCACAATAGTATGAAGAGGCCACTAGTCCGTCTGAACTTGTAGTTTTACTGCTTATACACCATTTAAATTAATAAAAATGTGATCTTATTATAATGCTACACAGGTCTTAACTGCAGTTGTCACTCTTTGCCCTGCTTTAATAACAGCAGCTATTCAAGTGGTGTGTCTGAGGCAGCCTTTGACAGGGCTTTTTAAAACTGTTTTGTTGTCCACTTGTGCAGTGGCCTGCTGGGTAATGTCAGGGAGGTTATTTTGCCCTCTGTGTATCATTTCCCCAGATAGATTGTTGTCTTTTTTCTGAGATACTTCATAAAGCTCTTCTGAAGCACTGAGGAAAAAATGCTACTTAAGACCCAAAGTACTGGAGTGGCTGTGTAAATCTGTAGTCTTTAATGAGAATTATTGGAAGTTCATCCTCTTTGATGTAGGTTTAGAAAAGAATCTAAAACTGAATGTGGTTTCAAGTTACCACATCAAATGATTTAACTTTAGAGTTTATTCATCGTGATGGATGATGACTCACTTCTTTATCGTCACAGGATAAAATCTCAAACAACTCTTCCCTAAGAAACACTTCTACCTGTTTATCTTGCACCAGATACTCCTTTTTCTCTTTATGGGCTGGAATGTGTCAATTGAGTGCATAATTATCTTTTCTGCACTTCTGTTAGCTGGCTCTGAAGTGATTGTCTATCTAGATCCATGGATTTCCTTCCTTACTGGAGATGTAAAAACTCGGGAAAGGAGTTTCTGTAGGAAGAACATTAGTGGAGTTAGAGAGATCTGGGTCAGCTCAGTGTTAGCTGATAATGGCAAAAACCACTTGAATTTTCTCAATGCGATCATAAGAATTAAACTAAGCCAAAAGAATAATGAAATCATTTAACATAAGTATCTTTGTGGGTTTTTGGTGATGCTGCCTTGCTTTTACCGATGTTAACGAAGATGATTGGCTTTCCCCACACCTCCTGCTGAATGTAGAACAGTTGCAATACATACTTATACATACTGCATCATGGACATTGGCTAAACAATTCTGCCTGTAAATTGTCTGCAAATTTGATGTATCCTGAAGATTGATAGCATGCTAGAAAACTTATTTGTAAGAAAATTAACAGTAACTTTTAATTTTGGATTTGATGACACTATTCTACAATGTTTTAGGTTAAGTATCTTAAAATGCAGTTAGGGGTTTGTCACCAGCATTTGGAGCTATATTGCACTAACTGCAAATTACTGCACCAGGTAACCTGTATTTCTATAAGTTGATATTGGGCTCTCAAAGAAACGTGTTTAATAACAAGAAACCATCTGACTGCTGGATCTGATGTAGAGCCTGACGGCCGGTTCTCTTGTAAAGAATGGCAGGGAACAACTGAAAGGATCATAGGAGAGGGAATCCTCAGCTTTGACACAGCAGGGAGGAGTATCCCTGCTTTTAAGAGTTTCTTTCACAGTAAAACTGCATGGAATTAGATTTATGTACTTTGGAAGGCGGAAGGACTGAGTCAGCCCTGTTGGAATGTGAACTTTTGTGCTAGGGCACTTAGATGATTCCAAGTCTGAGCTTACACTGCATCCCTTTTAACATGTATAAAAGCTTAGTACATTGGAGAATTAAGTCTGCTACCTGTTATTGCCACGTGAAGGTCAGATTTTGGTTTTAAAGAGACTTAAATTCCCAACTTAAAATTTAAGTAATTTTTTTTTAATGGTGCTTTCAAGTGATTCTCATTTGAGAATCCGGTATTTGACACCCTGTGTGTAGTCAGTGTTAAATGCAATTGATACATAAAAGATAAAATGCACAGTATCTTTTCACATGCAACAAGGGCTTTATTTTTCATGTTGCAGTTCTTAGATAAGCAAGCTGGAGCTCAGTTTGTGTCTCTTTGTTCCTTCCAGGGCTCTAGATTGGAATTTCCCTTTGAAATGCAGCTGTTCTCCACCTCTCAGCTGCTTTTCCTGTACCAAATCAAACATCAAAATCATCATATCATGTTTAGCTTTATTTGTTAAGCGCACAGTTTGAAACTTGGTATTTTTTATACTCTACATAAATCCTTTAGAGAAAAAAAAGGACATGGTGTTTTTCAGGTGCAGAAATAAACATTGTTCTTGAACATTTGATCTCTCTGTGTTCAGGATGGCTAGAGCAATATCTTATTAATGCACTTAATGTAATCCCAACTTTGCCTAGAAGTAGTCTCTGGTGGTTCGATGCTGAGGGGTGTGCCTTCAGGCACAACTGTCATTATGAATAAAACATGGTACAGAAGGCAGTTGTATTAGAAGTGCAGCAGGTCTTTTGGGCAAGTGAAGTGGGAGAAAAGGTATCGCTAAAGCTCAAGCTGCTGAGGCATAACCATTGCCAGCCAGCCTTGTGACACGGAAAGCTTATCTGAAAGCTTGGTCAGGTCCTTCTGTTTGCCCTCTGCCAAGAAGCTCATCCTCTGTAGTGCGTTGCATTCTCTCCGAGGGACAAAAGGCAAGTGCACCACTTTCTCCCAAGGGAGAGTTATTCTTTTGAGCTTGCTGCTATTTAACTTGCACCCTTTCTTAAATAGTGTGGGGCAGAGTATGATGATGTTGAGGCTTCAGATACTTGGTAAACTCTGTCACGAGAAGTGGTTTATGTTCTGCTTTTCAAATTTGATACCAAGCTCTCACTTACCTTTTAATAGAGATGCCACCTTATGTCAGTGCTAGGGATGACAGGCTCTGTATTGGCAAACTTTTATGTCAGGTCTGTACTGCTCTTACTTCTTGTAGATTTTAATGGCCAGTGAATGATGTGACTGATTTGTTGGTATCCTGTATCTTCTGCTGTTGTCAGCTAAAAAGCAAGGGGCGGGGATGCAATTTCTAATTTAAGTCCTTTTCATGTTTGCTGGCTAAACTGCCAGTGCTAGTAAGCTACTTTACTCTTAAGCTTTATTAGTTTGCTACTACTGTTGTTAAATCTAAGTAAAGTACAAATCAGCCTTGTCACATCGTTACAATTTAAAACAAATAATGAAAGAGTTGGTACAGATGCTATAAAAAGGACAACTCTGCTGTTACTCAGGTCTAGCTTGTTTAGAAGTTACTGTACTCAGACTTGTCTTTTCAGAGTAACGAAAATTATTTTCTGAAAATTTGTACAGCCCAGTTTCTCACATACTTGTGACCAACCTTTTTTTGTTTCCAGCAAACTATAAAACAATTACAAGCACTTTTTCTAGTCCTTTTTTCTCATCCCCTTATTTTCTTTGGTCTCTTTTCTGAACTTCTTTGGCTTCCTTGCTAAATATATAAACTCGAATTATGTATTGTTCTGACATATTGTAGGAAACTCATTAAATTTGAAAAATTGCACGTTTGGATTCTATTTTTTTCACTGTGCAAAAGAGAACTGCAAATAATTGCTCAGTTAAAAAAAACAAAACAAACCCACAGCACAATACTCCCTACCCTAAGATTGGGCATTTTTGCTAGTATTGAATATTTTGGTTCCTGTCTGCTTGTTAAAGACACAGATACAGAGGGATGAGGAGGCAAAGGAGGCTTAGTTTTCCAGGTGCCTTCTGCAACTGAAGAAAACATGACCCTCTGAGACTGGTTCTGGGAGAAACTATGAAGATCCTCCATCCAGCTCCTATGACATCCAGCCTTCATCTTTGCATTGCCAGGTGCTGTTTCTGGGCTGACAAGAGACCAGAAGACTTGAACGGTCCTGTAGTTCTTGCTGAGTCAAGGTGCAGACATTTCATTCCAGTGCAATCAATCAAAACCAAAGTAAATGCATCCAGGTCACGGAGTTAGTTTAGATGCAGGGTCACTCCTGAAGCAAAGCTTTTAATCACCCCCACTTGCCCACCTGTAGTTTATATTATGGAGCTTTCTGAACACTTCATTGAATTCCTTTGGGGCAAAATTAAACTTGAAGACATACTTTAGGAGTGCTCCTGCTGTGCTCCAAACTACAAATGCTTCCCTGTCCACAGGACCAAATTAAAGATAACTAAAAGGAAAATTTCCTTGAAACGTGCATAGTTTGGACAATTGTTTAGAAAGCTGCTTTTAAGGGTCACAGACCTAAAAGACATAGCCCAAATGGTCACAAATCGGTGTTACCCTAGAGCTGTGCTGCTTTTGCTTTCATCAACTCTACCGAAGACCAAAATGAGGGCACAGAATTTCTTAACTTCCAAAGAAATTACTGAAAAAGTGATTCACAAACCATGATAACAACTGGCAGTTTTTTCTGACCCAACTTCTTTAGCACTGTGATGCTGCACAGCCTGGGAGTGAGAGGAGTATTTATCTTCTTGGTGATGAAGCAGTACCTGCAAACTTGTGTGTTCTCACTTATTTTGCCTTGCTTCAGTATCCTGCTGTTGCTTAGGCGGTTGGATTTTTTTTTTTTTTAAATGAAGCTGAAACCAACAAAATATCTTTAAATTTAAAAATCTTTGACTTCCTTTTTGGAACTGTTCTTCTGTTGAAGCAGTGTCTTTACTGGAAGTAGTGCCTAAGGCAGGAGAAGTGACAGTGCTGATAGGAGGATTAGTTCTCTCTAAGTTGTGGATGTGATTATTGTGACCTATTTCTAACATGGTGGAGAGGAAGAGCTCACAACCACTATCCTAGAGCTTTTCAGGTGGATTCCTATTCATGGGGTGTTGTGATGTTTCTGCTCTCGCAGGGACTCACAATGTTCTAGAAAACATTAGGGATAAAATTGTTTGCCTATGGGTGCTCAGTCTGCTAAGCATCTTGCTGAAGAAGGCTGTCTGAGCAATGGATTTTGCCACAATGGAAACCCTTACTTAGTGCAATTTTAAGGAATATTTAACATGCAGCAATAGAAAGGGGCTGACTGAACATAGGACCAAATCAAGATACTTCCTTGTGCCCAGCTACCATAATTTTGGTAGAAAAAGCAGCTTTGTTTTTTTTTCCTTCTGCCAGCAGTGCAAGCAGCATCCAGATGAGTCATGCACACACAAGGAGCTGTCTGGAGTGGCTTGAGTGCCTGCTCTGCTGTGTATCACAGACTAGTTTGGGGAAGGTGGACAGAAACAATTGCAGAATTAATTGCAGGCACAGAGCTAAAGCTGACTAAACTTGGCAGCTCTTTAGGCCCCTGATTGGACCTGCCTAGAATCCTTTTTTCTTTTTTTTTTTTTTTTTTAAGATCTCTTGAGGAAAAGCCAAGTAACCAATGGCTTTTATATCCTTTCCCTTGGATAATGTACCATTTCTCAAGCCAAGCCTTTTTCCTACTTATTCTGGGAGTTGCAAGGTTAGGTCCTAGAAAGGATAACAAACTACTTAAGGTATTTTGACAAATTGTCATTTAACAATGCATGGGAGTGCATTTATATAGTGCAAAACTTGTTCAGAAACCTTCTACTGTCTCTGTCATGTTAAGTACTCACAATAACACTGATTGTAATCTTTCTTCAGTCTGATTAAATCTTCATCACATTTATACAAGCTACATTTTGACAGGCAATCATTAATGTTCATGGAGCATGTTGAGAGTGAAAAAGATGACTGGTAGTGTGAGAAACTAAGCTATACTTGATTATTCTTGTGCCCAGTTGCTTAAAGTACAATTGTGTGTGCTCTTAACGAGGGTTAGTTTGGAAAGCAGCCATTTAATTATTCTTGTTCTCAGACAACTGCAAGAAAAGTGTAGGGAACAGAAAGAACAAAGGTCTCTATGTAACCTTTGTTGATCTCACCAAGGCTTTTGATATTGTGAGCAGAAAAGGTCTGTGGCAGATTTTGGAATGTTTAGGATGGGCCCCCAAATCCCTTAAAATGATCATCTTACTCCATGAGGATCAGCACGACCAAGTCAGATATGGCAATGCACTTTCTGAGCCCTTTCTAATAAAGAATGGTGTGAAACAAGGCTGCGTTCTCGCTCCTACCCTATTCACAGTCTTTTTCAGCATGATGCTCCAAAGGGCCACGGCAGACCTCGATGATCAGGACAGTATCTACATTTGATATCATACTGATGGAAGCCTCTTCAACCTAAGGCGACTGAAGGCCCACACCAAGACCTTAAACCATATTGTCCGGGAGCTGCTTTATGCTGATGACGCCGCCCTTGTCGCCCACACAGAAGTAGCTCTGCAGCGTTTAACATCCTGCTTTGCAGACGCTGTTGAGCTCTTTGGGCTGGAAGTCAGCTTAAAGAAGACAGAAGTTTTCTATCAACCTGCACCTCAGGAAGTCCCCCATCATCCCCATATCACCATTGGCGAATCAGAGCTCAAATCAGTCCAGCAGTTTAATTATCTACGCAGCCTCATCTCCTTGGATGGTAAGATTGATGGAGAGATAGACAACAGGTTGGCAAAGGCATATAGTGCTTTTGGAAAACTCCATAAAAGAGTCTGGTGTAATAAACACTTGAAGAAAAGCACAAAGATCAGTGTTTACAGAGCCATTGTGTTGTCTGCTCTTTTATATGGTTCCAAATCGTGGGTCATCTACCGCCACCACCTGCGTCTCCTAGAATGCTTCCATCAACGCTGTCTCCATACAATCCTAAACATTCCCTGGTCAGATTATGTGACCAATACATCTGTTCTTGAACAAGCAGCAGTCACAAGTATTGAGGCCATGTTGCTGAGAACACAGCTGTGTTGGGCAGGGCACGTCTCATGGATGAAGGACCAACTTTCATGGACATATTTTAAATTTGTGGCAACAAATGGGGCACCTTCCAGAGATCACGGGGATCATGCTGGGATAATGCAAAGTGGCAGCAGACATACCTCCCTGCTGGAGGGTGGAACACTTGCTGTAGGAAGCAGGTTGGCATCTTTTGCCAACTGAGTGAGGTTGGGAGAGAGGAGGGGGAAGGGATGGCTTTGGGGTGCAGGATTCAAAACAGACAAAGTCTGAGTTACTTCCTACCTGCACAGTATCAGTGGGTGCAGTTTAAAGATAACATCCCCCCTACAGCTGTCTTCCTTTCTTTTTAATAGCCATTTGTGATACCTCACAGTGTTTCAGCCAAGGAACTGATAAGCTGCCCTTTCCACTTAATTCTTTTTTCCCAGCTGATATAGCCCATCTGTTAGGTGTGACTGAAAGTGGCAAACAGATGTTGAGTTAATTATGGAAGTGTCTGTTACCCACCAGGATCAAAAGCCTTTGCCCTCCAAAAGATGCTGTGCTAAGGTTGAACTCTGATTAAACAGGAAAACCAGTATTGCTTCTTAGCAATGGACCTGATGCAAGTAGAGGAGTTTAATTTCAATGCCATATTTGACTGTGGCTGCTGGTGAGGGCCCTTCTGCTGATACATTTTCAGGGAATAGTGGTCTGGGTTTTTTTAGGAAACCAAAACCTGTCATAGCCCCTGCATTCCAGCCTACTTCAGCAAGGCATGCCCAGTTAAGTCTTGGTGGCTCAGTTTAGTTACGCACCTCTGGATTTTTCTTTTTTTTTTTTTTACCTTCATGGAAATGCATTTTAGCTATTGTAATTTTTGAACCGATAGAACTTTGTGATTCCCACGTTTACTTTAGAAAGGTGGCTGTCACTGTAAAACAGCAATAGCCAGGAGCAGTAGGTACAAAGAAATGTTCTCAAAAGAACAGCCTTGATTTTGAGCTGTTTCATGTCATAATGGACTTGTAACACAACAGTTTGTCTGGTCATGTACAGGTTTACTACTCTTTTCAGTCAGTCTTGACAATCGGCAAATTTAATTCCTTAAAATGGTTGTTCTTTGATTTGAAGAACATCTCCACTCTTGTCTTGTGATACCATACTATGGTTCAATCATAGACTTGTTAAGGTTGGGAAAGGCCTCTATGATCATCAAGTCTGACTGTTAATGCAGCACCACCGTGTTCACCACTAAATCCTATCCTCAAGTGCCACATCCACACTCTTTTTGAACACTTTCAGTGATGGCAATTCCACCACTTCCCTGGGCAGCCCGCTCCAATGCCTCACCACCCTTTCAGAAAATACATTTTTCCTAATATTTAAGCTAAACATACCCTGGCATAACTTGAGGCCATTTCCTCTCATCCTGTCATTTGTTACTTGGGAGAACAGACCAACCCCCAAATGTCTACAACCTCCTTTTACGTAGTGGTAGAGAGGGATAAGGTAGAGAGTGATAAGGTCCCCCCTGGGCCTCCTCTTCTTCAGGCTAAACAACCCAAGCTCCCCCAGCTGCTCCTCATCAAACTTCACCAGCTTCGTTGCCCTTCTTTGGAAACACAAATAGTTCAAATAGTTTTACTTTTCTGTATTTAATTGTCTTACTTAATATACACATTCAGATTCTTAAAAAACCCCCGATCTTCTGATAAACAAAATGCCTTTATGACTGCCCCAGGTAAGCACAGTCTCCAGAGTGGTGTTTAAACCCTTGACAGAATTGACAGACATTTTCACATGGTTTGATTTTTCTGTCTCTAAAACCTTTGTGTTGCTGTCATTCTTTCCAAGTCTTAGCTGGACATGATTTATTTCTGACTGCTGCTGCTAAGATGGAAGCGAAGAATAAAAATTCCATGTGTTTCTCTGAGTTGTGCTGTCAGGAGAGGCATCAAAGCTTCTTCCTTCTGGAAAGAAGCCAGGCTTTTTAGCAAACAATAACTTCAGTAAAGTGAACAGAGAGAAACATGCAGGCGATGTTTTTTAACTGAAGGGAAAAGAATCTAATCGCATGAGCTGGGAAGACTGAGTTACATTTAGTTAGAACAGGGGAATGTGGCTGCTAGTCTTAATTTACAATGATGTGTGAGAAAGGTTTGCAATCTACCCTTAACACAGACACACTTTTCCACCCAAACAAAGGCATGTGCAAGCTTTATGTCAGCACTGGATTGCATCTCACCTTGGTTGTCTATGTTCACCTCATCCCTTTCACACATCTGCTTTAGAATAAGATGAACTTAACCCAAGTGGTGCTTATGCTTTCTTAATATAAAAGAAACCCCTTTCACATGAAGGGAGCTAGGGCTTGATCCAGCTGCCCCATTTCAGATCTTTCAGGGTATCTCACTTGGCCTTCAGCTGCTGGTCAGAAAGTGTGTGGGTGACTTACAGCTCCTGCATGGTATCTGCCAGTCCCATATAGGTGTTGGAAGAACTGAAATACTGAATTGATTCCATGGGATGAAATTTGGTTTTATGGCAAGAAACCAGTGCAGGCATTTACACATCTGAGGTGTGTGTCCATTAGAGTCAGTGAAAGCTAGTCACTACATGGACTGCATTGGAAGCTCAGCTCAGATGTACACTAACGAGCCTTTTAGCGTATGAGCTGTTCAGAGTCTCTTTTAGCTTAAGCAGAATCACTCTGTAGACTCCATTGTGCTTATTTAGACCTGGATTCAGGTGTCTTGATTTGGGGCTAAAGCTCACCTTGTATTTGGTCAGGTAAAAATTTCATTTGATGCCTCTGTTGCTTTCTGAAGGTTCAAGAGGCAAAAGAGCAGAGGAGCTAAAAGAGAGCCCAAGTGAAGACGCAGAGCAATATTGGATGTGTGACCTTGAGAAAGGCCTGGAAAAGATTTGTTGCCAGCTAAGTGCTGGTATGTACAGTGATGCTTCTTCCTGTTCTCTGCTGAGAGAAGCGGGGTTTGTTAAGTATACAGGGGTATACAGGGACACATGAAAAACCATTCGACTCTTGTCTTCACTAATCCAGAAGACTCCCGGTTTTTGTTAGCTACTGGGGCCAAAGAGTAAGACTTACCTATCCTTCATTCTTCGTTTCACAGAACAGTGTGGTATAGCAACTCTCACACGTGCATGAGTTAGCTGTGGCGAACAGTGACACAGAAAGTCAGGTAATGCTACATCTGCCAAGAAAATCCTCAGACGGGAATTCAATTCTTTAGATCAGAATTTCTTTAGAAGTGGCAGCTGCTTATGATTAGATTCTTAACACTGTGATGTGCAGAAAATAGAGTATGTTATTGTGGGAGAAGCTGTATTATTTGCCTTTGATAGATCCATAGAGTATAATAATTTAAAGAAGTCAGGAATTAAGCAAAAGCTCAGCAAAACAAACTGGTGCTGACATACACAGATGATGTCAACTGATAGCTGGTTGGCATTATGAATTGTTTTATAATTAGGAAATTAAAGCAAGTATGTACAAACTTTAACTTTCAGAAAACTGTAAAAGTACGTGTGGCTGTAAAATTATATTTACCCATTAATTTCTTGTCAAGTCTGTCATACCTGCTCATAAAATGCCTAATAAAGAAGCTTAAACATGCACAGTCTCATGCATTTCTTCTAGAAACCATGGTATGTAACAGCACAGTCCTAGAATACCAAAGTACAATTGTAAATATATATATAAGTTTTTGCTCTTCATTCCTTTTCAAATTGAAGTTGTTATTACAGCTTTCATCTTCTAAAGGCAGGAGAGCACCTAAGCCAGTCCCACTGACTCAGCCAAGACTGTGGAAAGCAGGATCTCTGGACTGAGAACTAAAACTGTTGGTTACTGGGATTCAGATTTCTTCCCAAGTTTCATTTCTGTTCCATTGCCAGAAAATAAATCCTAGGACTTCATAGGGAAAACAGATGTTAGTTGAACACATCCAGGGGTCTTTCTTTTGGGTCCTGTAGATCCTAGTAGATATTGTACACGATATATGGATATCTCATGACAGACATGGTCATATCTGATGATGAATGAAGGCAAACAAGCAGATTCATAGTAAAAAGCAGTCAGAATACAAGCCCATAGAACGGGCTTAAATCTAGGATATTTAGTTTGACTCTCAGTTGCACTTGGAAGTCAAGGAAATTTTGTACCTGTAGTCTGAAGATTAATTTTGGTTCTTTATATCTGAATTTCCAATTATCCACCCAGTGGACCCAGGTTCCTTTAAAAATATGCAAACTAACTTGCTTAAAACTTTTTGCATTTTTTGGGGGACTGATGGTGAAGAGTTCTTTGCACACTACTTTCAGTCTCAATTAGCTGACATGTTTTGCAGAATCAGGCACCACAAGTTAGTAGAACAGACAGAAGTCTATTCAAAACATCTTTTTGCTGGGTATTTCCTTCTAACATTGAGTAAATTAAATGGAGAAATTAATGTAAAACTAAAATATATTGAAACCAACAGATATATCCCAGTTATAAAAATGGCTGAGTTGGCTGATATGACAAGTTCCTCAGTTTTGAGTTGTGTTTCTTTGGGATGTGAATACTGTTGCTGAACAGTCCATACTGCAACAGTCAGTCCCTTTCACAAAGATGCAGATTACCCCAACCTCATACTTTGTTTATTAAAATTGCTTAGCTCTCCAGTGCATCTTTGATCATGATGCATTTGACTCCCCACAACAATTTCTAAGGGCATGTTCATTACCAATCTAACCTAACTTATCCTGTATACAGCTGCTAGCACCCTGAGAAATTGTGATACAGTAAAATGAAACAAAATGGGTCAGACATAGGCAAACTGAATGCTGCCAATATTGATTGCTTTGCATCTTACTTTATGCAAGCAGTTTTCCTTCACTGGAAAAAATACTTTTGACAACGAAATGAACCTTAAGGTGCTTTGGAGGCTGGTAGAATCTTACTTTCTTTATTTCTCTCATGCTTTATTTATGCCCTGTCAAGCGCCTGTAAAAGAAAAGCCAGGGCTCGCTCTCTCTTGATGTTTCACAATGATTTTTAATTATTGGAGCAAAGCTTAAACCTTACTAGTGTACCTTTCTCTCCAAGTTTTAGCTATAGTACCATAAAAAGCAAAATAAACTGAAATATTGCTATCTGTAATGCTTTTCTCTTCCTAATTGTGTTGTTATAAAGATGTATGAACAGTGACAAAGGCTTGTGGCCATCACTAAATCTGGATGGAGAGCTCAGTTTTCCTAGTGCATGTGTTAACCATTAGCATAAAAATATGCCCAGTTACTGGAGCTTTCTATGTATAATTTTTAAAAAAAGGACTGGTCATATTAGTTCCACTGCAAACTCCATCAGAGCTTCAGTTTCAATTTTATAATTTGTTTTCTAAATTAGACAATACAACAGTAAGTTTAAGATACTCTACCACTTGTATGCACCTTTGTTGCCTGTAAACCATGTTGTCCCCATCCCAAAGGACACTATGTGTTCTGCTGATGTGCTAAAAATTTACTTTTAAGCAGGCATATATTGCCTTTTGTCAAAATGAGACGAAGAGATTTAGAAAACAGTGGCATTATAGGCAAGAGAAGTTATAAATTGCCTAAACATTTATATCTCGACACTTCGGCCTTTAGGTAGCCAAAGCTGGAACTGTTTGCCTACCAGCTTTCATCTCCCAGATGTGGAGTAGATGTGCTGCAGCTGCTGAAAGGGAAAAAAATGAGGCTTATCATGTCCTTGGACATACTAGTAGGATGCTCTGCAGAACAAATACCAAACTCTTACAGCAGGGGCTTTTAAAGTGCATTTGAAGATCCAAGCCCTTACCTGTGTCTCAGTGAAATGACTTTGGCAGTCTTCTGAGCTTCCCCAGTCTACAGCCACAATGCAGTTTCACACAATGGACTCAGCAATCAGGAGCCTCCCAGCTCTAATCTGAGCTCTGACACAAACTGCCCAGCCTAAGCTAAGGGGCTTTGAGATGACAGAGAAGTTTTCTTGAATCACACCAAGGTGGTGGTGGGCATAGCTAAGGTCAGCACAGAGCTCGTATTGCTCAAGCAAGCAGAAAGAACATCAGGCTACAACAAATCCATGTCTGCACTGTAGCCACCTCCTCAGTAACACCAGTTCAACCTTCTCAATAGGTTAAGCTCACGTAAAGAGCGGGGAAAGGGAGCAGCTCAGGCAGGAATATACAGTTCATTCTGCTCTGCGTGTTCTGGGAAGATGTGGCTAGTAACCTTCGCAGGCATGAGGATGAAGCACCCTCTCTACCCTCTTAAGATACTACAGAACCAGTTTGCTGGTGCCTTAAGTCTCCACTGGAATGTGTCCTTAACCT
This sequence comes from Neopelma chrysocephalum, assembly GCF_003984885.1. NCBI lineage: Eukaryota > Metazoa > Chordata > Aves > Passeriformes > Pipridae > Neopelma > Neopelma chrysocephalum. The sequence goes on along the minus strand of NW_020897689.1, from coordinate 5,377,889 downwards.
TCAATGAAAGGAGCACTCAGTGGCATCAGTGGGTGTGTCTGTGCTGACTAAATCTGTGTAAAGCCAGCAGACCTCAGGAACTGCGGCTCCTTGGTGGGTTCCTTGGTGAACACCCACTGTAGAGGTCGTTGCTCCCAATATTCACTGCTGCCATTACCCACACAGTAGGCAAAATGCACTGCAATGAGACTTGTTCAGTCCAATCTCCAGGCAGAGTTTAATACAGTTTATTCCTTATTATAATTATTAGATTCATTATTTATTATCATAATTCCTCTTTACTCAGTTTTCATTCATATGCAAACTCCTCTACTCTCACTATTTATTCAGATGTGTTAAATATTTTCAGCATTTCAGCAAGACAATGTACTAAAGCTTCTAAATACTGTCTCAAAATGCTCACACATATGGCATACAATGTTAAAAGTGGCAGCTCCTTTTTAATGAAATGTCACTATCTGACCACTTGGATTTAATGCGCTCTAGTTCATGTTCTTTAGGAAAATTATGGACAAATAAGCTGAAGCTTTATCCTGAAAAAGTAACTGAGAAAAATGTCTTTGGTAACACTTTTTTTTATCTGTTTAAAATCACTCAACCCAGACACAGTTGAAACCTAGTCTAGTGGAAGGTGTCCCTGCCCGTGGCAGGGAGGTTGGAACTAGATGATCTCTAAGGTCCCTTCCAATGCAAAGCATTTTATGATCTATAAATTTCTGGGTACTGCTGCAGCTCAGGCCTGTGCAACATCAAGGCTATTGACACCCCACAGGAAGGAGTGAATCAACCACGCTGGTTTTAGCTAATTCTGCAGAATGGCACTGCGACCCAAATGCACCACCAGCCTGGCTCCTCCTGCAATGAATTTATGGGACTCCTGAGCACCATTGCTTCCTCCCATGAGCCATTTCTAGCTCATTCTCTGTCCTGATTGCAAAGTTAATACGGGGTGTTGCTTGTGACTGTTGATTTGTGTTAAGATTTTAGTATTGTGGCTGGGAGGCCCCGGAAGGTTGGCCAAATCAGGGCTAGTTCTTTTTGTAGTCAATGCTCATTATTTTACTTCTGGTTTTTATGTTTCTGCATGCAGACACAGACACAATTTACTTTCCTCAAGCATGGGGAATGACAGTCCTGCTTTAAATTCAAAGAAACATATGGGCTCATATGCCTAATGCCACAGCTTTACAGCATAAGCATATTATATGCAGACCAGTCCATACAGTTTGGAGGTTTTTTTAAGGTGGCTTTATACTGGAGGAGGACAAATGATACCTGAAATTACATGGAATTAGATCAATGTAGCAAATTGAAAACAATAACTGATTTAGCAATGACAGTTACATCTCCAAACTTTCTCTTCTAATGGGTTTGTAATGGTTTAATGCTTTGGTTTCAGGCTTTGGGGCTCTCAGTGTCCATCACTAAATAAAAACTGGGCCAGCATAGACGACTGTTGGTATCACAAAACGGAGTTGGGAGATACAAAGCTCTATGCAGGACCACGGCAGAGCACTCTAGCACTGAAACTGCTATGAGCACACTGGGTCACATTTAAAATAGAAAATAAATGTAACTGGGACCAGACTGAGGGAAGATCTCTACCTCCTCCAGCAATTTTCCTGAATGTGATAGATTGCAATGTATTTTTCTCACTTGTACCTCAGGAAAAGGGAGGGCATGAATTCTACTAGGCTATTTGATCTGAGGGAGTGGAAATTCACTGTGTGCACTTGGATGAAAATTTTTACTCTCAAATTCTTTACAGAATAATAGTTTTGTGGCCAGAACTGTAACAGTTCTTGAATTAATGAGGCCAGGCCTCATTTTATCATAAATAAAGTCGGGCTGGAGGGACTGTAGGTGATTATTCTGCTTTGTCAAAGTAGTTGGAGAGGAGGGTGCAGTGTAGCAGAGGGCAGCCACCAGACAACCTACATCTTGAGAGGAAAAAGGCCCATATCAGTGAGCTGTGGAGTCACACTTCAGAGATTTAATACAACAGGGAGATGTAAGTACTTAGAATTAAAAAACTACCTTCATCTTCTACAAGTCTTGTTCTGCATGAGTGGTGGGTTTTGGCTGGATGCTGGTAACTTTTGTGGCCTACTCCCATGATAAATTACTGTTCAGGAATTGTTGGCTTGGCCATAAAGCAATACGGGCTTGTTTTTTCCAAAGACCACGTGATAACTGGAATCACGTACCAGCTGTAATTTTCTTACTTCTGGCGAGAACATAATATTTTGATACAACAATTAATATGGATACCTACTGTTCTCATCTTGCAACAAAGAGACCACTGCATACCGCTTCTGAACTCTGTCTTATTTAAGTAATGTGCAACAGTGAGGTGCCGGCTTCTGTGGGCTTTGTTGCACCTCATTTTATGATAGATTTTCCTTCTCAAGATTTGGGTTGCAGGAATAGAGCAACTGCAGTAGAACAGAACTTTTCTAAAGAAAAATAAAACCCAAACAATCCCTCACAGCACTTGCATAGTGCTTGGAAAATATGAGTCAGGTCCATCCTCAAGCTCAGAAACCAGAAAGCAAATAAAAGAACCTAACAATGTTGCCCAAAATAAATAACCACAGTGTGGAGGCACCTAAATGGGGGACATGTGGGGGAGAAGCTCTTCATTTTTTTTAATCCTCAGGATTAGCACATCTGCCACAAACTAAACAAACAAATTGTTATTGGAGTCAGGAAAGGACAACTAATGTAAAACAGGCCGAGACATAAATTAGTAGTCATGGTAATCTGTCACAGGTGAGTGCTGCTCAAAGAAGTCACTTGAAGTGCCAAACAAACCTTCTACTGAAATCCTCGAAATCTGTTTATCCAACCACTTTATTTTAATATAAGAATCAGCAACAGGTACTATGAAAATGTGTATGGAGAAATATAAGCACTTCAACCTGTTGTAAAACTAATTATTAAATTTCCTTTTGTGGCTTCTCTGCCATCACAATGCCTGTGCAGCCCTGTACAGTGGTAAGTAGTCACAGTAAGTCAGAAGTCTCTAAATCAGAAGCCACGAAAACTTTAAACACTGCTTTTTCTTTCTAAATTTCAGTGTTTTATGGAATACAGTTCCTTCTTTTTCTTTGCAGCCATTAGAATTATCAATGGCAAAGAAAATAAAAGATGAAATTCCCATATAATCTTAGCTTCAACAGTGGAGTTTATGGTTTTATGGGGGAAAAAACCACCCGTGGTGCAGGACTAAGGATAAACAAAGACAGTTGGTAACAAGTAAATGTGCTCATCTTCTAAATGCTTTCATACTCACAGCAACTGTTTGAGCAACTTTGCAAAAACTTGTCAGGAATTGTCATATTATTTCTTTATATTTATTCCTTGGGTTAATGCTGGCTTGTAACATTTCAATATCAAGATGGTACATGAAGCAAAAGATAGTGATCATATGAACACTGAGGAAACTGTTAAGCAGAGGTCAGAATTACTGTCTCAAATCGACAAAAAATTAACATTCCTAAATTTGACCCAATGAGTAGACCTAACAGACCTCACACACACAAATACATGCTCTGAAAATAACTGAACAGGGACTATTTCTGCGGCGCTTGAGGAGCATTATGACTGTTTGTTCTTACAGTTCAGCCAGCCTTAATCGTCATCTCACATTTCTCACTCCAGAATACAACTGTCTGAAAAATTACTTCTGTCTAAAGTGCTGATAAATTTGGAAAACAATGTGGTGGATTTACCCTGGCTGGATGCCATTGCCCACCAAAACCATTCTATCACTGCCCTGCTCAGCTGGACGGGGGAGAGAAAATATAATGAAAGGCTCATGGGTCGAAATAAGGACAGGGAGAGATCTCTCACCAGTTACTGTCAGGGGCAAAACAGACCTGACTTGGCGACATTTATTTAACTTACTGTCAATCGAATTAAAGTAGGACAATGAGAAATAAAAACTAACTCTTAAAACACCTTCCCCCACCCCTCCCTTCTTCACATTTTTCTCTACCCCCTCCCTCCCAGCAGCACAGGGGGACAGGGAATGAGGGCTGAGGTCAGTTCATCAAACATTTTCTCTGCCTCTTCTTCCTCAGGGAGAGGACTCCTCTCACTCTTCCCCTCCTTCAGCATGGGATGCCTTCTATGGGAGACAGTCCTCCACCAATTTCTCCAGTTTGGGTCCTTCCCACAGACTGCAGTTCTTCATGAGCTGCTCCAATGTGGCTTCCTTTCCATCAGCTGTAGTCCTTCAAGATCAGCCTGCTCCAGTGCGAGTCCCCCACAGAGTCACCAGTCCTGCCAGCAAACCTGCTCCAGTGTGGGCTTCTCTCTCCATGGGGCCACAGGTCTCTACCAGGAGCCTGCTGCAGCATGGGCTTCCCACAGGGTCACAGCCTCCTTTGGGCACCCACCTGCTCCAGCGTGGGGTCCTCCAAAGGCTGCGGGTGGATTTCTGCACCACCTTGGAACCTCCATGGGCTGCAGGGACACAGCTGCCTCACCGTGGTCTGCACCACGGGCTGCTCTGGCGCCTGGAGCACCTCCTGCCCCTTCTTCTTCACTGATCTTGGTGTCTGTAGAGTTGGTTCCCTCGCATATTCTCACTCCTCTCTCCCAACTGAAGTTGACATTTTGGCTTTTCTTCCCCCTTCTTAAATACAATATCCCAGAGGTGTTACCACTGTCTCTGATGAACTCATCCTTGGCCAGCGGTGGATCCCTCTTGGAGTCAGCTGGCATTGGCTTTATTGGACAGAGGGGAAGCTTCTGGCATCTTCTCACAGAAGGCACCCCTGTGGCCTCCCTGCTACCAAAAATTTGCCACACAAATCTAATACAGTCCTTTTTTTTGTGAGAAGTACTGTCTGCTCAGGCTCACGTTGATTTGATCAGAACTCAATGAATAGTGCAACTTTACATTTCTTCCTTATGCGTGAAGCTGAAACAGTCCTAGAGGCTTTATTGAATCTTCAAGACCTGTGCTGTTTGGGTATAAAAACAAAGCAGGTTTATTTGATGGCTGAACAGTCTTAGCAGAGCTAAATAGCTTAGACAGCAAATCTTTATTTAGATTTAATTGCAGCAGAATCTAATTAACAGTTTTATATTAAAGACTTGAGAGTCTCTGATCTCTTTGAAAATCACCAATACTGCCAAAACTGCAAACTCATAAAACCAAGGAGACATTGAGAGATTTTTGCAGTGAAGTAATTTATGCAATTTCTTCATAAAAAAAAATAATAGCTGTAATGAAAAACTAACAAAACCACCGAAGTGATTTAAAGGGCCAAATCTGTGAGAAAGCATGAAGAGACTTTCCAAGTGTAAGCAGCAGAATACTTAAATATCAGTTAGGTAATTCAAAGTTTCAGATATTTTCATGCTATCATAAGGAGGAATCTAGGAAACATATTTATATTTTTTATATACAGAGTTATAAGGGTGAAACTGTGCCCCTAGCATGGGTGGGTATAGCCCTGCTCTGCCCGGCTGCCAAATGGTGGGGGAGCCTGTGGGCTCCAGGTAATGCAAGGCTGTAGCTGATTTCTCACGTTTCTCTGTAGCAGTACAGACACTCTTTGGTTCACTTGATCTGATGTGCAGACAGCAAAAATAAGAAGTTGCAATACTTCACGGAAGAGGAGGAAAGCAAGAGACAAGGTCACCTACAATAATCATAGAATCACAGAATCATAAAATCATTTAGGCTGGAAAAGTCCTCCAATTGAGTCCAACCTTTCACCAAACACCATTATGCCAACTAAACCATACCACTGATTGCCATGTGCAGTCATTTCTTGAACACTTTCAGAGATGGTGACTCCACCACCTCCCTTGGCAGCCCAATCCAACATTTAACCACCCTTTAATGTCTAACCTGATGTCTAATCTGAACCTTCCCTGGAGCAGCCTGAGGCCATTTCCTCTTGTCCTCTTGCTTGTTACCTGGCAGAAGAGGCCAACTCCCATCTGGCTACAGGTAGTTGTAGAGAGTGATAAGATCTCCCCTGAGCCTCCTGTTCTCCAGGTTAAATACACCCAGCTCCCTCAGCTGCTTCTCGTAAGACTTGTGCTTCAGATGCTTCACCAACACTTTGTTGCCCTTCTCTGGACATGCTCCAGCACCTCAACATCTTTCCTGTAGTGAGGGGCAGAGAATGGGACACAGGAATTGAGGTGAGGCCTCACCAGTGCTGAGTACAGAGAGGCGATCCTTGCCATGGCCCTGCTGATACAAGCCAGGATGCCACTGGCCTTCTTGCCCACCTGGGCACACTGCTGGCTCATGCTCAGCCAACTCTCAAACAGCACCCACAGGTCCTTTTCTGCTGGGCCACTTTCCAGCCACTGTTTCCCAAGCCTATAGCACTGCATGGGGTTCTTGTGACCCACATGAAGATGTGGCACCTGACTTGCTGCACCTCATACCGTTGGCCTTGGCTCATGGATCCAGCCTGTCCAGATGCCTCTGCAGAGCCTTCCTACCCTCCAGCAGATCAACACTCCCACATACCTTAGTGTCATCTGTAAACTTACTCAATCCCCTCACCCAGATCACCAACAAAGGTATTAAACAGGATGAGTTTATGTCTCGCCTCCCTTCAAAATCCTTGGCTGCTGATTACTTTCTCACCAGGATAAAGTATAGGTTTAGAAATAAAAACAAACAAACAAAAAATCATGTGACTTTTTTCTTTTGTTTATCATCTCTTCCTTTCTACTGCTCCACCATAAATGACTAATTTCCCCTTCAGTCCTCATGGGGGACTGACAGTACAGCATGACCCCCAGCTGTTTCAGGAATGGCTCTTCATTTTGCCAGGAGAAACTTGCATCTAGGCAGAATGTGCAGCCCGTGTGCAGACTCCATACTGTGTCTTTCTTCAGTGCAGCTACTGACCACATGTAGAAAGTGAAAATAAGGCCTACAGCTTCCTTTTTGCAGGTAAAATGCTACCAGGACAGGATGGAGACCTGTAACTTCTCTTCCTCTGTCCCATAAACTCTTTAGGTCTGGAGAGGACATCTGATCATGGCTGTTGTATGAGCAAGAGAAATCCTGCACTAGTCTGCTTACCTGCACAAGTTCCCTCTGCTCTTGCAAACCATTGTATCTGCCCAGGTTCCACCTGCCTCTTGGGCACGTAGATCTCCTTTAAGGAATGTCACAGCCACAGAGGGAGAAAATATAATGCTCAAAACAGTAACATGCACATTTTCTATGCAATTCTAACAAAGTCAAACAGTTATTTTGTATTTGCAATTCTAACAAACAGTTATTTCGTATTTGCTCCCAACAATTTTTTTGTGAGCAGTGAGACGTAGCCATACTCTATCACTGCAGAAATGCAGAAGTCAGAGGTACCTACAGGTTAATGAGACCATGAAAATTGCAAAATCAGATTTTTAGTTTTTTCCTTTCTGCATGGAGCTCTGGTGTGCTTTTATCTAAATTTTCTTCTTTTTTTTTTTTTTTTTTTTTTTTTTTTTACCCAGAGCAGCTGGGAATATTAGCCTTCCAGAAACAAGTTTTGCAGGAAAATCTAATTACATACACTATATTTCAACTCGGAGCATATTTTACAGCCTGCTTTGAAAACAAAGCTACTAGTTATGGTGCTATAATGTTATTACCGATGTTATAATAGGGATTTTGTGTCTGACCTGACTCCTATCTCACCACTCTATCAGATTGGTTGGCTTTTGAAAAGTCTGATTAAGCATTAACTAAAAACATAAATCCTAAGGAATTTTCCCTGTCACTTTGACATTTTCTAGTTTGCTGCCATGAATAAAAACACCGTTCTACAAAATCCCATGCTGTTGCTTTAGTGAATGAGTGCAAAACACTCTTGGAGCCATGGTAAATACAGATTTTTACATGGAGACACTTAATTTATTCCAGCTGCATAATTTCTCCTCTCTTGCAATGTCCTGTTCTTTCCTAATCAAACCACCTGTTGGTTCAGATAAATGGCTAGAACTACTATCTGCCTGTTTAAAGTTTACAGTCCAAAGAGGATGTAATAACAAGATGGTGATTCAATCTGTATTCTCCAAACAGATAACTAAATTCAATATTCAAATCAAAGACGAATGTTCAGTTGGACAGAGAAGCAGCTGAAGCAGCTTGGTAGACTGCATTCCTAGCGGGAAGAAAGTCCTCTGCCTTTAAAATCTAGGCTCTTCTCACAGTTAGAAACACACCCTTAGGAAACAGCAAACAGATTCTCCCAAATACGGGGAATTGCACAGTTTCCAAATAAGGAATTCTCCATGGAGTCTTAAACAAAGGAAATCATCCTTTTCCTACTGTAAGTCAAATGAATCATTTTTCCCCTAGAAGAAACTTAACTATACTTTCCTAGATGAACACATTCACTTCAGCATTTTGTAGGACCTATGCTTTCAGTTTTGTTTTTGCAAAATGATATAGAAACAATGTCTCAAGTTCCAGCAGGCAGACTAGTTTCTCTAGCTGCTTTGTATTCTCAAATATTCTCAAACTGATCTGGGAAAACCCATCTGTCTGCAGAGATAAGATGAAAAGCACTTTTTTAAAAGTACAAACTATCTTTATGAAGTCTATAGAGAATATGTTCACATGAGAAATATTTGTTACTACACCCAGAACAAAGGGACCAAAGCCAGATGTGTATAACTCATTTAGGAAAGGGGGGCAAAAAAGCCTTAACCGCTGCCTAATCTGCTTTTGCTCTATTAGCCTTTTGCTGAGTAACAGGCTTTAGGAACCTCTTACAACCAAGGTCAAAGATTGCTACACTCTCATTAATTTAAAAAACTGCCTTTGAGCCCACAGCTGACATGCCCTTGCCTTCCAGTTCCAGCAAAGACACCTCTACCTCTATGTAACTTGCAATGCCAGCTTGTGAGCTCCTGGTCAGAGCTGAAAATGTAAGTTATGCTCAAATCTACAGTTCCTGCCTGGAATTAGGATTTTCCCCCTATGCTTTGTATCAAGTTTTTGCTTGCAACTTTCTAAGAGCTGTTTTAGCCCACAGGCAGACCTTTCAATTACTGGTTCAAGATCTCCCAATAAAATCAGGATCTAATTATTAGTGATTTTTTTTCCCTCTGAGAAGTTGGTAAGCAATCAGATTTAGTGGGAGCGTGGCTTCTGATCAGAATACTCCCTAAATATCCTCCTGATACACTCGAGGCTGCTAACTGCTCCAGGCCAATCAGTCCCTGGAAGGTGCCAGCAGGCCTCCTAGTGATGCTCCCCCAGAGCCGGCTTTGAGAAGAAATACAGAGTTAGACCCCATAAAGAAGGCAACACAGCTGGAATTTCCATGCATATCCTCTGACGCTTACTTTTCATCTCTATGCTTGAGGGCTATATCTCAGTTCAGTACAACATTTTTCTCCTCAGACTTTTTTTGTTGGTAACAAAAGCACAATCAATAAACAATGTGAAAGGAATACTTGGGAGGAGTGAAAAGGTTATTTTGGATTTTAGGAAATAATGCCCACAGTCCATAAAGTTTCTTCTTCTACTTAGCAAGAGGAGAGATGTGGGGAGGAGTAAGAGAGAAGGTTGATGCTTCTCCGGTTTCACTTCTCTGTGACAGAATGGAGGGAGTTGTGTTCCACATCTGGTCTTAAAATGAGCACTGGACAAAGCCCACCCCAACCACTGCTGAGAGTTACACTCTCTATCACTCTCCCTCTCAGCTGTGTTCATCCCTGGGAAGGCACTCTCTTGCCAGGCATGTTCTTGCCTCCTCCCACTCACTCACCCACCTGAGTTTCCCTGGCAGCTGTGTCTTAGCCTTGCTCCAGCCCTTAGGATATCTCCACCTACCACTTCCTGCCATGAAAACGCTTTAGATTTATACCAGATCTGCTAACTTGGATAACAAGGCACCAAATGCTGAGCTGCATCACCTCTCAAGGGCACAGATGGGGGAAGGGATGCAGAAGTGACTTAATGTACCTTGGCAGCTCTTTTTCTGCTTGGGTTCTAGGGTATCGGCACACATCGAGAACTGAATCTGTTTTAGCAGCCCTTGAATTCCTTTAATTCATTCCAGTAGCCCCTTTAGTGTGTAAGAGTCACCACAGTGAACACTGCACAGCATCTACTGTGTAGGAGTATTTATGACTGTACTCTACAGCTCTCAATATGTGACAATTTTCCTACTCCAGTTGCGATCCTTCATGATTCTGCAGCTGCTATAGCCTGGCCTTGATGTGATCCTTCGTCATTGCTAGGACCCCTATGCCATTCCTTGGTGCACAGCACAAGGACAAATATGCAGCTCTAGTCTAGTCAGGTGTGGAAGGGTGCAAAGGCTTGTAAGAGAGAAAGAAGGAGGGAGAAGGGGCAGGAAGATGAGAGCTGTGTAGCTGTGTGGAGATTAGGAAAGGAGCTGCAAACAGTCACAGTCTTTTGGGAGGAGATATTCCACAGGAAGCTCAGCAAGAAAGAGGAGTGTACTTTAGACTCCCTCTTCACATCTTTTTTGTGGAAAAGGGAGTGAATTGGTTCAATGACTCGTTATTCAGGAGGTGACTTGTTCCATTTGCTCTACTCCAAGTTATTAAAAATGGAAATACGAAAAATTAAAACAATTTTCCAGACTCTCACTCCATCAGTGACTGAAAGGAAACAAATATTTTTACATCCTATTTCTACCAGGTATGTAATTTAATATTGCAAAACTGTAATATTTAGGCTGTAAATGCTTCAGGGAACCTGAAAGAAAACTATTTCCACTGGATTTTATATCACAGAAACATTTCTATTACTGTAAATTTCTGACATGGTAAAAAAATGAGCCTTGATGCATTTAAAATTACCTCTTCTTTATTTACCCCATAACTTTACAGCAGGAAAGGTTTCATAACTATTGAGTATTACACCACAAATAATGTCAAAACAATGAATGTCAAGATTCCTAAAGAGAAAAACTGTAGTTTTATGACAGTAGGCAACGGGGACAGAAGAAAGACACAAAAAGAGAAGGTAATTTATTAAAAGCTGAACATTATACAGAAGCAAATATATGACAACATTTCTAATAATGTAACTCTCAGGAAATGTATGCTATGAGTCCTTTTGAACCCCTCAAGACTTGTGTGTGGAATGCAATATGTGCCGGAGGCCCAAACCAAAGCACACATACAAATACTTCAAGGAATTAATTTAAAATTCCTGCAGGTAGTGTAAATTATTGGGACTGCAATGTCAAGATCTTTATGCCTGAGATGAATAAAAGCAAGTCTGCTATATTCCCAGAATATAGGAATAGCTGCTCCATGGCATGATAAATTACACCTTTCTCCCCTCACTTTTACTGGTTTTCTTACATTAGGAAAACCTCATTTTTGACCAAAAGCAAGGTGTTGTTTTTCCCCACAAGGACCAATGATTATACATTTTTATACATTTCCTATCCACCCCACATTTCTATCTCTCGTTTCCTGGAGACTGTGTCTCCCCACCATGCTAGCCTAATTGTCATAATAAAACCATGCCCTGTTCAGTTTCTGAAAGACAAAACAGGATCCGAATCCAGGAAAGGGTTCATGGCTGTGAATCAATTAAGGAGACTTCCTCCAGTCCAGAGTTAGTTAAGTAAGACCATGAGCCTCAAAGATTTAGATGTCTAACTTGTATTTAAAGGTACCTAATTACCTTTAAGAATCTGAGCCTAAGCCCCTTGGGGTTAACTTGTGGCTCTCTCCTTAGCATTTCCTACGGCTATTTCAGAGAGATCCCTATTCAGTTTGCTGATGCTAGGCATTTCAGAAGGGAATAGGTCTCTTATTTCAAATCTGTGGATGCTATTATGTATCAGAGCAGTTAAAAGCTAAGGTGCTTCAAAGGAACTGCTGGCACCTTTTAAATCACCTTCGTGAATTTAGCTTCTTGTTCCCACTGTCTTGACTTTGCACACACCTGAAATCCACCTACTGTCCCTTATTCTTATGCTTTCCACCTTTTATATGCTTCAGTACAACAACTCTTCCACGAGCCCTACATATCTCCTTCCTCTAAGAAGCAGCAGGCTTTTTCTTCCCTCTCCTGCTTTGCAACATCCTTGCTCTGGAATCCCTCCAGTAAGCTCCTTAAGCACATGGAGTCGCAAGTACTTAGCAGAGAAGAGAATTACATAAATAATAATAATAATAATTAATAGCCCATAAATGGAACCTTAAGGGGCTTCTAATCTTCACACGTGCTTGGAAAGGAACTTTCCAAAACTATTTTATTTGGGTGAGAGTTCTTAGTGGCAACATAATAATCAAAATATCAAACAAGTTTGTACAATTACATAGCCAAGTGGGCTCCAGCACAAGACAACATGTGTATATAGTTTGGCTGTGGCAGAGCATTGCCCATCCCTGGATTCTTTAAGTTGATTTTTAACCAAAGTTTGCAGGGAACGTGTAGGATGCGCTACTCTTCTGCGCTACTCACTTGAAACTGGGTGCCAAGTTGGAGGAGTGAATCATTTTGGAAGCAATGGGTTTCTTTGCATTTCCTAGAATAAGACGTGACATAATGTATGCAGTTACATAGCACATGCTAGCAATACACCGTTGATGCCTATATTTAATGATCTTGATTTTTTAAAGTTAAATTATGTATATATAATGTCAACAACTCTGGTGTTTGTAAGAACATTATGTTCTCTATTTTCATGAAAGATTTTAGAATCAAAATTGTGAGCAAAATGAAAGGAGTTAACAGTCCTGCTGTGTTTTCTCGTCTTTCTTGTGACTGAAATGTTGCTTATGTGTGAAAAAACAGATATATCCTTGAATGAATAGTGATTTTTGCTTCAGACCAGTTTGATTACAGTATCAGTCCCCCAACTGATCAGCAGTGGGATCTTCGAAGAGATACTTAACACTGAGTTTTTCGTGAAATACACTTATTTTAGTAAAAACTTGAACGGTTGAGAGTGGAGTATTGAACTGCACTTGTAAAAGAGCTGTCCTGGAAACCCACATTCCCAAAGTGGCTCAGACACAGGCCATGGACCCTTTTCCCTTCCATGGCACGTGCTTGTGTGCTGGCTGCTACTTTCCACTTCTGGTCCTGGGGAGCCAGCGTTGCGTTTTCCACAGGGACATAGAAATATCCTGGGGAAAACTAGCCTTCCCTTGGAAAAAAACAAGCTGCCAGTGCTAGCCTACCCAGGGGTGGGGAAAACTTCTGGCTTGGAAATGGCCGCACTGAGGCAGCCCTCGGGGCTGCGCTCCTCTCACACAGCTTGCATGCAGGGTAACGGAGGATCCTCTGGGGTGAAAAATAAAGATTTGCCCGTATTAGCCCTCCGTTTCCCTCAAGTTTTCCCTCCCGGCTCCTCGGAGAGGCCCCCACGGGGAGGACAGGGCCGGGCCGGGCTGCGGCCGCTCCCGCCTCTCCCGCCCGGCAGCGGGAAGGAGGCGCCGAGCCGGCTTAGCGGCCGCTGCCGCCATGGAAACGCGATCCCGCTCGGCGGCTACCCGGGGGCCGAGGGCAGAGGATTCCCGTCCCGCTGAGGGGGGGAGAGAACCCAAGAGAAATCAACCCCAAACTGAAAGAAACCAGCGCCACGCAGCGCTGGGGTGGTTTGGTTTTGTGGTTTTGGTTTTGATTTTTTTTTTTTTTGACGTAGGGGGAATCGTCCAAATTTCGTCAGCGCACCACTTGTTATATTTATTTACTTTTAATAACCCAGGAAAGCGGCAGTGGGCCGAGCTAGTGGGGAGTTTTTTCCTGGCTGAAAGGGGAGGAACTGTTCTTGAGCGGGGAGCTGAGGGGGAGGCAGCGCTCTGCGAGGCGGGCGGAAGGTGACAGGGCTGGAGGACGCGGCGGGATAGCAGGGGCTGGAAGGGTCGGCTGTGGCGGGCAGGATGGAGAGGGCTGGCGGGATCTGGCGTAGGCAGATGGTGCTGCAAGTCTCCTCCTACAGTGTCTGGAAGGACCTGAGTATGGGGGCTGCAGCTGCGCGGAGGGACCTAGTGTGCACGGGGAGGCAGGGAGGGAAACTGGAATGTAAAAACATGCAAAGAGAAAGAAACAGAGTGGGTTGAAGGGGAGGAATCTATAGTCTGCCTGGGAAGAACAAAGGCAGTAAGACTACTCGTCATCAGCTTCCTCCCAAACGTGGAGCAGGGCCCCCCTCGGGGGCTGACTGACCGCAGCCGAGGTGGTCCCAGAGTCAGCTGCTGCTGGGGCACTGCTGTGCAGCCCTCTGCCTCCTCCTTGCACTGTCTTTCCTCATCCCTTGCGCTGACCCCTGCTAATCCTGCCCAAAACCAGGGGAAGGAAGCAGAACAGTGGAGGGGCTCATCATTACTACAGAGTTGAGGCAAGGGGGATGTCCCCAGCTGATGGACCAGCTGGGCTGGAAACATGGAGCTGCACCCACAATTTGCTATTTCTCTGCTGTCAACAAGTAACAGCAAGAAAGCATCAAGCCCTTATACTGCTCATCTGTGTAAAGGATGGCAATTTGCCACTGACAGAGGTTAATCCTCCAGCTCAAATGGCAGAAGGCCATGCTGTGTAGTTACAGCATTCATCAAGCCTGCTAATGATCTTGTGGTAACATACATGAATTCAGATGATGAGCATCCTCTCTTTGCTTTTAATATAGCCTGCAAAATTATGCTGCAGGACTTGTTCTTAATTTATCCTCCTTCTGCATATATTCAGCATGTTGCTGGTTTCAATGGCAGGATTGTGTGTTGTTTTCCACAGGATGCCTCTCTTCCTCAGGGCATGAGGTGGATGGTGCTCTGGGGATGAATTGTAGCTGGGCACAGAAGAGGCATGTTGTCCAGATGGCTCCTGTTCTCCTTTTGCAGAAACTGGAACATGTATAGTGAGCGATGTGAGGGAGGTACAATGGAGACAGAATTGTCTCAGGAACAAGGTAGTTAAACACCACTTAGCAGAACTGGAATCTCTTTTTGCCAGCGTGACAGAGCTGCTTACACATCTCTGGGCATCAGCTGGCCAGCATGCTGGCCACTGCAGGTATGTAGCCCATTCTCAGATGTCCAACCTATGCTGAGATCACCAGACTTCTTGTCCCAATAAAGTGGTTGCAAAGAAATTATAAATACTCTGAAAAAGTAAGAAAACCAAAAGTTGGAGGTGTCTCAGATTCAGAATCCAAGTGTCCCTTGTTCATGTTTTTTACCGGCCTTAAGGTTTAGTTAAATGAACATTTTCTGCAGTATCAAAGCTAGATTCTGTTCTTTCATGTCACATCTGCCCTTACGCTGTTCCCTGCCTCTGTATGGCAGCTACCAGCTCCCCAAATGCACTAATGAAACTGTCTGTGGGCCTGGAATGCAGATGATTTACAGGCCAACCTCATAAATGATTGTATCAGTTCTACTATGGAGGCAGCAAACTGTGCTGCCAGAATGGGACTGGGCAACTGGAGATGGGAGCCAAGAGAGAGGGAATGTCTTCAGCTTCCTTTGCCAAGGGAGGAAATATTCCTATAACAACACCCTGAGTCTCTCATCACTTGAGTAGTAATGATGGTGTGAAAACTTGCCCCTCTCCTCCAGATGGCCTGTAGAAACATCTACATTAGTGTTCATGAGTAACTTGGCCATCTCTGAGCCCCTGATCAACACCAATAAATAATTTTCTGGGCAGAGCAGAGCTGGAGCAACATTTGGCATATGAAGACACACAAGCAGAGGCAGAACAGAGAAGAAATCAAATAATTGACCAGGGGCTCACCAAGTGGTCGCTGGCTGTTCTGCTCACCAGTGATGCTAGAATCCCACAGGAAAAAAAACACCTTAGAACATCACATGTAATTACAGACTGCATCCTCACACAATTCTGCAAGAGGCACAGCTCTTAACCCTGCATTTGACTAAAATACTAATTTGCTTTGAGATATTCTGTTTATCCAAAAATACCTCTCTTCCCATTTAGATCTGTTCAGGACAGCTGTTTTTCCATTTCAACCTGCCTGGCTGAGGTACCTGGAAAGGTGCTGCAGATTGTAAGCAGCATCTCGGTGCCCAAGGAGTGACAGTGAGCTGATTTGGCATGCCAAGTCCTGCCTGCTGCAGGGGCAGCCCAGCCTAGCCCCACCCAGCCCAGCGTAGCTCAGCGCTTCAGCCAGACCATGGCTGCTGCTTTCATTTCCTCCCCCTGAACTGAACCCGTGGAGGGAGGCAGGCTGCATTCCCCAGGGAAAAGCAGGCTCTGGAATACATTATTGATTTGCTGGAGGAGACTCTGGCCAGAGGGCAGTGAGAGACCAGGACAGCTGGGCCCTGCACGTGGATGGCTTGCTGGGCCAGAGATCAGTATATTTCAGTATACCAGGGAGCAAAGCCAGAAGTTAGAAGGGTAGAAGTTTTCTTTGTTCTGTTTGTCTTATAGAAAAAAAAAAGGCAAGAAAATAGGTTTAAGGATTCTGGATATAGAGGAGGAAATAACCTCTTTATTTACAGAATAGCACAACCCAGCCAGCAGTGACAGTTTTAAAAAGGACCGTTTTATGGTTGTCTGTAGCTGAGGAAATGGTGACTGGTAAGGGTGGGGAATCTAGAGAACTTAGTACATATTTGTTGGGTTACTTTTGGTTTGAAATAAGGGCAGCTTCAAGGATAAGTGACCAAGTTCCCAAGTCAGTATTTTGTGGTTTTACAATCACACTTTCAAAAATGTTTTCTCCTTCCTGTTGCTGTGTGGAAGATCCACCAAAATAGCCCTCAAGATTGCCAACACACCAGGCAAAAGAAAAAAAGTATTACTAGTAGCATCTGCTAGTTTTGCAGTCTGTGTGACATACAACACCAGGAGACACATAGATTTGAAATGCAAGTGTGTTTTCTATTGTGTTTTATTTGACAGTGACTCTTTAAGAAAATAACATTGCCTCCAGAGTTTATTTTACAGTTCCCAGTAAATAAGAGCTAGGCTGCCAGGCGTGGTTACTTTGTTTTGGTTTTTTTCTTTCTTTTTCAGTTGCTCCTAAAATCATGGTCTAAAAACTCCTATAATGCAGATTGAGCTGTTGCATGGTTTTGGAAGGACTTGTTCATTGTGTCCCCACAGCACTCCATACTCTGCTTCACTGTTGCACAGTTGCCTGTAAGTCTGTATTCAAATAAATAATTTTTATAACTTTGTTCTTTTCTGAAGGGCACTTCCTTTTTTTTTTTTATAACTACAAAAAAAAATAATGAGCTAAATAGGGCACAAGTGGTGACTGATGAGTTCATGCTGACAGCATGCTTCTTGGGATGGCTTTGGTCCACGCAGCCCATACTCCTCAGGCAGTGCCCAAACACAAGCCAGAAACTGTTCCCAGGAGACATCATGGAGACTGGTTTTAGGAGAGAAGAAGAATGCTGCCACATGGCAGCAAGCTGGCAGTGTCACTGGCCCTTACAGTCAGAGGACAGGCACTGAACCTGTTCAGTCTAATACAGATGTAACTGTAATCAGGTAACTAGTAGGAAGTGCTACCACAAATTTCAGCTTCATTAAGTGCCTAGCTGTCCTACACCTCTCTTCTGTAGTAAGAGTGCACAGAATGGTCCTGGTCCACTGCAGTATCTATTAGGACAGCCTCAAGCTGGTGGAACATGTAGGGTGCATGAATCTGCTTGACTGGATTCTTTATAGAGTGTATGGTGATTTAAGAAAAAAAATACAGATTTCAGCTCTACCAGATATATCTGAGTAGTCTTCCTTTTGTCAGAAAAATGTGTGTTTCCTCTAGGATGTGAAATATGAGTTACAAGGTAAAGGGAGAAAGAAGATGGATAAAATTTGTATTTTCTTCTCCTACTACAAGTCTGTAACCTCTGGCAGTGAGTGTCATGTCAGCTGGGCACTTTCATGCCTCAGACACTGCTGCTAAGCCTGCCAGCGTTTGTCTCTGAGACACCAACATCAATGTGAAGGAGAAGGGAAGATATCAGGAACCTGTCTCCTTCAGCATGCTGCTTCAGCTATTCAGCCACTCAACTTAGGGATACAGCAGCTGTAAAACAACAAAATAAATTCCAGCTTCCCTTCCTCTCCCTCCCCAAACCCCCTGGGTTCTCCTGTAATGTCTGTGGTCACCCATTTGGGTTATTTGCAAAGTTTCCACTTACCACAGTAATTTCGTAGGAATGAATGTATTCCTTACAGTGCTGTGTGATAATAAGACCAAAAATAGGGAATGGAAACAAAGACCAGAGTAGAGTAGAGGCTTGCCTATAACTGCCCTTTTACTAAGTAGCCTGAGCAGAAAATCAGGGAAAAGCCAGGCAGTACTTCATTCTGAGCTTTCACGCCAGTTAAGACTGAAAGCTATTGCTGACAATTTTGCATGGTTAAGACCCCATTTAGGATTGGATGGTGTTTGTTCAGGCAAGAAATCTGTCTATGCAGTTAACTCCCAGCACTTTAGTTAGTCTGATTCACAGGTTGTCACATCTGAAAACAGTGAAGTCCAGTTGAATTTGAAAATGAAACATGAAGATCCATGTGCACCTTAAAATTGCCTTTCTTAAAACCAAGACAGTGAGTGCAAGCCCTCACTTCTGAAACAACCGTACTTTCAAATCCCTGAGGTTTTGTTCCTCTCTCCTCCTGTTAGGCTGTGTGAATATTTGGAGAGTTTAAGTCACTGAGAGTTTCACTGCATAAGTGTCTGGCTGACTTGAAGCTTCATAAGTAGCCTTATACCCTGGAACAGCTGTCTGTAGAAGAGCAGGTGGGCTGTGTGGCCTTTAAAATCAAGTAACAAGCTCATCTGGTACATACTTAGATCTTTTTTAAGGCAGGAAAGACACAGATGTTAAGGAAAAGGTAGTATCTGTGCAATATTTTGTGCAATTTTTGGTGTCAAATATAAGAAAGATATAAAGCTACTAGAGAGCATCCAGAGGAGGGCCATGAGGATGGTGAAGGGCCTGGAGGGGAAGCCATACGAGGAACAGCTGAGGAGGTCACTTGATTTGTTCAGCTTGGAGAAGATTAGACTGAGGAGAGACCTCGTTGCAATTTACAACGTCCTCATGAGGGGAAGAGGAGGGGCAGGTACCAACCTCTTCCCTGTGGTAACCAGCGACAGGACCCAAGGGAATGGCCTGAAGTTGTGCCAGGGGAGGTTTCAGCTGGATACTAGGAAAAGTTTTTCACCCAGAGGGTGGTTGGGCACTGAACAGGCTCCCCAGGGAAGTGGTCACAGCACCAAGCCTGACAGAATTCAAGAACTTGGACAATACTCTCAGGCACATGGTGTGACTCTTGGAGATGGTCCTTTGCAGGACCAGGAGTTGGACTCGGTGATCCCTTCCAATTCAGGATGTTGGATGTGTGTGGAATAAGGAGGAACTAACCCAGATTTACACAGATAACACACTGAATTAATCATGGCTAGGCTTCGCGAACGAAGATTTGGGAAGGGCTCTACCCACGTTTGTTGCAAGCGCGTTGGTGGCTAAAAAGGCCAATACGAGAAAGGCATGTCCGGTTGCAAAAGGCACAGGAGAAAGACTCCTTAGGTGGTAACTGAATTAATACATACCTTTGTTTTAGGAGTTTCACTTCTCCAAAACCGCCTCTGGGATTTAGGTATTTGATTTTCAGTGGTACCAGGGTGCTTCAATGCAGTAATTACAAGTACAGACTTACTGTGAAGGCTCAAAGAGAAGAACTAAGTGGCTCTGAGTAATAATTTTAACGCCCAAAGCAATGCCAGTGTGTGCTCCCAGCTCCCATAAAGTGGCCATAGCTGTGCACCTTTTCAGTGAGAACAGTGTTTGAACAACTCCAGCCACTGTGCTTTTGTAAACTGGCTTTCAAAGGTTCTAGGTTTTCCATGTCATTGTGGAGGAGGACAAGCCTCTTCTGAAACACATGTTGATCCTACTCTTTTATCTTACAGGAGGGGCATCCTAGCTTGATCCAAAGAAACCTGCATTGCTTCGGAAATGAGCTGTCGCTGGTTTTGCATTGCTCTTAAGTGGAAGGCTTTCTGTGCTTGGCCTTGTAACAGTCAAAAGCCTCCAACCTAAAGTCTACAGCCACAAGTGTACTTCACTTTTTATTTCAGTCTTTTCTCAGAATCTCAGAGTACAGAAATATGGTTAAAATTCCCCAAGCAGTTTTAGTAATCAAATATGAGAACAGTATAAAAATATTTCTGTGAAATTAAAGGAAATCTTACAAAAAATTCAAGTGGATTTTTGAATAGCATAGTTTTAAAGCTAATCAGTAGCTTAAAAATGCACTTCATCTTTGGAATTTCACATAAAAACCACTTCTAAAAGAAAACATCCCTGGTTCTCCTTTTTCTTAGTTCCCAGGGTACTTGCAACAGCTTGTATTTTATGTGGTGAAATTAGTGTAATAGGCAGTGAATTGAAAGAAACTAAATGATATTTGTCCTTTGTTTATCTTGTTTATTTGCTGACTTCTTGCCTTACAGACCTGAATTGGTGCCATCTGTCCTTTACAGAAATAGCACTCCTTCACATCGAAGGCCCAAGCCACCAGCCCCTTGGAACAGCCCACATTTTAGACAACAGCAAACTCTCCCATCCCCCTTTTAAAAAGGCCAGTGGGCTGAACTTATCAAACTCTTTCTGTGGACTCTTCTGACATGTAAAGGGGAATGGCAAGGAGGGAAGACCTGAACGTAGTAATGGGATGAACTGCAGTGCACAGCAGTGTAGCCAAGAAGTACAGAAGATGGCTAAAGGAGTACAGAAAGGCTGAAGAAAAGACAAATCAGAAGAAAATATTGAGACACTTTTAGCAAAGCACACGTGTCTATTTTATTGTGCTGGGTTTTGTGGCAGTGCTTTAAGAGTTTATCAGCCAGACTTCAAAAAGTCTTGGCCTCCACCCCACTCATTTATGTTGCCATCTAAGCCAAAGATTTCAATGGCTTTCCCTCCTTTCCCAGCCTTGCCTTGCAAAGTTCCTCCTCTCCATTCCTTTTGCTCCACACAAAGTGCTCGTTAGCTGTCCACTGCTTTCTAGCCCTTTTCCCTTCTATGTCTGATCACGTCTCTCAGATAATTTTAAGACATTTTTGAAAATACTACATTAGAATGCCTCCAGTTTTGAAGTTTCATGTTACTTTTCCTTCAGCTGTACACTGGCAGATGAAAGAAGCAGAAATCATTGCCTGCTTAAGATAAAAACATCTCCACAGCATCTAAGCACAGCTCTGTGGTGAACACAGACTGTCTTATCGTTTGTCTGTTCCTTCCCTATGACTGCTGTCCCTACGAGCCCATTCTTCAATTTTCTACCTCAGCTTGTGCCAAAAGTAGTATCCAAGTATTAAGGTATAACAAAGTGCATTAGAAGGACTCAGAAGTTTATCTTTACAGCAGGGCCAAGAGGCACTGGCCTTTCAAAAAGCAAGATCAAAACCAGGGTGTCTCATGTTTTACCTTCCTAGAGCAAATTGAGAATTGCACAAAGATGTGAATTATACTCACATGGATGGCACAAAGTAATGGAATAGAAGTGTTCTTGGAGTATTAATTGTGATTACCTCAACAAACAAGATGGGCACCTTCGACATCTAATCCAAGTCTTGTTTACCTGGACCATCACTTGCCCCTAAGTATACTTTGCCTCCCATCTAGATTTAATTCATCACAGTAAATTGTGTTTTAACAGGGAGAGATCAAAGAAGTTGTTAACAGGCATCTTTTACAGATTTTAAAAAGTCTGTTTTTAAATCAGAAACTAGGTGACTTAAAATGTCTGGTGGCCTATTCTCAGAGACAGTAATTTGCTTAGTTTACAACACAAAATTCTCTGTCTGCTGTAACCTGCCAAGCCAAGATTCTGATATCCTCAGAAATGATTTGCATGCATGCTGGCCTTCACTGTGCAGGAATCAAGCTGGTTTAAGCAAGCCACATTTCCTGTCTGGTTCAAGACACAGCCTTCACACACCTTGGAAGTTTCTTATGATTGGAAGAGTTTTGATCACTTGTTGCAGTCTGAGCAGGGCTGGTTTGAAGGGCTCTGCAGTGACAAACACAAGCTGCCAGCCCTTTGAGTTAGCCACAGCACCCTGTTTTCTCAGTGGTGAACACCCTTTAACTGCAAGTGTTCCAACTTCCAGGCAATAAGCCCTCAGTCTGCACAGTAGATTGTGTTAAGTCGGGACTGCTCCTGGATTGCTTACCTCTGAAAGCACTTTAAGACAAGGCCAGCACAAACACGCTGCAGTAGGTTGCCCCCCCAGTCTGTCAGTATTCAAAGAAAGCATACGCACAATCCTAGCTCTGTAAGAGGGAAGGATACTTCCTAGCAGGGCATGTTATAGGGGAGAAGATAACTTCCACCCTACTGCTTGGGTGCACAGTCCAGCACTGGGTAGAGCTTTGTGGCTGTTGTAGTTCTCAGTCTTGTGAGAAACTTGGACTTGAACTGACCTCAATTAAAGTTGCATGTGTTTTGCTGAACAAGTAATCAGAACACTCTCAGTTCTAATATTTCAACACAATGTTTTTGTCTCATGTTCAGGATAAAGACTGAAAAATATGACCACCAGCATCCCCCAGTAAAATACGTAGAAATGTTCTCATGTGGAAAGTTTCATTTTGACATCTTCCAATTCAAATTACTTCCTTTTGGCTTTGTTTCATGTGGAGATGTATACTCAAATGTACTTTTACTGCTTTACAGGCCTTAGGATCTATATCCCACTCAACACTGTCATGGTTCTCCTAGTGCACCATTCCAGCCAGAGATTAGAGTGTGGCAAGGGAAAAAATACCTTGATAAGAACCACCATCCCAAATTTGTTTCCCATGTGTTCCAGCAAGCCATGTTTGAATTAAGATGATTGAATCATTAATCAAATAGTTCATTCTTCTAGGAAAAAAAAAGTTAACTTCTTCATAGTTGCATTTTCCTATAAAACTTTTTTTTGGTGCAAGTTTTAAAGCAGCTGTAAAACATGGCATATTTGACAATCATCTTCTTATTTATGGACCTTAGTACAGACTAAGGACAGATTCAGCTCTTCAAAGTTTTGGTTAGGAAAGAAGTATTCAAATGTTTACTGAACAGTACTATTATAAAATGGATTAATCTTTACCATAGTTTTCCTAGACAGAAATGTCACTTCCTGCTTGATTTTCCCCTGATGTTGATCTTCCTCTCCAGTAACTGAGTACTGTCGGCAGCACAAGCTCTGTTGTGAAAGAAGAAAATCAGCACAGCCACAAATTGTCAGCTCAGAATAAAACTAATGTCTCAGAAGAAGGGCTGAGGTTGAAGAACACCATTCAGAAGTTGTGAGAAGCAAGATTAGTTTGAAATAGACCAAATGGCAAGGAAGTCTTACCAGAAGTCTTCAATAATGCAGCTTGCACAATATAAAACCTGTATTTTCATCTTCTGTCATGTGTCACTTTCTGTTCAGAGAACCTCACTGCTGACTGTACCTCAGTTGGAGACATGGCTTTTCTAATTTGACTTGTCTTTGCCTGTGCCTTAAGACCACTGCACTGAATTTCCCAGTGACACTTGCAGTTAAGATGCCTACAATCAGAATTCGGTAATTGTTCCTGTCTGTCTGTCTGAAGAGCTATGGTAACCAAGTGTTTCATCTGGCATCCATGTACATCCTTCTCCCCTACAGCCTTTGTATCTTGTGCTCTGACACCGTGTTTGAAGTCAGCAGGTGAACAATACACACTGCAGTCTCCTTTCTGAATTGTGGGATTGCTGTTGCCAGCAGCCTCTCCCCTTCCCCAGATGAAACCTGGAGTAACGGGGAGTCACAGCCTCATACTGTGTCCAGCTTCCACTATGGATAATTACACTCTGCTTGTCTGTATTGCCTTTGCAGATTTAACTAGGCACAGTGCTCAATTCACTTCCCATTGGAGCCTGCCATGCAGTGTGTTGGGTGGTTAATATATAGTTCAGCAAGAAGGTGGTAGATAGCCTTTGTGTATCTGCTGAAATACAGGCTGTGGGCATCTGAGAGAAAACAGTGTCTGAACAGACTGAGCACAGCCCTGAGTCTTTAGGCTATGAAAAAAGAAAAGTCTTCACATCTGCTTCTGAAACCTGATTCCTGATGAAACATGCACCACACAGACTCAAGATCACACCTTAAGATCAGAAGACAAAACATCAAAACCCAAGACAGACCTCAGCAGCTAATCGTTCACTTCTCCCCCTTATGATGGGGGACACCACGCTCAGGGAATTGTAGTCCACTTACCCTTCGAGAGCAGGCCAATAAGGGATTTCTCCGCACTCTGTGACTCTGGGCTCCTGACAGCAAGAACCTGCCTAGGAATTTCTGACACCCCAGGAAATCGAAGCTGCCAGAACGGCCTGTGAGAGCCCTTCTGCTTTGTACTGCTAACACAGGAGAGGCTGAGCAGAGAGCTCCAGAGCCCATGTCTCATGGGAGCAACAGAATATCTGTCTCCCCTCTGTGAGTGTCAGGCACATCACCACATCAGACAGAGTACATTCGCACACATATTTCATCAGTGCTCTACATATTCTGGCTCCAGCCCCACAACCCATCCACAACTTCTTGTTCATGCTGTGAACTAGCAGACTGACTGCACACCATACCTCTTACCAGCCTAACTGAGGTAACTGCTACCACTATTATTTCAGTAGCAATGCCTGCAAAACATTATTTTTCTTTTAAAGCCCAGGAAATCATAACACCACTACCCAGCAAAAATAAACCAAGAGTCTCTTTCCTTCTTTCTTCCCTTCTTTCATCAGGTAATCATAAGAAACTTGAATCACTAAGGAAGACAACCTACTCCCCTACCAAACTTGAAGTCTTTGAAGTCTCTAAGCTGGGGCATCCAGCCCTGTGAGTCAATTCATGTCAGCTGTGCCCATCCACACTCCCCAGGAGGGCAGCTGCCCTTTGCAGGTCTTCAAGAGCCTCCATGGTCTGTGTTACACCCTCTGCACGTAACGCTCTCCAACACTTGGTAGCCATTTGTTGACTTGCTGATGCTAATGTTCTGTGAACCCTTATCAGATGTATTTATTACCACAGTTGTTAATGTTTTGGGAAGGCACAGGCTGGCTTGAGTTCAAAGGAGAACCACAAGAATGGAAAATAAGCCCTGAAGGTGCTTATTTCAGGAGTCTGACTAATGCATCTTTCTAAAGAGAAGGTTGAAAAAGGCAACGTGATGAGTGGGTGTTGATACTCACAGCTGCAAAAGGTGTTTTAGCACAGGCTTTTCAGTTCTGCAGAGCAAGATCCAGTTCTTGCTCTCGATGGTAGAACCTACAACAATATATCAAGTGAGGTGTATTTCTGAGAGGGAAATGTAATCAATCACTGGGGGTTGGGGGGATGGGGTGCGTGTGACTAATTGTAATGGATCACCAGGGAGCACAGAGGCGCATCAATTAACTCACTGTTGTTTGAGACTTTACAAAGAGAGAAAGAGGGCTAAGATGCATCATCTGAGACATGACAGTATGTTGAGGAGAGTAGTGCATGTCAAGGATGTGAGGCAGCAACATCCTGAGGTCTCTTTTCTAACTCACTAACATATGCAAATCCTTTGTGTGTTTTCAGTGTAGTCTGTGAGCGTGGCAGTGTAAAGATGTTCAAGGTCATGTTGTGATCTAAGAATACAAGAAAATGAGGTGCTGCATCTTACTACTGGGTTTATTTGAATGCGGAGCAGCATAAGAAACAAATCGTGGCCCTGTTTAATTCCAGAGAGACAGTGCTGCATGTGCAAGAGCTTACAGCAAAAAATCTAAATGCATTTTGTCATTCTCATCTCTGCAGATGCTTTGTTCCATACTTATTAGCACAAAACTCATGCAAAGGAAAACAAAATGAACTCACTTGCTGCTCTTTTAAAATTTTAAATGGCTCTCCTCTTTACAAGGAAGGGGATAGTGAGGACAGCATATGGTGGTGATGGATGGGAGTTTGTAATTGTGGATGTGGAAGTCAATGAATGACACAGAATAAATCTAGAAAGGGAACAGATATTCTGAAGGATATGAATAGCAGATGCTCTTTAAAGCCAAGGAGAAAAAAAGCTTGATTTTTCTGGATGATGTGTTGCTTCATGGAGGGTTTGGGTAGGCCAGGATAAGAGTTACGGTTTAGGTGATCTCCTAACTCCTTTCAGTGGCTCATTTTTCCTGAGCTATTTGGGTGCTCACTGTAGCTGTTTGACAGGAATTCAGCCTGTGTGAACAAGGCAAAGAAGAAACTTTCCATCATATTCTATGTTCCTTTTAAAAACAAGAAGTTTAATTAAGAATATTCACACTACAAGCTGCTTAAACATTTTGTGGACTTCGGTATTTTTTGACACTCCTTATAGCATTCGTAAGTATGGGATACATACACGCAGTTGACTACTTCAGACCATCCAGACTGTTCTTTCAGTGTTTCCTTTGAAGAAGAATGCAGATGAGACTTTCTTACCATCCAGGGCCAGTGTGTTTCATACACTCTGAAGGACTGAGCACAGCTAAGACAATATGACCCAAAATCAGTGAGAAGGAGAAAAAATGGCACATAGGGCTTCACTTGGTCTTGCCTGGTGTCAGCCCTGTGAGAGAGTGGCTGCCCCTGAGTGGGGAGCTGCCCTCCCTCTGCAGAGGGATGGGGCCAGGCTGGGCTGGGCAGCTCTGCTTTGCCTCCTGCTTCCCAGCAGAGAAGGAAGCACCGGCTTGTTTTCTGGAGAAGGAGCGTATTCCCTATTGACTTTCCGACTGACTCTGCTCTGTTCCCTGTCATCTCAGGGCTATTCTCCCTGCCCTCAGGTCTCAGCCTTCTTCAGTAATGCTTCAGCCTTGCCAGTCCTGATGTCAAGCCTGGTTTGGAGGGACAGAAGAAGCTGTGGTCCCAGGAGAAGGTGGTAGGAGGGAGGGGAGGGAGTGAGCAGCAGGAGAAGGTGTTTTTTTTTCAGAAGTTGAAGAGAAAGAATCAAAGGTCTGCCAGTGACAGGTTGGTCTCTTCTTTATTGAATTCAGCTTAGCCTTGCCACGAAGAGTATGATAGGTGTCCCTCTCTGTAGATTATGTTCTTTTATCGTATACAATTATAACTGTTAAGTTGTGCAAAAATAAAACGAAGACGATATAAGGAACTTTCCATTTGTAAAATTTTTACTGGGAGCTGAATCAACCCTAACTGAGGTAGGCAGAAAGGATTTTGTGAAGGACACACAACTCTGCCTGGACTTGAGAGACTTAAACTGGAGACACAATGGGAAATGAAGCTGAAATAAATCTATGTTTTTACATACATATGCAGCAGTCACACAGTCAGTCATATGGCAAGAAAGCATGTACTGCAGTGGATCAAAGAGGAAGAGCCTAGCATGAGATTAAAGGGGGATAATTGCAAGCAACCAGAAAGTTTTATAATAGAGGTGATAATAATATACAGCAGAGGAAGGAAACTGCAAGGAACAGAAATGAGGATAAAATGCAAATAAGAGATCCTTTGATCCTTCTGGCTTTCTCCCTATATAACAGAATTATTTTATCACCCACTTACTTCATTTCCCTTCCACTTTCATCTTGCTTTCCTCTGATAGCTTTCTAGTTCCCCTGCCCCGACACTACACCCAGTCTGCCTCCCTCCACATGTCTCGTAGCAGTGCAGTATACATCTTTATCAAGTGCCCATTCTAAATATGAAACATGTTCAGTGAGGGATTGTACTTCTCATTTTGCTGCTGACTTTAGGAAGCAGCAAATCACCTCAGAAAATCACCTCATGTAGTGAGCCACATGGTCTAAGTTCAGTTTGAAATGCCAAAACTCTTCACCAATATTCTGGGAGAAAACACAAACATTTAAAGAAAAGAGAACCCAAGAAAGAAGTGGCCTGGGAGTGGAATTTTGCAGATATTTTTGGAAATTTCTGATTTTTACACAGCTGTGGAAGTAAACATTTCCCTTCCTCCTTCCTTCCCTTATTCTGTATCCTGTTTGGTTTCATAGGTCAAGAGGTCTGTGACCAGAAGGAAGGAACCAGCCCTTTCTATGTCCTCCTAAAGAGGACATTATTTGAGTCTCTAAAGTGAAACCTCTGCACTACAGCCCTGCAAAAAGCCTGGTCAGCCCTGGCTAAAAACTCAGGCTAAACTTGGTTACATGAGTCACCACTTTACTAACTTCATACCTCAGACATGAAGGGAAATAACAGTGGTGATACTAATACACACCAGACCAGGGAACCTGCTAGCTACAGAAAAGACGGGAGAAATAAGGAGAACCAAAACAGAGAGACAGTTTCTGCTCCAAGATGGATAGAAGGTGTGTTGATGGCCTAAAAAAGACTTAAAAGCATATCTGGCAGTGATTGCTGAGGGTGGCTTGCTCTCTGCTCACTGAGAGGGGATGAGACTTTAAAGCACAAGATCTGCAGCTATAAAGGCTCCTGTTTGTGTTTAAGTAGCAGTTCCAGCTGTGTGGGAAGATGAAGGCATCCTTATTGTGCTCCCATTTTGGAGAGTACACTTGGAAGGCCTGCTTTATATGTAGTGCTTTTTCTGCCAGTGCTAAAAGAGCAAGGCTGCAGGAACAAAACTGGTCCCTCTTCTGAGGTAGGACTCAAAGCACCCTTTTTGTTGAATGCTTGTATGGGCACTGTTAGTGAGAGCCTTGTGGCTTTGAGGGTAGGGGATGCCCTGCACTGGCTGCAGAATGGGTGAGGTGTATCCTGGGAACTGGGAAGCAGGTCTAGTGGGACAGGTATAGGTGCACCAAAATGAAAGGGTACCTAGTGCAACTGGATTTTAAAGCGGGCTAAGAATGTGATTAATCCTGTCCTCCTTGTCACAGCCGTCAGGTTTTGACAGTTCACTCTGGGTAGAGCTACTGGTGTCTGTTTCCTGTGACCTTCAATGGGCTCACCATTGAGGGATGTTATTAAAAATATTTGGGTTCCCACTTACCAAGTCATCTTCTGATCATCTGGAGCCTAAATGGAATGGGTGAATATGGACAATGAGTGATATGGACAAGGGCTTAGAGGAGTGAATAAAGGAGATGTACAACATATGTACATCACTGTGACAGTTGTGGTTGTTGGTGTGCTGGTGGGAAATGGAGCAACAAGGAAGTTATTGGAGACAAGAGACTTGGACTTCCACAGATTACTTAGTCAAATGCACTCAACCACAAGTAATGAGAGAGAGATGCTCCATGTCTTGCACACACTCAGATAACTCAGCACTAGTGATGGTACAAACACAGCTCTGATCTGCAAGGGTGAATGACAAAATTCCCAGCTAAAGCTGTTCATAAATCTTTGCAAATTTAGATAAATCCTCAAATTTAAGAACTGGTTTTACCTTATCTATTCACCATGTTTAAGTGTTGGGTAAGGTGTGGGATTTTGTGCGCTCAAGAGTTAAACACGAAAACTTAAAGGGGTGTGGGGTGTGTGTATTTCTCTGGGACGTGCTCTTTGCGTTCCACGAGTTACCAGCCTACCGGTATTTCTCCAACCTCGTCTGCTTTTGACTCTTGGCTACTGTTTTTGGCGACTGCAGATTCCTTCCGTACCACAGGAGGTCAGCACTAGACAAGTTTGTACCTCCAGTGAAAAAAACGTTTCTGATCTTGAGAATGCTGTTCCCACCTGGTGAGCACTGAGTTGCTTTTGTTAACAGTTGGATGTAATACAATTTTAGGCTGCACATCTTTTTAACCTCATCTCCCCTAAAAAGGACTGTTTTCTTTGTAGTTATTTTCCCTTTTTCTGCATGTTGTTATTCTGCAGAGTAATTTTGTGAAAAAGATCTGTGAACTATATATATACACACAGTATATATACATATATATACACACACATGCATATATATATATATATATGTATAAATGCTGCTTATAGTATTAAGAAGGAAAAACAAAAAGCCTGCAAAGCCAACAATATAAAAGTATAAAAGTCAGGGAAGGAAGAGTAAGTTTGCTTTTAGCCAATAGCCAAAGGGGAATGTTCACATACTACTGAAAAATGCTGAAATGAATGTTTGGTAGACTAGCGGTGGTCAGAGTCAGACTTTGGAGCTATGGCAGATGCTTGGTTAAAAGCAGTGCTGGTGGTTTAATCCAGTCCTTGGTAGTGGTTCCTCCCTTTCTCATAATCCGTAAATTTCATTTTGTTTTTACAGCCTGGCAAACAATGAAGTCTTGTCTCAGAGCAAGACGTTTGTAGTACAGTCACCACAAAGCAAAGCTGAGACAGTCAGGAGAAATTTTCTTGTCATTTGCCTTGCATTGAAATAAATGTATTTGAAAACTCTTCTCCTTCCCCAGAAATTGTAAAAAAAAAAAAACACACAAAAGCCACAACCCCCCCCCTCCCCCAAAAACCTGCATCTGTTCACAGTGGTATCAACTGGGGATAAACCAGGAGAGTATAATTCAGGAAGGTGCAAATTATTTCTCTTTCCTCTTCAAAGCTAAATTTAGAACATAAATCTTAGCATAATGTTTGCTTTTTATTTTGTTAGCAAAAAAAAGAAATATAGCTTAGTCTTCAAACCAATATGACAATTTTTATAACTGAAATATTTTTCTTGGCATCATAAAAATGAGTGTGTGGGAGAGGGAGGAAAGAAGTTGGCAGTTTAAGCAAATAAACTAGAAAAAAATGTGTTCAGTTAAGGGCACCAAAATAATATTATTGTTCTCTAAGTGACATTTTCATTGCTAAAAAGTTGCTTTTGGTGCAGTGGATTTCTACTAGGACCTCACAGCAGAAATAATATTATAATATAATGATTCTGTAAGGCCACATTTGGAGAACAGGACTCAAAGGCAGTGGCATAAAACAAGACAATGGCAGCATGTGAAGTACAAAATGCACAGGACATTTCAACATAAATTGTCTTCTTTCAGCTAAGAGTATTTTAAGTCTAAATATGAATGCAGTGAATTATTTCAGCTAAAAGGAATGAGTTTAGAGGAAGTTACTGATGCAGGCAGAGAAGGAATAATTCTGTCTCAAAATTTTCTATAGGAAGTAAATGAGGATGTGAAATATTCTAAACCAAGGTAGTCACTTCTTGAAAAGTGTTCAGAATGGGCTCAGAAAGAGACAAAGCTCATGCAGAAGTGGACAGAGGGAAGCATAGGCATTGAATTTTGGGTTGAAATTCCAACAGTAGAAAACGTTGTTTGAATAAAGAGAACTGTAACAACCTGTCTGGCTTCAGAAACATCAATTACAGCAGAGATTATTATCTCTTAAAGTGACATTTAATTAGTGGAATTTAATCTGAAATATGAGATTATCTCAGCTGGTTAAAGCATGATGCTAATAAAGCCAAGGTTGTGGGTTTGATCCCTGGATGGGCCATTCACTGAAGAGTCTTGATGATCCTTGTGGGTCTTGATGATCCTTGTGGGTCTTGATGATCCTTGTGGGTCCCTTCCAACTCAGAATATTCTGCGAGCTTCTGCAAGTAACACTAAAAACGCTTTCTTGCTGACTTCAAATCCCTTCCTTTTTATATCTACAGCAATCAACCACAGGATTCCCTGCTCTAATGATAACAAGTCAGACAGCTTTGGTACCTGCCTGGGAGGAGTGGGGCTGTGAAGACAACCAGCTCCTCCAATAGAAGATACAAGGCGCACCGCTCACTCCAGCAGCGCCTGGAATCTGCTGGATCAAACGCATGTTCAGGAGGGGATGGTTTGGACAGGTCCAACTGTAGCGCCCATGCATGTTGTTGGGCAGCAGGGCAGGGCCTCTTGGCCCGAGCTGTTTTGCCTCTGGCTTAGAGAACAGGTTAGTTTACAGATCTTCACTGGAGACGGATGACTGAGCGTGCACGTGTGTGGCGAGGAAGTGTTGCTTGAAGGGAGGAAAGTGTGAACAGAAGAAGAGTGATAAAACCACTCATTAAATTTAATAGCCTTGCTATTTACATTGGAGTTGGCATTGCAGCAGTGGTTAGGAATGCATTAGCCAAAGGAAAATCTAAATATGACCTAACAAAGCCAGAAGGGGAGTTGAGAACTTGGATGGAAGTTCTTATACTTTTATTTTTTTTTAAGAAACTACTCCCTGTTTCAGGAATGTCTCTCCAACTTGGCGACTTTCAAGCAGTAGATTCATTAGCTTTACCATGAGAAAGGCATACCCTGGTCAAATGATCCTTTCCCTGTCAGGAATGTTCCTTGTTGTGCACATGGAGGTTGCTCCTTGGCTACCAGGGAAGAGCAGGACAGGGGAAGTGTTGCTAGCATAATGATCAGGAAGACCAGCATGAGCCTGGAAGTGGCAAACCACAGTCACTAGCTAAAGGCTGCACTTCAAATTCACAGGGCCAAAACTTAAATTCAACATCCCTGTCCTGTGTGTCTTACTCATAGTGTCTAAACATCGTCCCTCTGATCAAAGGGAAGGAAATCAGTCCTGTTTGTAATGAAGTTGATGCAAAGGCTCTCACTGACTCCAGCCGGTCCTTGGTTGATGCGCTGACATTCATGTCTGTAAAAGAACTAAAGTTCACATAAACAAGTAACAAAAGTTATACAGAAGGGGTTTATTACATGAATAATTTGACATACTCCGCGGCAGTCAGATACAAGTGCATTTAATAAACGTTTTGTGGACATCATAACAGTCGGAGTATTTCAGCTGAACAGTCAGTGTTTGGCTGAATTCAAGCCAGTGCAAACCATGACATAATCATAAACAAGGAGTTACAGGTCTACAATGAGGTTAGACTAGATAGCAACAGCATATTTATTGTCACATCAAAGCATTACAAAGTATGAAAGCCCAATATTTCGACTATCTCTAAAATGGTATTTGTACAAAGCTGTTATAGATACCTAAATGTAAGGATTCATCTCATCAGTAATGGATCATGACTTGATTTTTGGGAGTTATTTCAATATTCAAAACTATTTGGGGCAACAAGAAGAAATGTAAACATCTGACAGTCCTTTGAAGGTCCCTTCTGAGAAAATACATTGTGTGCCACAGGAAAAGTGCATTCTATCTGGTGTGTCTGCTATGGCCAGTTTGACTCACATTCACTTAGCACCAGGTATTTATCCATTTCTGCAGTAAAAAGTTAGAAAATCTTTGTATTAACTCAGAAAAGAGAAAACAAAGTCAAAAGTTTTTTTTCTTCTTCTTTTTTTAGAGGAACAACAATTAAATTACCCCCCCCAACATTTAAACAGTTACCTCTTATGTACAAAGGAACCAAGAGCTAGCAAAGCGCATAGCCACTGAACAGTCTTTATTATTTTTTTCTTTCAGGTTCATGTACCTGAATATATGAGCTTATTTACAGGTGGACAGATATCCACAGAAGTAATAATCAGAATACTTCTATTTGGCTAAAAGTTGTATAAAAAAAGACAAAACACTTTTTTCAAATACTTTCCAAATATATATATATTAAAAGTATTCAGTATTTCCATCAGTGCCAGAGTTGGAAGCTCTTTCTCATAAAAATTTAACTTTGTGATAGTAAGTGACAGCAAAGGTCTGACTGTGTCAGTCAGAGCTTTGATTTGAGGAACTGCAGCTGGAGCTACCCCAGGCCCACTGGGCAGTTGCAGATTGCAGGGAAATGAATCCGTGTCTGTCTGTTGCAGTGACAGGCAACATCCTGGTAAGGGTGACCTGCCCCGCTCCAGGGAGTCTCCCACCCATGCTGGGCACCCCTGTGGAAACCTCTGGGGCAGGTCCCCTTTGAAAACAACCACCCCAAACCCTCTGAAGTAGTGGAAATGTTCTTTATGCAAGTGGACAACTAGCATGGGCAGGGAGCTCAATAAATGGAAAAACATAATTGCCACAATAATTCTTGTAAAGAATATAAAATTAAAGGCCTTAGCCCATCAAATACAAATACATACTG
Source organism: Neopelma chrysocephalum (assembly GCF_003984885.1). Lineage (NCBI taxonomy): Eukaryota > Metazoa > Chordata > Aves > Passeriformes > Pipridae > Neopelma > Neopelma chrysocephalum. The sequence goes on along the minus strand of NW_020897689.1, from coordinate 5,344,043 downwards.
CAAAAATATTTTTCAATTCAACATAACCTAGATGAGTGCACATCTCTGGATAGATAAGAATACTACTGCCTTCATACTGGTATCAAATATTTAAATAGTTTGCATATAAACAAAATCTTTCTTTGTTGTTGAGTCTAGGCTTGCTTTACTTTAAAGCAAGGATATTCTCAATACTTCTACTTTTTAGGTCTTTCGTCCTGTAGGATAAAGTGTAAGAAACACATTTCATTCATTTTGTAGATTGGGCTGATGTATATTACACCAACAACTCAAAATTTAAGTAAAAAATGTTGCATGCAATATCTTTTTCCTTTAATTACACCAGCTACAAGAACAAGACATCCATTTTCCATCTTTCCTACTCCCTTCTAACAGAAGGTATGCTAAAACCAAGCTCTGATCCTTTATCCCTTCCACATCCCAGCCCTGAAGTCCGAGCAATGATCAGGATGAAGGGTTGAGTGTTTTGAGCACTGTATTGCCCAGGGCAGCGGGTCTCAGTAGTAAGACCACAACCCCTGAGGAGCCATCCATGCCTCCCAAGTGCCACACAGCACCATGGGGAAGTGATGGGTAGAACGAAACCAGGCTGGTATGGTGGCTAAAAATGCTGTCCCAGCCCAGGTGCAGTGGCTCCTCCCTGACACAGCTTGACTGAATGTTGCTGCAAACTCCTACTGACCCTGTGTGAGAGCAGCTGCTGGTCCCACTCGGCTGGCCCAGTGTCCAAGATGCTGAACAAGAGGGGCTGGAGCAGCTCTGGCAGGGCCAGCACAGATACCACATCCCCGTGTTTGGCCATGCTGGGCCTGGGAGCCCCAAGCGGTCTCCCAGAGCATTCCAGTCTGGGCCTTGGCCACAGGTCCCCATTGACTCTGCTCCTGGGGCCCTGCTGCTCAGCATTCCTCCATCCTGCATCTTGGGTTTTTGGAGAGCAGAAACAAGACAGGAGACAAATAAATCATAAAGGAGACGGGAGTACCTTCAGCTCCTGAAGTTCAGGGGTTGCTAACCTAGGGGAAAGGTTGGAGTTGAACCGATTCAAGATACAGTATGCAGCTATGTGAAAATGCATAGTTTGTATGTATACATTCATTTACAAAGATCAAAGGAAGGTTCTTTGCTATGTAGTTTAATTACTATCTGCTTTAACAAAAATGCAAGCTGACAAAGCTATAGGAGACCCGTTAAACACACCACCTGGGAGCCAATGGTAGCTGAATGGCATTTCCCAAATAGAGAATTAGCTGCTTTTTGCTTTTTTGAGATAAAGTAGTTTTTCATTCAAAGACTGTTGTTTCTGTAATAATGTATTTTAGGATTTCAAGAGATTCCTATTCAACCATGGTCATCTCAGTACTGACATACCTTGCTTTGAGGGTTAAGAAGTAAAAGCCCTCTAAGACAAACAAGCAAACCTACAGAAACCTGGTTTTAACTGTGGCATGTGAGCTAGATTAAAACACGATTCTTCTAAACTGCTGAAATTCTAGTTCAGTAGTGAATAGTATTTCCTTGCCTTTTTTTTTTTTGGCAATACCTGAGCTAGTATTTAGAAAGTCCTGTGAGTTTGCTCACTTCCCATTTATTCAGTTGACACTTTGGAACCTAGCTGCTTCCCATGAGGAATGTCTGTTGTCCTGAGCGTCCCTGAACATAACAGTAATGTACCAGGCAGGAGGGGCTTAAATAGAAGGAAAAAATCTTGGTTTAAATGATCTATTTAAATGTTGTTTTCCATTTGCACTTTTTCTGGAGAAAAATTGCTTTGTCACTTGTGACACTTACTAAAACACAGTGGTTTGCTACTAAATGTAACTTTAACAAAGACCACTGCTCTTTGCTAATCAACATGTCCTATAAATATTTAATTCAGCAATGAATTGACTTTTCTCATGATACCTCATCTTCATGGTTGTTTCATGTACTTAATTTTTACTTGGGATTTGACTTAGATTTTTTCTTGCAATTTTTATTCAACCGTATCAATGGAAATCGTACAAAAGCATTTTTGAAGCTAGAAAAAACTAATAATCAGAGAACCAGGATTCACATGGAGAAAAGTAAAATTATCAAAGCATATTCTGCAATCTAAAGTCAAGAAACATTGCCTGTAGCTAGCAAACTGATCATTCACTGGGAAATGAAAAAGTAGTAAAGACTTTTTTCCATATAAACAATAAATATTAGAAGTGTGAGAGGATGAGATTTGTTCATTCTAAAACCCAGTGACCAGAAACAAATTATTCATTACCTGAATTACTTGAATAACTTGAGAAAAAAAAAATCTTTCTTGATTTTTGTAAAATGTTACTCTGTCCAAAGCTTGTTTAGTGCATTATTAAAACTCAGGAGCTCGTGCTTAGCAAATCAAGAATTCAGTAGTCTTTCTTTAAAGTTTCGAGTGCAAGCAGATACATCTCAGTATTTTAACTCAATTATTTCCACTAACTTCTAGGCATTAATAGACACATTGCTTGTTTTGTCAATGTTTTTAATGTAAGAAAAACATTTGAAATGTTTGGAGTGTCCTGACTTGTACTGAGAATGACTCCCTAGATATTTGAAGTCTACTGGAATGCTCTTGGATCAGCAGGCAGAATTGACTCAGACGCAGACACAAAGATTTTAACACTTTTTTTCATATGAAGTAACAGCAAAATTCTTAAGAGGAATTTTGGAGAGCCCAAGTCTATGTGGTTTTGATCTAGCACTAAAACATTTTCAGTAGCAATAGATTGCAGGGGCTTTTTGATGAGTTATAGCCAAGGTCCTCTGAATTCTGGAGTTCTCCCCAGCTGTCAGTGCTAAAGGGAGACGGGGAGTCTGGCAAAGGTCTGAACTGTGGCTTTTTTTTTTTTTTAATTTTATTTTTTTTAATTTTTTTTATTTTAAGAAACAGAAAAGAAAAAGCAGCTGCTTCTTGTAAAAACCATTTTTTTTTGCTATGTGCAAGTCCATGGAAGTACCTTATCTAAATGTGCTGTGTTGGCCCACAGGCTGCCCCCAGAGGGCAGAATCCAACCAGACTGCAAAGGAGTAGCATCTACACACAACGTCTTCTCTTCTAAGCCTTCCTTCAAACATATGTGGAAATACAACAACCAGTCAGGCAACAGAGCTGTTATTTGTGCTGCCTAACAGACCACCACCTTGGAGGTCTGTTACTGCTCTTGCTCCTCAGCTGAACACAGAGTTTTCAGAGACACACTGTGCTGATACAAAGGTTTTAAGCTTAATTTTCCCTGTAATTCCATGACCTGAGCAGTGCTGTGCAAGCCTCATCTCCATGGTAGGATGCACAGGTTATATCAGTCTATGCTTTCTCTTCAGCACAGGTTATCAGGTGCTCGCCAATGTCACACAAAAAGCTTGCACACCACTGGCAGTGCACTTGCCTCCCTCAAGGGACTCCCAGTGGTCCATGAAAGGACACAACAGCTTTACAGCATGCAGAAATACCCTGGATCATGCCCATCCTTTGTAGGCAGAACTGCAGCTTCATTAAAAATGGCAAGATGATGTATTTGCAGCTCAAAGTGAGACTGTAGCCAGGCTATTGGAGCAGCACTCAGCTTTGACTTTTATGTATGGATGTAGAAGTGAGAAAGCAGAAAATCTGAGAGTCTCTTAAAAGGAACTGAGGACTCTGGGAGGTGGCCAACTAAAAGCTTTTGCAGGGATTTCACAGGACTTCCAAGCTGTGCATGGTCTGTGCACACACACTTATCAACCTGGGAGACGGGAGCCCAGGAAGGGCTCATGCTGGGAAGAAAGTATCGCATTGCTGCCTCTCTCTCCTCCCTTTGCTACCATGTGCTTTGTTTTCCCCACTTTTTTAGGTGTGATTTGGAATAAAAGAGTTTGGTACGAGGTAAAAGTCAAAAAGGTCTTTATTTTTCAAGGTAGTCCACAAGATTTGAAGGGATTCTGTGCTGAGGCAAAGTAGCTGCTCTTTGTTTAATGCGCTGAAACTGGCATCTACAAATTCTTAAGATAAACTACATGCAATAGTATTAGGGCTGTAAGTTTAACACCAAAACCAGAGGAAGATGAGTTCTTCATTAGCTCATTTAGGAACAAAAGGATTGTCTTTAGGACACTAGTTCCCAAAATTAGTGCAGATGAAGGCAGGAAAAACCAAATGGAAGTACCACTGCCAACCTGGCAGTGGGCCTGTAAGTATAACAGCTTGGAGCGCTGCTGTTTAAAGCAGGAAAATCCATACTCGCACACGGCTTCTGCTGGTGCCTTGTACTCACACGAGTTCAACCCCAGCAGAGCTATGGGGCTTCACAGGCACCCACTAGACAGCACTGCCTTAGCACAGTGGAGAACACAGCTCTTTGGTGGTTAAGTTAAACTAATTTCAACTTTTCTGTGAGCTTTTTTCTTTTTAAACTTGCCTATTAAATAGTTCCACACTTCTTTAAACTACATTAGGCTGACTTTTTTTGAAACTCCTATCAATTAAACTAATTCAGGTTTTGCGTACAAGCAAACTCAATGTCTAGAACTTTGTCTCCTGCTTATTCATATTCCGTTTTAAATAATGATATCCATTAATGCACTGAATTTACCAAATGGTAATAAATTTCAGAAGTATAATATTTCTCAATGTATCATTAAAAACATCTCTGATCCAAACAGATTATTTGCTGCATTTTATGGACCTCGCAATTTTATAAAAACATTTTACTTTCATGGTTAATTTCTAGTTAAATCTAGATTAACAAAACCTTTATTGTTTAATATATCAAAAATACATGGCCCAACAGGTGAAAATATATATAAAGTGCAATGCAGAGCAAATTAAAGCTCAGTAATTTTACACTGAAGTTAAAGAGGAAATGCTCTAGTTCTAAAAATAATAATTCAGAAAAAATGTTTTTAAAAAGAACTTAAATTTACTTTATATTCTCTGAAACAAGACTGGTAGGAAAAAAGGAAGAACAATGTATGCAGCAGGTCTTATAAGATCTTAATGAGACCCCAGCCAAGACAGGGTGGGATAAAGGCAGTATTATCATGCCTGCCACATGAAAGAGCAGAGGTACAAACCCAGCGGGCAATATGCTGATCTAGCCTCTAGGTATTTTATATAGACCTAGACTCACAGAAGTGGTTCAAGCCAGCATAACCTGGGATACTTCTCTGGTGGGTAGGAAGAGCTTCTTTAACAGCAGCACAAGCTTATGCCAACTTAATCTGCTGTGAACTGCAGTGTTAGGTGAAGTGTAGAGGTCTAAATCTAAAATAATATTCCCCAAACACCTCGACTGACAAAGATAATATCTGGCTCCTTGCAAATGCAGGGGTGGCTGGTGTCATGTTAGAAATGCCCCTGGAACAGCGATGAGGCGATGCCTCCTCTATAAAGGTCTACTAATAAAACACCAACTTAGAAAGGATAAGAGTTGGGAAAGAGTTGGAAAGAGCCTCCTTTACGTGGGGGTCAAACTCACATTGGCCTCAGTTTAGGGCTCGGTGCTGGGTTCCAGCAAATCTTTGGGAAAAAGACTTGGTTAAGGTTACAGGGCTCTGTGAGAGCCCCCATGGGAGCTGCAGCATGGCTCTGGAAGGAGGGAAGCAACCCCTTCTGAATTCAACATTGACAATACTGTAATTTATTCAGTGACTTCAACATACAAGTTCACCCACAGTTTTATTTTAATCTTTGAAAACAAGAGTATTCTTCAAAAGACCGTTCTGTCCTATGAACTTGCCATGAATGTGTGAGGATAACCCATCTCCCTCAAGCTGGACACAACAAAGACAGCACTTGCTCCAGCCAACAGCACATGGACTATGGTGGTGACTCCCTTCACAGAAGCTTGGCTATCCTGGGTCCCATCCTGAGAGACCTCCTTTTCCCTGGGCCTGATATCAGTAGGATGGATTACAGACTGAACACCACTTGCTTAACAGCTCTTAAATCTGTCACTAAGTGACACATCCAAAGTACTGCCACTTTGGTATTACCAGAAACTCATCCAACAGTTGTGCAAAGGTGCCGAGGTACATATTCACCCCTCTCACAAAGCCTAACAGCAAAATCCTCAAGCACTCAGAAAGGGAGAGTCACAATTTCACACTCCCAATTCCAGTGGAAAGTCACAGAGAGGAAAACCCACATGCCTTTGTTCTACGACCATTACCCATGTGAGCACTCCTTGTCAAAGCACGGGAATAACTGCAGCTCTCTTGAGAAAATCTGTACTGTTTGGAGTACAGTGTGATCTGCATTCTGCTCTTAATTGTGTAACAAGACTTCTTATCAGGCTTGTAATTTAAAAAAAAACAACCAACCAACACCACAAAAATCAAACCACAGAACTTCTGTAATTGACTTAAAACGTGTCTCCTCCTACTGGGATTCAATTCTGAGCAATTTTGTTTCAGGTCTTGCCTGACTGGCTCAAGCCTCTTTTGACTAAGTTCTCTCAAAGTTTGAGTTTGTCCCTCAGCGCCTTTGCTAGAAGTCAGTCAAACAGGGAAACAACCAAAGAGCCTTCTGTTCAACAAATCTGATTATTTCTGGCTTTCAGTTAATTCTGGACTCTGAGCACAAGACAAAAAAAAGAAAGAGGGATAAGAAGATGACATGTATATCGTTATCTAACAGAAGAAAAAAAACCCACCAACAAACCCCTCCAGGAGTAGGATAGCCAGATATACCGTACTTGGTAGCCCTACTCCATTGACCCCCCAGTGCAGATGGAGGGAAGAAATATGTGAGTGGAACTTTTAGTTTGACTGTTCAAATTTTTTCATGACTGAACAATGAATCCTCAACATAACCTCTTCCCATAATCTTCTGCTTGTATGAACTCTCCACTTCAGTCAGAGCAGATCATGTTGTGTGATCTCATTCAGACTGTACAGTGAATGAAGTGAATGAAGAACTCTCTCCATTTTAAAAGTTATTTTCAAAAGAATATAATTTCAAGCCAAATATTGCTAATTTGGAATGTTTTCATGATCAGAATACAGATAAAATCCAGTAAGAAAATGCAAGAGACAAAGCAAACACTGAACATTGAAGTAAGCATTGTCATGTCACCATGGGAAATTTCAGACTACACCATGTCTGTAACCAAGGGCAGGAGATTTTTTCTTTCCATAATCCAGAACTTGTATGGCTTTGTAAAGGTGTTTTAGGTTACTTCTGCCATGTAAAACAACATACCACTAGTCTATGTGATTTACAATTTCCCCTCTCCTCCTTTTGGTTCTTAGGAAATCCCAAATCCTGTTTCATAATGTATAATAAATGGTTATAAAATTATACCAACATTATAATTTCAGAGAGGTAATAAGATCCCAGTGCTATAAAAGTCAGTTTTCAGAGAGTGCACATTTTTCAGTGATGTAGAAACACACACCACTTGTTTCCATAATTTAGCCCTTTGTAAGTATTGCACCTGGTTAATAAGGCTACTGTCTATTTTCTCTTAATACTAAAAATTACATATAGACAACATAATTTGTGGTTTAAAAGCACAGTATTCCTAAAGTGTTTAGGTAAATTAATTTATTTCCTTGCATACTCAGAGCTCCTATGCCTCCAGTTGCCTGAAGGAGTGTTGAGTGTACAGGGAGTACAGATGGAACTATATAAATTTATATAATGTGACGTGCTTGTGCTCAAATGAGTTCCTTTGAGCTTGATGGCAAATACACGGCTTTTACAAACCTAAGCAATGCTTTCACATGCTGAAATGTGCAGCTGAACTTCTCTTCTTTCTCACTTTCCCTTTTGCAATGCAAAAAATAATAAAAAAAAGAATTCTCTAAATTTATCTGGTCTTCTAAATACAACATAAATTGCATAAAACCAGGAAAAGACAGATTGTCCCACAAAGTGCATATTTCAAACAAAGCTATAAGAGTATCTGCTCTTGCTAAGGCCTGATTTCACAGGAGCATTAAAATGTGTGCCAAACTTTAGAAACACGGAGAGTCTCATCAGTGAACTCCGCAAGCTGAGGTAAACACATAGGTGAGTGCTCTGATGAACCTGAACCTACACTTTATTCTTGGAATACCAGTAGTTCTACCTTTGCACAGCTATACCTCCTAATTTACAGATTACGTGCTCCCCTTCCCCGAAAGATTTGCTGGCATCACTGTAAGAGTTAGTTACTACAGTTAAATACTGATACTAAGAATTTGGATACCATGTAAATGCTATTTATATTTATAGGTTCTAATACTGAAGATCCTGATTTTTATTCACTTCAGTATACACATTTGGAATTTGCAGCACGGATCTCTGGACACGGGAAAAAGCTGATAGGAAAAAACTACTATGGATCAAAAATTATTTTTCTGTGTAAAAATAAAGCAAAATTGAGCATTTTCAAAATTTGAAGAATTTCAAAATTCTAGTTAACATGGTTTGATAAAACCCTGGGTTTACACAAGCTGATACCTTTGCAGATAAGAAAAAAAAAAGTGGTGGCATGTTTTCTTTTTAATTTTAAATAATTAAATTATTATTTAAATAATTTTAAATTTTAATTAGCCCTTTTCAAAGTGCACTACACAACTCTCCAGGATATCGTGCTGACATAATGCTTTTTTGCTTGCTGAAGTCATTTGGTAAGAAGTAATCCAATTACAGACAAAGCATGCTTTGACCAAGCAACTATATAAACAAGACGCTTCTATATTTACAGAAGATCCTGAAAAGATTTACACAAATGTATAGATTTACATTTTTATTATGGTTCTATATTTTTATAAGCTACAACATTAAGCAGGATCAACTTCATCAATTAGTGCTTCATTCTAATTTTAATAATTCAAGTACTGATATATTGCTTTTTTAATTTTGCCTAAAATAGAAAAAAATTCAATTTCCTAGCAATCTTCCATTCAAATAAACCCACATCCTGCCTTTACAGCCCTCTCATGTTCCCTGAGGAAATTTGTATTAACTGTCTTTTATTTCCCTGCCTTCCCATGGCAATTTTCTACAAACATTTTGGTAATTTCTGTTTATCTGGACATTAAACATCATATAGTAATTGCTGCAGGGTATCACATACAAAGATAAGGACTTCAAAATCAAACCTGAATTTTTTAAGAGAATTGGCAAACAGTAAATACTAATATTCAAACATTTTTTAATGTTCAAGTCCATCTTTAGCATTGAATTACATAAAGAATTTGGATTTAATTTTGAAACACCACCAAGTGTGCCCAAGTAGCAGGAAAGCTGAAACAGTATTTCTATTGCTAAATTTATTTCCCTCAAGGATATATAGAGACCTCACATTCAGATCTGAACATGTAAGGAGAATCATTCCTGGTGTTAACACATGTTAAAAAAACCAACAGAACACCAGCTTGTCACTTAATTTATCTATTCCCTTCCATTTCATCAGATGAATGAATTGTACCTGTGAGTATGAGCAAGCATCAGAGCAACCTGTATTTTCTTCTGCCTGGTGCCATCAGAAACAGGCTGATTTCTGTTCTCAGGGTCTTTCTGGATTGCTATTACAGATGGTCTGTGTGAAGCACAAAGATCATGATGACTGCTTTTTGTAATGACGAATAAACTCAAAAAGTTGCAAGTGGAAGTCGCACACTCCTTAAATCCCACATTTGACAGAAGTGAGAGCATGGTCGATGCAAAACCACTGTAGTGCAAGATGGAGAAGGCAGTTCAAGTGGCACTACCAACAACAGGTGTACATTGGCTGCTTTGCAAGCTTGAAGCTTTTCAAGCTCCACAGGGATGCAGACAAGGGCTGCTCATGTCTAGCAGATATAGAACATATTTAAACCCTCAGCTTGCTTAATCTTTATGTATGACTTACTTTCTAGCTATTTTCTAAATGTGCCATAAAACTCTGCTGAACTTATACTAGAACAAAATCTACACTATGATGCTTTACAACTGCCCAGTTATCTACCAGAAAAATCCCGACAAATGCAGGTTAAATCCCATACTCCACACTGGTTTCAGTTCCAGCGCTACCTACCATCTTTCAGGAAGATTTAATAAAATATAAGATGAAGATGAGACTTGACAAATGTTTTCATATCAAAGTGTTTCTAAAAAAAGGTGCAGCACAACTTTCTCCAGCAGGTGCCTATAGTTTGACCCAACAGAAAGAAGCCTCACTGGCAACCACCTATGTCTCTGCACATGGCTAGCAAACTTCTAACTTCATGTCCTGTTTCTGACATGGTGTTCTAACATATTTACAGGCAGAGGAAGAAATAAATCACTTTGTATTGCCACATTCACAGCGATTGTCCTGGATTCTCAGTAGGGCTGCTTTAGCTGGTCCCAGGCCACAGCAACCAATAGAAAAACATCCTGACTCACTGGGTCAGAACGATAAAGTCAGGGACAAGAACATCTGGGACATTGCATGGAGCTGGAATCTGTTCCAACATGCAGGTTCTGCAACAGCTTTTGGCTAAAGCTTTACCTCCTGTTGTGTTGCCTATCTAGTCATTATCGTGAAAAAAAAGGGAGAAGGAATGAAGACAGTGATGTCGGCAAAAGTGAACAGCTGCAAGGAACTTGTAGATAATTAGATAGATAACGTTGATAGAAGGCTAAGGATTTGGAAAAAGTAATTGGGCATATAGGCATTCTGCTCAGCTTATTAGCACAAGCATGGCTAACATGCCAACAGGTACATGCTAGCTGATGACTGGTATTGGTTAAAAGTAAGTGTAAACTTGCAGATTGGAACAGAAGAGTTTTTACTCACTTTTGCATCTTGTATATCCTGTTACATTTGTGCAAGGCACTAGAGAATCAGGCACGTTGTTCTGTGTGGAAACCATTTTATGACCAAGATGATCTGAGTTTTAAAGTCCAACAGTTTCATATAGGAGCAGTTGGAGCACAGTCCCATATTAAAATTGCTATTAAAATTTTCCACTTCTAAAATGATATTTTCCAGATCTTTCAGGGGATGGGGGAATGGGGAAGTGGGAAATAGCTTTGTTCTAATGACGAAACTGCTAAAGAAAAATATTCGGGATTAATACAGTTGATCTCCACTCTGATACTGATGTTGGCAATTTCTGTTACCAGTATCAAGTGGTTAAATAGATAATAACAGTAATAATAAAGCAGATCCTTACATTTTTATATCAAGTTCTGGCTCTCAACATACATGAACCTGCATCCAAATCCCTGCAGCACACAGAGACTGTGCGATGTGCTCAGGCCGTTCCTTCTGACTTCCCTGGGGAGGTCAGAGACAATGACCTACCTCCCACAGAGAAACAGAAAACAGGGGAATTGGCATGTACTGATGACAATAAATGACCACAGCATTCAGGCTAGCTCTTCCTTGGGAAAACAAAGAAATCAAACTGTTTTGGAGAGGTCAGTGCAGACGTGTGAGATAAATCAGGTGTCAGGAGGACAGCAATGCAGCTCAAAGCAACGCAGAAGCAAGAGACTGAAAAATGGAAGAGGTTACTCCAGATTATGCTCAGTACTGCTAGCAGAGGAAAGGCTTTGCTGACATTTCTGTCCTTGCTGGGTGTGTTAGGATCGCGAAGGGATTCTGGTGGGCACTGAAATGCTCATGTGACAGGAAGTGATCGGAGCTCAAAACACAAAGCCACTGGTGCAGGCCCAGACAACCGTGCTGTCCTGCTATCATGGCCTTGGGTGAGACGTGGTAACTCCAGAAGTGCCTACTTATGAATCAAAAATGCCACAGCCATAAGATCCAAAACTGATTTAATATAAACTGCTGATTAAAGATTGTGTAAAAATACTGGTAACTTAGTTTTGTCCTGGCAGGATTTATCAAGTACCTTTCTGTCCTCTGCCTTGTTGACACCAACTTTCTCTCCTGTTTTGATGGTTTGTGGTTTTTGTCCCTTACATAATCCATATCCAATTTGTACCAGAGGGCAATCTGGTCTGGCGACAAAACCATTCTTCTGTGCAGAAATTCATAAAGAATAATCTTATTACAACAATTCATAAAGTGCCCTTGGGAAAGGTGCTCACAATGCCACGACATTATAGAAATAATATACAATCTGATACATTATTTTCAAAAAAATCCTCCAAAGCAAAAAGGAGGGGAACAACAAATATATAGGCAAATACTGTTAGTCTGACAACAGTCAAATTAATCATGGAACACTTTATAGTCTTGGAGTGTTTGTAAAAATGGGAGGGGGGGCAAATTGGCAGGAGTATCTTGGAAAAGTCCCAAATTTTTTAAGTTCTATCAAAGGAAGAACACCACCAGAAAGCCCAGCGTTTGAATATGAAATGTCTATGAATTACTATGAGGTATTTTACTATGGAAATTGAAAAAATACAACATTTAAAGAAAACCCATGACCCACATTTTACTAAGAGGAAAGAAGATAATACAGTGGTTATGTATATCCGCTGACCCTTAGTGTCTTGGTTTTTTCTATTTGTAAAGAAAACAATCTTTCTCCTCCCTGTTGATTCCAGATTTTATATACACATATAAAACTATATAATATATAGTTTTACATATATGTATACACACACATACAAAAATACTCATACACATATAGATGTGTATATATTTTAGGGTCTTACTAGCTTTCAGAGTCTATTTTTCTTTTTTTTTTAATGACTTAGAGAACACAATTGGGCAAAAAATCAAGTAATTGCATGCATGCAAGCATATCTTGCCACTTGTGCATGTAAATTACACAATTTGTAAATAACTGCAGAAATAGCATACTCAAATTAGGCACCTGATTGCCCAATTAACTTCTTCACAGAAAATCAGATGATAACCTTCAGTATCTCCTATTATAGATTTTTCTTTTCCATGCTACCTTACTGAATCCACAGTGTATATTCCAAACAACTGCATTGTTATTCTGTGCTTTAACACAGGCACAAGCAGCACTGCACACTTAATAAAGCTATCAATTTTTGGACCAGATTTCAGAAAGTTGTTCAGATATTTAAAAGTTCCCTTATTTCACTGAGAACAAGCCAGCTTAGACAATTAAAAAAAAAAAAAAAGAAGAAAAATATTTAGTCTAATTTTAATTGGTTCGAATATTACAAAAGAAAAAAATAATCCAGGCATTTGCAGCCCTTCATGCTGCAATTAATAGGCAAAGTTTTGCATCTGTGTCTTTGATTTTTTTAAGGTGTCTTGTTTTCTTTTACAGGCAAGTATTATTTAACCATATACATTCAATTCCTAGTAAATCCTTACTTTATTTTTGCTCTGAAATAATCATTAATTAACAGTAATTTGATACAAGTTGAGACAGAACACCAGCTTGTCGCACTCTGGTGTATACTTCCTAATGGATAGAGAAACTAAATGACCCAAATCTATCGAAATACTGCAAGCAGAGAAACTTTTTCATTTGTATAACAAAATGATTTAAGAAATTGATTTTTACCATAAATAATGTTGCTCCTTTGCTGTTGTATGTCTTTTTCTGAGATGATGTTCTGGAAAGGGGGTATTTTCTTTACCAATTTTTTGCGTCAAAGAAATCTTAGTAGCTTTAAAAGGAAAAAAAAAAGCTGAGCAAACCATTATCTAAAAAAACGTCTCTCAAATAAGAGAAAAGGAAACAAAAGCAGAACTGCTGGGCTGGATCATGTCCCTGAATAGATATTACAAATAATCATAGTGGCTGCAAGTACCAGTTCTTCATAGGCCTCCTGCAGTAACAGCCATGCTGGTCCTACTGTTCATACTCTCTCAGAATGGGGAGAGTGGTAAGAAAAGCTACTGGACTGCCAATATATTCTTATGGGTTTCAATCAAGCATCACTGGCTTTCTTCCCTCAACTTCTTGTGACAATATCTGCTGGTGACTTTACACTGCTGCTTTTCTTCCTCTAGAGGGTCAAAATCCAATTTGGTACTTAAATTACTTTGTTCCACTCCACTGGTCTGTGACTGGTTTAAAAATCTTCCAGGAGCACGGCTTGTCCTTCTTGCAAATTCAGATTTTGCCTTTCCCCTATAAACAAACAAACAAAACAAACAAACAAAAATCCCAACTCCTCCCCACACCCCCTTTTCAAAAATATAATAATGATCATTCGTATCATGAGAATTATTTAGCAGTATCCAGTCTCAGTACAGCTTTTGTTGAGAAAACTGTAGCTTATACGACTCTGAAGTGTTTATTAGAAAGTTTTCAAAAAGATATCTTCGTTTCAGGAAAAGAAAACTTGATCAGTTTAGCAGATACAGATGTTCACAGCGCAGAGACTGAAATGGTTAAAAATGATCCTAAGGAGCAAGTAGCTCACGGAGTTAGCAAAATAATTAACTTTTTCCTTTCTTTTACAGAAAAACACTAATAGCTGCGCTGGTTTTCATGCTTACTAAGACAGAATTTTGTTGTGTGTTCTTGGTTTTGCTTTTTTTTTTTTGCGCTATTGCTCCACACAGGTTTTAATTAGTGCTTCTCCTTGGCTACAAGTGCTTCACTTTGAAATACAAAGCTCTTTAAAAAAAACAACCAAAAAGATCCCAAAAACCCAAAACCCCCAACACCACATCACTGGAGGGGAAAATGGGAAGTGATACAGTGCAGCTGCAGCAATCTGGTTCTGCTGTTGTCCTCCCCCATCCCCAAATCCTCTGCATAATTTCAATCGTTAGTCGATGAACCTTTGGCAGGCCTTCTTCCATCGGCAGGCAGTACACCACATATCTCTGTTCTCCATCCCATAGACCTTCCGACACTTTTTCCCCTCCCCTCTAGGCTTCCTGTCAGAGAGAAAGGGAAGCTCGTTAAGGAGATGCTTTAGTAGCGCTTTTCACCCTAAAATCAGGACAATCTCAATGGAGTGCAGCAGGCAGAGAGCCCTGGGTGTTTCAAGGGATTCAGCTGGGAGCTAATGAAGCAGACAGACAGACATGGCCATGACTCCACAGCTCTGAGGGACCAGGCCTTCTCCTCGCCTGGCTTCCACAGCCTGTGCAGCAGCTGCTGAGCCTGCTCCTCTGCTCCTGGGATGATCCCTAACTTTAGCCAGCAACTAAACCTGGACTAATAAATTGTAGTTTAGCCACATGAAATGCCTTGTTGGACAGTCATAGCTGTTCCACAGTACAGGCCAGGTAACGTCAGGCAGAAGTGCTGCAGAGCTGTGGTAAAAATACTTGGCATAGCTTGTAGCATCAGATCTTGACCACCAGTAGGTAGCAGCTGTGCCAAATGGGAGAAAAGCTACCAGCTCCTGAGCTTGCCAGTCCTTCCTGCACAGTTTGCTCTCAGCTCACTGACTGAAAAACAACAAAGTGAGTGTAAAGTTTTAACCCTTACCCTCATCTGCAGCATGTTTGCATGTGCTCCTTCTCTGTTGTCCCCAAAGCCAGCAAGGCGGGCAGCACCTGCTTTTAAAGCTATAACAATTGTCCTGCTTTCCATCTTACGACCACATTCAAAAGTTCTCAAGTTTAGAAAATGATCCAACTAACTGTTAAAATGGAACTTTTTTTATTCAACACACAGCAAGCCAGCAAACCTGAGGAGCAATGCTTCACCAAGCAACCCAACATTCACCACAGCAGTGCCAGCTGTCATGGCATCTTTAAATGAAATAACTGTACTGACAGAATTGTTTAATACAGGTATTACATGTTGCATGGCACATGTGGGAATTGCCTGGTGATTCCTCTCTTGCATGCCTACACATTTTCTGATTACTGAACATTAATTAATGGGCACAACCCATGAATTGGGGAAGAGTCTGAGTTTGGTTTGTAGCATGTGCAACAATCTGAGAGTCCTGAAGAAAATCAAAAGCATGAAATCTTTTTTTGTCTCATTTTAGGGTACAGTCACCTTTAGGACTGGGAAAAATAAGGAGTTTCTTTACCAGAAGACATTTAGCATCACAGTTTGATTTTTTAACGTAATTTTTGAACACTTTTAAAGTAGATTCTGGTCAAACATCAGTTAACTTTAATGGAAGTGAATGTAGCTTATGTCTAGGAAAACAAGGCATAAAAAGCTTTGCCTTGATCTAATCTATTGTGAGATATGTTTTTTTATAATTCAATTGAAGTCAAATACCATTCTGACTGAATGGTGGCGAACACGTAAAATGGCCCAGCCTTTCAGGGAAAAAAGCAAAGCCACCCCATGCAGTTCAGGATGCTTCAGCTGGGGCAGTGGATCTGGGCAGCACTGCTTTACAGGATAAATTTAGGACTGCATGTGAACTCCAGACGTGCCTGGTGTAAGGCATGCAGTTTTGCTTCAGTCTGCCTTTTTAATTTTGCAGTAACTCACTCTTCCCCTGAACTCTGATGGTAACGAAAAGCAAAATAGGTTCTGAACGCTTACTCTGAAGCATCCTAGTAAGAAACTGCCTGACAACTGCAGTTGGGGTTGATGGTGTGCCTTCCCTGTTTCTCTGGCCACTGACATCTTATTTACTGAATGCCCTCCAGGTTCTGAGGCTGCTGATGTGCCAGCAGGAGCTAGTGGTCCCGTACCTCAAGCCAAATGCTACTCTAGGCGGTGACGAAAGAACTGTGTGGGACTGTTTCTGCTCTCCACTCCCTGCAGGACGATTATGGGGTGGTGAAACCTGCCAATACAGACAAAAAGGCTGCTTATGAAGAACATACACATATGAATGCAGTTTAAACACTTTTTCCCAGAAAATGCACATTATGATTCATTGTGGCAAGTATACCCAGGAAAGGTGATTATATAACATACAAACATAAGTAAGCTATAGGTTTATTTAGAAAGATGTCTATTTAGCATTAGGTACATTGCATCGGCTCCACTTTGTTTCCCTTTACTTTCAGTCCTCCTCATAGAGCAAACCAGAATACAGATCAGCATCACTTTTTGTATTTGGGAAATACAAAATATGCATTAATTTTCAAGATTTCTGAATAGCTCTTAGGAAAACTTTCTCCAATTTAAGCAGAGAAAATAACTGGAAAAATACATTCTGTCCTGTGTTGAGTTCAATACCAATAACTTGCTGTGAAATAAAGGGATTCCCACTTGTTGCTTCCATCTCCCTTGGAGAAGGGGCTTTGCTGCAGGGCAGTTACAATGTGTCCCCTTGAAGTTTAATGGGAGTGCAACGGAGCCCTTCTGATCAAGGCTGCTTACAAGAGGTACTGGATTATCTCCTTGTTCTGCACAGTAACCTTTTCATCAGGCATCCTCTTTGTGAACGTTCATGAGGGGAGGGTATAGTTTGGTCTTCGGACAATTTCCAAAGAAGTTTCCTACATGAGCTTGGGGGTTGGCAACATTATTTGAGTAATCACATGGCATAATGCTTAGCCTTAAATAATTCCTAAATTATTTACCACTACAGTTTTATTTTACTCCTGGGTAAAGACCACAAAAACTTTACATCTAAAACACTTCAATAAAATTATGCACACTCATTTTTAGTTGTATATTGAACATAGAAAGGTTCATTTGGGTATCTGGTGCACGGACTGAGCCTCCTGCAGCCCGGAACTGCAGATCCGGTCATAGCTCTCTGCACTGTTACAGGTTTTCACTCCTGCCTTTTTGAAGTCTTACAAGATTTGGAAGAATGGAAACTGACTGACCTGACTCGAAGAGAATTACTGTATGTGCTTTGATTTTTGATACAAAGTCTATTTTATATCTACTACACAGTAGCAAAAAACTAACTAATGCTTGTAATGGAGTACAGTCACTCTTTCAAATTTTACTCTCGGCTGGTAACTATAGAAACTTCTGATTTAACTGCATGTGTGGCTCACACTCTAAACAAGTTTAGACCATTACTGATATATGAAATATACCTGGAAAGCTTGAAAGAAATTTCCTCTCTCTCTACCTGCTTACCATAAGTCACGTTCTAAACATCCAGAGACCACACTAGCTCCTTCTATCACTCCAGAATACTAAGGGCAGCTTGTTGTCTACTACTTCTTTTTCCAATCTTTTATCAAATGCTACCCTTGTTTACCTAAGAATGATTGAAACACTGAAGATAAAATTCAAAGTAGTAGCATTTTTCTAGTATTTGGCATTTACCACACACTGCACAGTTCTCCAGTCGTTACCAACAACCAGAGATCTCCAGTCATTCTGCTGGGGTTCTGAAACATTTTAGAAACCTGAAACTATTTTGTGTCTACCACTACTAACTGACACTCAACATATTAGCCGGTTTTCATTGCACAGAAGAGTACTTGGATGGCCTCCCATGTTATAAGCAGTTACATTGATTACTTCCAAACACAGAACAGGCTTGAGCAGTAATTGCAGCGTGCAGACTGCCTCTCCCCTCATCCTCTATAGAGAGGCTGTCTGCACAATGGTTTCCATGGGCTGGCACACCAAGGCAGCCAGATTGCACTGAAGATGAGTTTCGTGTATCTTGACTGGCTTTGCAGCAGGTCTAAACAATACCAGTCAGCTGTTCTCCTCTGCAGGGGACACTAGGAGCAGATTAAGAGGAAGCCCTGAGAATGCAGTCCTTGCCCTTGGAGGCTTTTCTCCTCTGAAGTGCTGTTTAACACAGAGTGAAATGACAGTGTTTGTCTGAAGCAAGGACCTGGAGTTTCCAGTTACAACTCCTGGTGGGAAACTGTGGTTACAGAGAAGATTTGTGATCTGTAAACATGAGGTTATCAAACTCAAAGATCTCGCTTGTTCAACTTTTTTGGGTTATGAGCAGGCAGGTAAAAGCCAGTATCACACAGTGGAGATCACACTGGCATTCAGAAAGACTTCTATCCTACATCACATAGAAGTGGAACTATTCGGTCATTATGTTAGGCCCTCCACTACCAACAGATACAGACTCCACCATGGCTCATTCCACTTGCATAATTTAATTCACCCTCCTTGTACATCCTCAGGCTGTGCCTAATTTTTTCTCCTAGTTCAGTCTCAAGTGGTAGAGCAAGCATCATCCTGTTTATTCCGCTTCATGCAGAGAACAGCACCTAGCAGTGACTCATAACTGTGCCAACACTCAACCTTGCACCTGCAAAGTTATCTTAGGAAAATGGTAAGAAAAAGTGTATTTCCCATGTGCTCTGGGAATCTACCTTATGCATGACTGAGAGCACAAAGCATTTTGGAGGTCCCCCTAATTACAGAATCACAGAATTACAGAATCTCCTGAGTTGGAAGGGACCCACAAGTATCATGGAAGTCCAGCTCCTGGCCCTGCACAGGACCATCTCCAAGAATCACACCATGAGCCTGAGAGCATTGTCCAAACGCTTCTTGAACTCAGACAGACTTGGTGCTGTGAACACTTCCCTGGGGAGCCTTTTCCAGTGATCAACCACCCTCTGGGTGAAAAACCTTTCTATGATATCCAACCTAAACCTCCCGTGACTCAGCTTCATGCCGTTCCCTTGGATCCTGTCACTGGTCATAGAGAAGAGATCAGTACCTGCCCCTCTGCTTCCCCTCATGAGGCAGTTGTAGACTGCAATGAGGTCTCCCCTCAGTCTCCTCTTCTCCAGGCTGAACAGACCAAGTGACATCAGCTGCTCCTCCTCCCTTATGACTACAAGACTTCTAAATAAATGCCTGTGTTTAGATGCTGTGAATAACCCCAAGCCTGAATCAGCCACATACTGAACCCTGACTGATCCAGCTGTATGTTTGGCTTGTTTTGAGATGTTCAGGAACCTGCTGATAAGCACATTCACATTGACAAAGGCCTGTCAGTGCTGTTCTGCTAAAGACTGTCCAAAAGCGAGGGCTTAACGCGAGGGCTTAATGCAAGTCATGATGTCTGAACACCCTGGTTCCCAGGAAAGCAAGCAGGGAGTTTTTAGTGTCATTGAAATTCAATGTCCACAGGAATGAATGTGGAAACACTACAGTATGTGTCAAAAAAACCAAAACACAAAAGGAGAATATTTTGAAATTTTGTCTCTCTCGTGGACTTAACTACTGACACATGTCTAGAAGAAGACTGCTAAAAACCAGGATACAAGAGCCTTCTAATGGGTCAAGGGCAGAATGCCCCAATTCCAACACCACTAGTAACATGAAAAAATGTGTAGACCTACGCGCTTTTGCAAATCTGTACCTAATCTTTTCCTGCTCAGTGGTTTGTCCAGACCAAAAAAGTATTCCAAAGCCATTTTAGAAAACTGCTTGAATAAATATTAAGGCTCAGGCAAAAAGCAATGGTTTGGACTTACTCTCTGAAGTTCCCTTGGGTGCTACAGACTTGTGTTTAATCCCAGGAACCATGTATGTACACATGTATGCTGGCTCTGTCACATAGTCTGGGCTTAAATAAACACCATCAGAGAAGGAGGAAGTCCCCTATAATATAGCTTTTCTAAAGTAGCTACACTCAGTGTAAGATTGGGAATTAAAAGTGCCCTGTTTTTATATGGCAATATCTAATTTACTTTGAAACAGGATAAATAAAAATTTCATTTAATATACTGGTATTTATTTAACATCATTTGGCATCTGTACCCTCACTTACTGCACATAATTTTTCACTGCAGGCAAGCTTTCGTAATTCATAAATGATCTCACTGCTGACAGAATAGTCAAATGTGTGCAAACCTAAAAGATTTTTTCTTATTATTATCTTTTTTCTTTGTTAAACAGCCTTATAAATGTTGTTAGAGATATAATGGCAGTTCATATGGTTCCCTGAGCAGTTTATAATTCTGCATCACTGCTTCCCCAGGCTTTTGTATTGGGAGTATTTTCAAATTGTACTTAAATCATTGGCATCTCCATACAATTCTCAGAAAGTGATTTGGCATTTCTTAAATTCTTTTGAGAACTCTCTACTCCATAGCCACTGATCAGCGTTGTTGCCTGAACAAGTAAACTCGACACATACGTGTCTAATCCTGTCCTCTTAAGTGTCTGATTTACAATGTGGCTAATTGCATTTTTAGATTCCTGGCACCAGTTTTTGCTACACCACAAAAGGAGCCAGTTTCATAATTACTCCATATCAACCCCATTGTTGGGAAATCAAATTCTCAGGGAACTTTGCAGATAGCACGCTCTGTCAAGGCACTCTTGTTGAAATTGCTGCCAGCATGATGTCTTTCACTGTTAGTCGTTCCTTGATGGAATTTAATAAATATTCATTGGCAGAGTGCATTGTAATTGATTCAGCCGCTTTCATTTTTTATCAGCTCTGCAGGATGCCACAGCCTCTGCAGAAAGTCTCCAAGATTTGCCAAAGGTTGACAGTAAGAAGCTTTAGAGATTTCACTTGGTGAAGAGAAGGGAGGGAAATAGTATCTCTTATCGCCTTGTCCAATATTCGCTGTCATGAGAAAAAAAGCTGTATGGTTCTTTGGATAAGCAATGTGCCTTATATAACACACTTTAAAAATTCATAAATTCATAAAGTGTAATATTAAATGAGATGTTTTGATATCAAATAGGTTTATGATTAGAGGATATCAATTTATAATAAAAAATATTTCCAATAAAATGAGGATACATTACATTAATATCTATTTATTATAGAGATTTTCCACTATCCATAAATAGTGATTTAATTAGTTTTTTCAGCATTCTCCATGCCAGGCACTATAAGCTGAATCCCTCCAAACTCTTCATAAAGGTTTTTCTCTCTCCCTGCATACCCATACTTACACCACAGTGTGTTTAGGGCCACTGGAAGTCTATGTTTAAGCAAACTCTGCATTTCTGCAGTCCTGTTCATGGAATCAGGTCTTGCACACCAGCTTTTTTGAAGAAAGGCCAGCGTTAAATTTACATCTAATACATCTTCATAAAAAGTTGTCAAACTGCAATATGCATTAGTATCAAAACGCAATAGATATTGGATGCATTTTCTGTAAAAAACAACAATTTTCTGCTATCAGTAGGGTCTACATATTTGAAGCCTCCTAAAGCTGGACTTTGCATTTCATCTTACTTTTTCTTTCAGTTGCCTTTCAAGAGTCCATTTAGGTAACAGCCCTACTGCCTGAATCCAACTGGCCTGTTAGCATAACCATCACCTCACTGATTTTCCATCTGTTTTTTTAAGAAAAGGAGCACACAGTGCCAAGCTCTGCACGTATCGGAATGTTTTGTAAGCATATAGTTAAAATATACTATAGATTCACTTCTTTTTTTGTAGACAGTGATGCAAAAAAAAAAAAGTAAATGTACTGAATTAAAGGGACTGACAAAGGTGTTAAAACCAGCCATGCTGGCAAACTGAGGCACATATTTAATTTGTTTCTTTTTGGTATCTCTCCCATTTACTTCTATCACTACACATTGTGAAACAAAACAAAAAGACCTAAAAACTTTTTCCTCCTTTTTTTTTTTTTTGATGTCCACTTACTGGAATGCCGGTGAAGGTAACTGGAGGCGACTGCCAAGAGATGCTAAAGCTACTGCCATTGGGAGTGAATTTTGCTGACCCTGGAATGTTCACCGGAGGAGTGGCCTGTGTGAAAAGAAAATATTATTCCAGCAAGAAGAGCCATTCTTCTTCCAAAGCATTTCTAAGGATCTTTCACTCCTCAAAATGGTAAATCTATGAGAGACTTTCCAAGGCAGAAAAAAACTGCATGGTGACAAGCATTTTACCCTTATGAGACAGATAATCGTGGGTAAGCCAGTAAGGCAGGGACACAGTTGTATTTACATATCACTATTCCTAAACCTTGTTTAGAGAAAGATGACAGCAAGAAACAAACAATACTACAAATGATCACCTGTTCCATAGTGATGAACAAGGCCATACTTAAACTGATAGCAGCTGGTTTACACAACTGAAGTGTGGATAGTGAGGCTTCTTGGACAAAACCATTGGCCATTTCTGGTTTATGAGATAAATGTTAAGAATCATCCCAATTAAAACAGTCTTTCCTATTAAAAACAAGGAGCTGAAAATCATCCTGGGGATTGAAAAAACAGCTCTTAAATACTAAGCTCAAGCAAATATTTAAGGACTCCTGAGATCCTTGAACTGTTATGTTCTTCCCATCTGGGATGTAATACCCAGTGCTGCCCTGGGGTGCAAAAACACGATAATCTGAGCTCAGACAGTTGTGCACCTTTCATCTTGTGCCTTTCCTTTGGTTTTCTCATGGGCTATGAATCCTCAGGAATTCTTTCCTGCCCCTTTTTGAATCCCATTTAATTTTCAGAACCAGGAAATTCATAGCTGTGAAGCTATTCTGCATAGCAGGAGTGTGAGCAGCCACCATGAACACAGGCTCACTTTGACCCTTGCATTTCAATTTTTCACCACAAAAAAATCCCTCCTTAAAGTTACTAAGAACTTGCTAAAATGAGTTTTCACTTTTGGCTTTCAGTTCCCTGTGCCTGACAATGCTGCAATACACTCATTTAAGTAGTGTTTGTGTTTGAGGCTGCTGAAATTGTCTCACTGCTTCAGGGGAGAGTTCTTTCCTGAGCTGCTGGGCACAAAGGAGTGATGACAAACTACAACCTGATAGTCCCCACTAAAGATAATTTTCAGAGTAAACAAGTGCTGAAGCAATCCCCTGGAGTCTCTCCAAGGAAAAGAAAGTGAGACCACCAGATGCCTCTGTGTACGGCAGTGATGCTCTGTGGGCTGCCGAGCCTGCTGACAGCTCCAAGAGAATCCACACAGACATGCAGAGCAAACATCCGCTGAGCTCCATAAAATATAAAAGCTTTGCTGAAAGGCATCAAGAAAATCTGGCAACTCCCCTGTTAAAACGGGACTCCTGACAGAAAGAACTGGAGTCAGCTGGATGAGCAGTGAGACGGCACTGCTTCTGCTCAGTATCCCACAGGGGTATCAGCTCAAACCTGGGGTCAGCACAACATCTTCCTCAGGTATTTGAATAAGACCTGAAAGGGAAATCCTAGACGCTGAAAGAGCCCACCCGTAGCTAAATTTAATAGGTACAGGCACAAGTTTTACAAAGAAACACAAAGTATGTGAAGTTTAAAATCAATGTAATTTGCAGTTGCCTGAAATACTACAGTGCTCAATTCTTTTTTCTCAGTGCCTAAATATCTACATCAGACATGATCAGACTTAGTCAACCACCTTGTTCAGTTGTTTCCCAGATGTGCATCTTTGTTCATCAAGCACTGTCCCTTTTTTCAGGCTAACATTTTAGACAATCTCTTCCATAAGGCATTCAACCATAACATTACAACGAACTGAACAGTTTCTATAACCCAACCTCACTTTGCTTAGAGGCCACCATTTAATTTCCAATCAAAATATATTCATGGGTAACTTATAGTTATTTGTTTGTACCAACACTGTCCTTATATTTGAAACAGCACATGGTCATCCTCTTCCCCTTTCATACTTGTCCTCTCACTTTCTTCCCAGGCAGCATCCCATCCTCTCCTCACCCCTGCTTTGCCTGAGGTACCAGTCCCTGGGCTGGAGAGCCTGTTCATGTCCTCTCTGCCCTCCTTCTTCAATACTGATGATTTTCTTTCTACCTCTTCTGACTGGAGCCCATCACATTGAATTTGGTTGACCAGAACTCTACTCAGGATCTCAGCTCTAGTTATCTGGGAGTCTTGTATAATGGTCTTAAAATTCCCTGTCTCTCCGAGATATTTCTTATCCAAGAGAGCTGACAACTATTTTTTTTTCCTTCACAGCTCTATTGTTGTTGGCTCACGGTCATTCTGTGCTTGATTAATGAACAGAGGTTTCCTTCTCACATAATTTTCTAACTACCCCAGTTTATAGCAGAAAAATCTCATTAGTTCCCTAGGTGCAGGACTTTGCACGTTCTGACATTAAACTGCACCCAAAACCTATTATTCTCAAGATCACCCAGTCATGTAAGCATGATATATAACTCCCGTACTGCTGATGTCTCCCGAGTTTGTTATCAGCAAACTTTATTATATTATTTGTGTAGTACCAAAATGATTTAATGAAAATGAGGTCAAGGCCAAGAACAGCTTTTCATTCAACTCCACTAACATTCAAAATAACTCACTGCTGTTCTCCGTGACTTTCCAGTTCTCTTTCCTACACTAAATTTAATCTCTAGTTTAACAAATACTGCTTATATGTTTTAAGATCAAATGCACTCCTTGAATCCAGAGGGATCTGCTCTTCTGTACTGCTTCCTAGACTGTTCTGATATCATCTTTCTCTGGGATTCTTCCATTGCAGTTAACCTCAACTGCAGTACTTTCCACAATTTCTTCAATTATTTTTCTAAATTTTTCCTCACCCATAAGACTGGGTCAGAGAAGAGTGTCAGGACTTGCGTGCTTACTTCCTGTTTATACCTTTCTTACTACAAGTAGTCTATTTGACACTTTCCAATCAAAAAGGAAACAGTAATTAACAGATACTAACTGTTTAGGATTCCTGCGACCCAGCTTTGGGCTCCATATTTTTTTTTCCTTTTTTAACAGGAATCCTGGGATGAACAGTATTCAGCCTCCCTTATTGAAGTTCCTTGAGCTGTGAATTTTGCCTCCACTCCCAATGAAGTAATTTCTCAAACCATTACATTTTTGGAGGTTCCACCGAGATAAAGAGATAAGAGCCATGATGCTTGTGATAACAGAAAGAGTTTCCAGACAAGACACAGGCTGTACTATTGTAGAGAAATTAAAGCTATAGTGATGTAAGTACTCAGAGTAGAATTAATTTGTAATAATGCTATATTGATGTGTAGTAGAGAGATTTTGATTATATTTTAGTTTGCTGATGATTTTATGTTGATTAGAGTTTTTCAAATTGTTATGATATGTTTACATTTCGCAGAGTGAGGGGGTGGAGTGTTGTGTCATGGGGGAAAACCAGTTTTCCCCCTAGAGCTATAAATGGTAACCCCCCAGGGGGTGGTTACCCTTGGGGTTGAGCCAATGAGCGCTTCTGCAAAATATAAACATATCACCCACACCGGAAAAGAAGGTAGTTGCAGTTGTTGTTGGAGAAGAGGTGGCCATGTTCTAAGCCACAAGCTGAGGGGCCCGGGGCCCCACTGGGGGCTGGGCTCCCCCCAGCCCCTGGCTGGGGGGCTACAGGGACTTGGAACAGTGTGAAACTGGGCTAAGTATCTGTAGCTGAGAAGCTGGGAGGTTTTTTTCCCTCCACCATGGACAGCAGGAGCAGCGGCGGCAGAAGCAGCAGCGTACGGAGGGCAGAGAGCCAAGAGATAAGAGAGAAGCAGCAAAGCCGGTGTGCAGCCAAGGAAGACACAGAGTTCTCTAATGGAGAGAGAGAGAGCAGGACTAAGCCCTGCAGAGACAGAGTTTGGGGTAAGAACTGAAAACCAAAACTCCCCAAACCCCTCTGAGACCTCCTAGAAAGGAGGAGGAGATGGACTCTTACTTGATAAGAGTCTCAGAGTGCTACAGCACTGAAAAGAGAAGAGCTGAGAAGCTCAAGGCTTCCCTGAGCTGGTCCGGGACGGCCAGAAGAATGCAGAGGAGGGCTTCACCCCCCCGCTGCTCTGAGACAGGGCATGGGAGCTCTGCAAGGGGGCTTGAATCCCCTGAAGATAGGGACCGTCAACAAGGCTCCTATACTTCGTGATATGATGTGGTGAAGTGACCTTTGTCCCAGTAAACACAGCCCACGGAAGAGAAAGACCCTCGCCTGGAGTCAAAGGGCCGAGAGGGGCTTGGAGACCCCTACTCGTGTGTGCTGGCAGAGATCCAGCTACAGCTGCTGCATGGAAGAAGAGAGCCTGCTGCCCTAGAGACACTGCTGCTTTGAGAGTGGAAAGGATCTCTTCCTTCTTCCCTCCTGGACTTTTATTTGGAGGAAGAAGAGATTTGATCCATTGTAAATACTGTTTTATCATGGTAGAGATAGTTGAGATTGTGTATGTAATGTGTTATAATATTTATTTGTAAAGTCATTGTAATATAATCCCTTCCCCCCATTTTGAGTCTTGTGTGGTGTCTGGAAAACCCATCTCACACTGGGTTGAGATGAGGGAGGGGGGCTTGGACTTGAGAATTGGATTTTGGGGTGCTCAAACCACTACACTGGTGAGAGCTGAATCTCCACCCTGCCTCCTGGCTCTTCCTGCAGGACTGGAGGGATCCTGGCACAGGATACCACTGACCTCTTCTGCAGAAGCTGCCTTGTTTGCAAGGACAGCCTGAACGCTTGAGCAGGGACCTTGCCTCCTGCTTCCAGTTTGAAAGCCGTGAACAGTGTGGACTCTGTCACTCCTCACTGATGAAATAAAGTATTGAAACCAGAGCAACTTGAAAAGAAGGCACGGCTCAGGCACCTGTAGGCTCACGTTGTGGAATACATCAATTCAAATTCAATTTAAACATTTGAATTAGTATTTCCTTAGCCAAGTGCTTTACTCAGAGGCTGCTTATCAAACAGGATGGTGTGAATCTCCAAAAAGCAGAGCAGACTGTCACTACTGAAAACCCCAAATGAAGCAAGACTCTTCTCAGTAGCTTAGACTTGGCGCCTCACTCTCTGAGGCAGGGCTTCAGCTACACTGAGATAAAAGTCTTTCTCCTAGCTGGCTTGAGCAGTCTCCAGGTTGGTGTGTTACCTGATGCAGCTTCCACGTGAGATACCAAGCTTCAGTGCTCACAAAAGTCTAAAACAAGTCTCTGAATTCTGCATGGTTCCCTCTGGCCTTTTAGTGGGTCTGCTCCAAACACACAAAGGTTTTATCTGCACAGTGCTGGATATGAAAATTATTTCATCTGATAAATTTAAGAGAGTTCAGTTCTCTGGTGCATACACAGGTCATGGACCACACTACTTCAAAGCCTCTATCCCTCTTTTCTCATATGGTATCCACACCAAAACATGTCAAATTTTATTGCACTTTTAAAATTAATGCTTTCTGTCCAAACTTAGTTGGAAGTTTTTGATACAGCAATTTTTGCCATTTGAAAAGCATTAACCATCTATGCCTTTTCTTTCTTCTTGCTCTACTTAACATATGCAAACTGACATCTCACACTGTACAAACTGAGGAAATGAATCGTTCCTGGCATCCCTCAGTCACTTGTCTACAAACACATCCAGTACAAGCAGAGCTGAAATGAAGACTCTGGGAGGGATTCACCTGACTTAATAAGAATTTTTACAATGCAGGAGACCACATCTGAGCACATCACCTTGGGCCCTCCTTATCATCAGTGAAAAATTAACTAATGTAGGCAGTGGGATCACAGAGCAATTCTTCTCAACCTGAAGTATGCACCTATGTGCGGCTGGATAAACAGCACCCCAAAATCTACAGTGGGCACATAAACAAACAAACAATTAGCTCAGAAGCAGATATCTACATTTAAATGAAACAAGCCCCTTGGGCTGCCCTTGAAAACTTTTCAGCCCATTAAAACCCATGGCTTTTTAAACTTGGCTCTTTAAAACCCAAACACTGCGATCTGACATTTCTTCGTTCATTAATGACATCACTGTAATCCCTGGAGCTCACTCTGACTGGCATTACCTGGTAAGCATGGTCCGTGTGTACGAGGTAGAGGTTGGTAGGAGCTGAGCGGCTCAGAGGTGTCATCAATTTAGTCTCAGTTTTGGCACAGGAAGTTTCAGGACGGATTGCATCTTGGGTGGGAAAGGAAGGAGGAGATGCTAAAGATGGAGAGACTGGGGAAAGACTGCTTAAGCCATCAGCTACTGAGTCCGTGTTGAGCCTGATTTCTGTATAGTAAAAATCCTCCTCTCCATCACTGTAGTCAGACTCTCCTATACGTCTGTATCAAGACAAAGAATGAAGAATTGATTAAATGAAAGCAAAAATGCCAAGGTAAATTTTAAATTCTAGATGCATGAGCAAATATATTCATATTGTCAATAAATTAATATTCGAAGTTTCAACCCTACCTAATTTATCAGCATTCTGGCTGCAGGGAAGGGGCAGAGGAAAACAAAATCACCTAGTCTGAAGGAATTACTTTTTTTTTTTCTTTCAGTGTTACTCTTGAATAATTCTTTGATCTTGGAGTAGATGTTTGACTCCCTCATCTTAAGTATCACCTTCTCATTCCTACCTATTGTAAAGTTAATAAGAACCTCAACACACTCTGACTTTGGCAATGACCAAGCAGCCAAAGAATGACAGGTAAAGATAAGAGACACAGGCAAGATATACTTCATTAATGTTACAGCAAATAATATATAATCTTATAATAAGTTACTTAAATAGACCAAACACAGTTATGGCTGTCATTCACCATAACTTTCCTTAGCATAACACAAGAATTTGCTAGAAAACATCCTCACCACGCAACTCACTTAGATACAGGTAGAGCATGGATCCAGCAGGTTTGAAAGGCTCTACCAGAAGTACCATCCATCAGACTGTAACTAGTCACTCACCAAAACTCCTCTCTCCAGCAAAGTTACTAACTCCAAATTCCAGGAAAGTTCTGCTGTTTACTTCTCCCTCTCCCATGCCACAGAAAGGATGTCCCCATAATATAAAGGGCAAAGCTACATTCCTAACTGCATTTTGAGAGAGATTTTCTCTGTTTCTGATACACTTACTCTTAAGCCCAACAATAACTGCCATGACCTTCTCAAGACTATCCTGAGCTCCACATCAGATTACTTCCACGTGGTCACTTTAATTTTTAAGCGGTGGGTAACACAGACCTACACAACAAAGATGGATTTTCACATATATAACAGGAGAAGAACATGAGTCCCCACTGTAACTATACATAAGATAGCCAGGTCGCTCAGTGAACTGCACAGGAGACTTCAGTTGCAAACTAAAGCTCTGAAACAAACTTGTCTCCTAAAAGATTCATTTGCTTTTTCTTCTAGTCCAAGTAACCTACCCATGCATCCTGGTTTTGGCTGGAATAGTTAATTTTCTTCTGAGTAGCTGGTACAGTGCTGTCTTTTGGATTTTGGATGAGGATAATGTTGATGCTGAGCAGTGCTTACTTTTAAGTGAAGGACTTTTCAGTTTCCTGCGCTGTGACAGTGAGCAGGGGCACAAGAAGCCAGGAGGGAGCACAGCCAGGACAGCTGAGCTGAACTGACTGAAGAAATATTCCATACCATAGAATGTCACGTTCAGTATATAAACTGGGGGGGAGTTGGCTGGGAGCCACCAGTTGCTGTTCGCAGATGGGCTGGGCATTGCTCAGTGGGTGGTGAACAATTGTATTGAGCATTATTTACTTCTTTTCAGTTTTATTCCTCTCTCTCTCCTTTTCATTACAATTATTATTATCATAACCATAATTAGTATTATTATCTTTAATGTTATTAGTTTGTGTTTGTTTTTTTTTTTTAATCGTTAAACTGTTCCTATCTCAACCCAGGAGGTTATTTCTTTTCCTTCGATTCTCCTTCCCACCAGAGAAGGAAGAAGATAGTGAGTAAGCAGCTGCACGGTACTTAGTAGCCAGCTGGGGTCAAACCATTACAACATGGAATTGTGGCTCAGTTTCTTTTTTTTTTTTCAGGTTTCTTAGGTGCTTTGTGGTTTTGAGGGTTTTTTTCGCATTAATTTTTTTTTGGTTTTGCATTAATTCAACTCAGAACTGGCGCAAGCATCTGACCTGATGTGAAACAAAGCTGGAAAGTATTCATGCAAGACCCTGAAACATGTCTTCCCAGATGTGATGTGCAAACAGCACATACCACATAAATGCCACTGAGCTGTGAGGCTGATAGGGAAGTGCAGTGTGATCTAGAGCTGTATTTGACCTTTCAGGAAAGTTCACACAACTTCAGGAAAGAAAGTGCCTCACACTGTTGGAATAAGTGCTCATTCGCTTTGATTCACTACTCCACCAATTCCTCAGAAACCTAGGGATATGAGAAAGAAAAGCCACGGACAATCCAGTTCATCTCCCCAGCCAAGTGCAATTGCTCCCCTGCCAGACCAAATCCTTTAGACTTCTGAAGAGACTGCTTTCTTACCCAAGGTGAATGGTCCGTATGTGTTTCTGAATCCCTGCAGCTGTGCTCAGTACCTTCCCACAGTTTTTCCACAGGCATTTGAACATTACCTTCATGGAGTTCTGAAAATTATGAGTAAAGCATGGTTAGATGTATGGAAGTTGTATGGATATTAGGAAATATTTCTTCACTGAAAGGGGTTGGCAGCATCAGAACAGGCTGCCCAGGGAAATGGTTGAGTCACAAGCCCTGAAAGTATTTAAAGACGCGTAGATGCGTCGCCTGGGCACATGATTTAGTGCTGGACTTGGCAGTGCTGGGTTAACAGTTGGGCTCGATGATCTTAAAGGTCTCTTCCAACCTAAACAATTCTGTGATTCTATAATTCTACGAAGATAAAAGAAAACCCAACCACCTAAAACGGATAAACAGTTACCAAACACTGTGAAGGTTCTTCCAAATTTGTGATGATCTATTAGTCTCTATCAAGTGTGCCACCCTACTGAATTCAACAGAATCCCAGTGAAAAGCTGCAGGAGCAGCTTGTAACAAAACCTTACCTCTCTTCGTTCATTGGCAAAGCTTTTTCGTTTTAAGTTCCAGTTTGTATCCCCACTAAAGGAAGTAGATGATATAAAAACTTTCTACACTTCTTTCAAAAAAAGAAAACTGATGAGGACTTCTCTCTGAATGCAAAGCATCTTCTTAAATTCAGGTCTTTCTAAAGTAAGCTCTTATAAATGTTTCCGCTCATAGAATTTGCAAAATACAAAAAACATTGTGCCAGAAAACCATAGCTTTAGCTTCTGCTATGTCGTTATTCACCCATAAGTGGAAAAAAATGCTTTTATTGCATTCAGAAGCTGCTGTTACGCTTATTCGGACAAGGGAATGAGAAGCCATCATGCTGTGTTCAACATGTAAAAGAAAAAAAATGTGCATAATCTCATTTTAATATTCTTTTTATATTCTTTAATATAACTTTATTGATCTAAACTGAGTTATCACTGATTTAGAGCATAGCCAACAAGGTTATAAGCATCCCAGTCTTAGATGTTTTGAAGACTGGGGAAAACCAGTCTTAATGTAAAGCACAGTGTGTGGTAACAACACAGATGCTGCAGAACTCTGAAGATATTTAAAAGCTAATTTTACTCAAAAATGAAACCAATTTTGTACATTTTAAATTTTTAAAAAATCTAAATAGTTTATACTTCTCAAAAATAATTTTCTCTATTATTACAGAACACATTATTAACATGAAGAAGAGCTTCAAAATACAGTATTATTATTCTATAATTGTAGTTACATGTAAGATTAGGTGAATGTCTTGAACCAAAGTTGATTTGGTGCTTTCTTCAATTTGGACCCTTTGCAACTGCATGCCAGTAGACAGTTCCAGCATTTGCTAGAAAGATGATGATTAGAATATAACTTACAAAAAAATAATCTCAGCTGATGGACTTTCTAAAATATAAGTTGATTGCAGTAACGTTCTTATAGTAACTTGTCAGTCTAACATCTGTTTGAAAGTATGGTTGCTAAGGGATTTGGGACTTGAGGTACCTGATCACATGGTTTATATGAAAAACTTCTACTTTGGCATAAAATTGCAAAATTCCATCTCTAGTCTTTTATTTGATATTACAACTATCATTCAAATAGATACAGAATTCTTATTTCCCCCTCCAATTAAATACAATCTGTCTAGCAATTCTAACCGACACTTTTCTTACTTTTATAATATAATACTGAATACTATTATCAGCTCAAAATCACACAACCAACCACCAACTATGGCAACAAGATGAAGGCCATGCTTATCATTTAGGTTTTAGGAATTCCAGTGTGACATCACGAACACCCTGTGCATCTTTATGAACACAGAATGGTTTAACATTCATCCCCAGTTTGAGGGTAAAACCATTTTCTTAGCTTCACTGTGGTTTTGATGCCGTAAGATCCTTAACTGTCAGTGCTAGGAGTTTGCAAAAACCAGTGTATTTTAACATAGTCAAGTGAGAGCTCACTGAGTAGAAACAAAGAACAAAACCCATGCTTCCATTTCTGACTAGTTCAAAAATTGCCTATTTAGGTTTAATGTTTTATTTAAGAAAATAACGGAACACAAATGGTTTGGTGAGGAATAACTACATTAGTGGAAACTTTTAAGCAAACAACTTTCTTAAGGGGAAGAAACTTTAATGAGTAAAAAGTAAGATTACCAATCACTCTATTTACAGGCTTATTCCTTTTGACTTTTGCAGCCCTGAAGAAGAAAAAACCTGAATATTTTTATTTCAGCTTCTAAAGGTGCAGAGTTGTACTTAGATCAAGTATTCTGCTGTGGCCAGAATAAAAAAACCTGCAGGAAAGTAAGTTAATTTATAAAACCAAGTTTGGCATGGAATGTTATTGTTTATCTACATAAAACATTTGCCATACAAAGCAAAATCCCTGTGAACCAGAACAGATCGTGTAATAGACCTATGGTGGGTACATAAATAGAAATATTTGAAAGCAACTTAGAAAACAATAAAGATGGCAGCTGCAAACCCATCTGTCTCATCACAGCTGAGCAGTGAGAATGATGCGACTAAGATGAACATTAACTGAGAAGCAGAAGGCAAACCAGCACACTTCTGCACCCCTACTCTCCTGTCCCACACGCCCCCAAATCACCTCTGTCTTTAGTTTAACAGTCAGCTATAACTTCTAATTTATCATAACAGAGGTGTCCTCCAAAATACTTTTCCTTCTTAGCAAGACATACAAACATTTTAAAATCCTCTCCCACGATCAAGGAAGAACAGCGTGGGTCAGCAAATAAGCAACTTCTGGAGCAAAAGGATAAATCTGAACAGGTTTAAACATTCATTAAAACTTCTTCCTGCTGGTGATGAAGCAATTAACTGTCTCAGACTGAGTCAGAAACAAATTCACTAAGGGGAATAAATTCTCTGTTTTTTCTCCTTACAAAAAGCCCTTTTTCATCTTGGTATGTAAAAATCTGTCCTGTTGTGTTGGGAGGGATGGAAACTTGGACTAGTGCCATCTCTTTGTTTTCTTTTTCTTCCAGAGGAGCTTGCTTGCTAGCATAAGAGTGCTTTTTGGGGTTAGTTTTAGACCTTTTTTTTTTATTTTACATCGCGTTTTATTTAGTCTGCTTTTGCACTCTGAGGATAAATTTGGCCAATGCTAATACTGTATCAAAAGCAACCAAGTTGAGCTCTCTCTCTCCTTCTTTCACTCCATATGTTTGTGCAGAGAAAGCTTCACAGTATTAAGGTATCTGACATGCTGTCAGACAAACAGCACTTCCAGGGAACAAGGAGTATTAAGGCCATATCCAGTTTTTGCGATGACATATAAGGCTGCCTGTTGCATCCTGCACACAGAGGATTTGTCAAAGTAGGACAGAAATCCCATGAATGGCCAGAGGCAACACCTTCTGGAAATTACTCTAGTGTTTCCTGAGCAGGAGGCTCTGTAGAACCTCACCATCTGCCAGGAAATATGTGGTGCTGATGGCAGCATGTGTGTGCAGGAGGTGACCAGGATGAACGAGACACAGTGACTAGGCTAAGTACCTATGTTAACTGGATGTCAAGGAAGAATACACATACAGAGCTACTGGGTGATTTCTCACAACAAAATAAGCCTATCAACATCCTATCTGCCCACGGACATGGAATTTAACATAAGGCTAACCTTTCTCTTCCTAGGAATGGGTTCATCGAAGAGAAGGTTGCTTGTTTCACCTTCATCAATACCATCATCTGGCTGGGAAGGTGTCCGAAAAGTTTTGAAGCTATCAGCTGACAGAGGTGGAGATGGGGTGGATGGGTTGGACTGGTCACTGGGAGCATTCCAGCTCCAGTATCCACTGCTGCTGGTACTAGAAGGCACAAATCCTCCTTCTTTCCAAGATCCATTCAGGGATTCTGTCAAGAAACAACAACAACCGTCATTACAAGAGTATCATTGTTTTAGGGCTAAGGAGCTCTTTTTTCTAAGGCTTAGATGCCATGTTGGTAATTAACTGTACGTTCAATAAAGGAAAGCGAAAGCATTGAATGTAGAGAAGACAACCATATCTATCCCACTGCACACAAATTACATATTCCACATTTGATTTTTCCTTTTTATTAAAAAAACCCTCAAAGTAAAAGGAAATGCTGGGTTTGGAAAAATAACCTGTTCTGGAGCATAAACAGCAATAAACAGTCAGATATTGCATGCATGATTAAAGGAGAACATTTAAATTGATCTTTAGAGGTCCCTGCAAACCCAAACTATTCTATGATTCTAAATACATCCTCAACTTTTAACCAGAACACGTGACTGTAATGGTCATGAGAGCAAGCTCCACATGGCCAACAGGAAAGGGGACATACACTCTGAGCCCCAGAACACTAAGCAGATCTGCAAAAACATGAGCTTCATCCCAGTATTAAAACATGAAAGAAAACCATAATTACACTCTATCGTCTCATCATCTCTCAGTACACACGCCTCTGCCTATGTGAGGTGGTACGTACCCCTTGGGATACCCCATTTTCTTTATACAGGTGTATTGATAGGCATTTGGTTTCAGAAGTGGAACATACAGACACCGGATCACCTCCACACCTACTCACTGGAGGAAGTGCCTCCTCACGGCAGCAGTTCCCCTAACATGATGAGGTAGGAAGACACTCTAATGAACAGGTTACACTCTACAGCACTGTGGGTGGGAGTAACAGCACTGCTTGCGCAGTCGGAGGCACATCTTGAGCCATGCTTCACGTGCTGAGGTCCTCAGGCATTAGACATTGGCATGCCACTCTTCCCAGCTCTTAAAGGGCTTTTGGCAGGAGAGGAGTATGTAGGTTATCAGCTCAGCAAAGGCATGGCCTGAGCACATCCAGTGGTGCAGCCACAGGCAGCTCTGCCAGAAGCCCCAGGTTCTTACAGGGCTTAGGCACATGTGCAGGGATGGTTTAGGTGCGGCTTCTCGCTAACTCAGGCATTGGAAGCTGTTCCCAATGACACTGTAGTGCCTGAGCATTGTGCAATACCTGACTTAGGAGCTGGTAAGCAAATAACTTCTTATCTGTTCATGAAACAATAGTTAAGTGTGAGACTAGTCTTTTCAAGCCAGTGCCTGCCTTTAAGAGTTCTGCAGAAGTCACTCCTTCACTCCTTCTCAATGTCTTACAGGTAAGTTAACTAATGATATCAGCAAGAAAGTGAGCTATCAAAAGCTTACCCCAAAATCAACGAATTTTCAGTTTTTTCCTCCTAATTCAGTTGGTTTTGGATGAAATCCTAAACCATTAACATCAGCTGCTTACAAAACAGAATGCAGTGCCCCCTTGAGTAGGCAGCAGCCAAGTCCCTGAGTTACTGATTTACTGAGCAGGGCCACTCAGCATAAACTGGATCAACCCTCCCTCTCTACTCCTCCAATTCCTCTTTGGAAAAGGACATATAGATTTCTGGTAGCTAATAAGTTAACATATAAAAATGTCATGTTTGGGCTCATGATTACAGCCTTCATGTGACTGTAATAAGGTGGGTTTTGTTTCTTATAAGTATTTGTACTTCAGCCTTGTGCCAAAGCCAAGAAATACATCTGGTATCAACTTGTGACCTTAGCATAGCTTAAAATTTCCATTTCTTAAGAAAAACAAAGGAAGCAGCACTCTTTCAACTACTACTTTCTGATATATTTATGGTGGTACTTTGTATTCTCAGGGTTTACAGCCTCTCCTCACCTTGCTGAGAAAGAGATGCAAATCAAGAACATTTTTGAAATAGTATGGAAAAGGCTGAATGAGGTTGACAATAGCAAAAACCCCTAAACACTGGTTCTCATTAATACTAACAAATCTGTCAATTTGAAGAAGATTAAAATAAAAATAAATGCAACTTACTCTTATTTTGGGGCTCTTTTCACATTGCTGGAGTTGCGTGAAAGAGAACCAGACCAAATATTACTCAGCTGCAGGGAAACAAGGGCCAAACTCTGATCCAGTTTACATGGGTGATCATCCCCAATAATTCCAGCACAGATCTGCCTTTAATATTAATGCTAATGTTATTTTTTTAATGCTAGGAAAAATTCCATTTGTTTAAACAAATGTTTCTTTAATTACACTGCTCCTAACTGGTCTTTTTTTGGAAAAGCATGTAGAAAGAACTAATCATTAGTACATTTGCTGCTCATATTAGCAGGATCAGAGCCTAGCCTTGCAACACCAAGTGAGCTTTATATTATCAAGTGTTTGCACTTTTATTTAAGTCCTTAGTATGTCTTAGTCAGGCAAAACTAAGATATTCAGGGAAAAGGTGCCCAACTACAGCTTCAAAATCTTGTCTGTGACTACTGAAAACATGTGAATTACTTTTCCAGGGTAGTCTTCCCAGATTCTGGGAAACAAGTAGACAAGCTGTGTGAAGAAATATCAAAGAGCACTGAGAATACACCAAGAAATATCAAAGGTAGCTAACAGCCACCATTTACCTATTAGCAATTCAAAAGGCTTGTTGGGAGGCTGATGTGCACTGCCGATCCTGACAAGTGTCAGCTGCTCAGACTGTCAGAGGCGGCAAGTACTGCCTTACCCACAGCAGAGTAGCAACCCGGGACCAGGGATGCAGTGGGGGACAAATCCCTGCCTGGCACATCAGCACAGATCCATCTTCCGCTGTGATTTTGTCTGTGAGCTGAGCAGCTGGAGAGCAGGTGTGTTTTTATCCTTCTGTTGGCCTCCCCTAGGGGCTGGCAACCTGCTGCCCTGAGGCAGGACAGTCACTGGGCATGTCACTGATGGAGGTTTCCCAGGGCTCCTCAGAGCAGTGGTACTCCATAAACAGTTCTGGTTTTCAACACTGGAAAGCACACAAACAAGAGCCACGGGTGTTCATGGCTAGAATTCCAGCTAAATGGATAAAACTTACATTTTCTGGAAATAAATG
Source organism: Neopelma chrysocephalum (assembly GCF_003984885.1). Classification (NCBI taxonomy): domain Eukaryota; kingdom Metazoa; phylum Chordata; class Aves; order Passeriformes; family Pipridae; genus Neopelma; species Neopelma chrysocephalum. The sequence goes on along the minus strand of NW_020897689.1, from coordinate 5,306,263 downwards.
GAACAACCACAGTGTTTGTTCAAAAATGTTTAAAGATGTGACATTTGGTATGAATTCCTTTTAAGAACATCATTCAGTGGATTGCCTGAAGAAATACAAAGACTACATCCCTCTTAATTTGCATCTGTAAGTATTCCTCAGTCTTCCAGTTATTTACAGAAGGGCATCTAGTGCCTATTTAGCAGGGTAAGTGAAAAGAAGAAGCAGTGTCATACAAACAATGCTGAGATACCTTAACAAGGGTGTCCTAATTTAAATTATTCCTTAAAATAGAACACTTAAAAATTTATTGTAACTCCAGTCAAGCTTGCATAGATTAATTATATTTAATTATCAATCTCTTTATTACCAAGAACTTTTATATTTATTTTTATTTGTGTGTCTTCTGCTATACTATAAATGAAGTAGCCTTTAAAGGGGTTACGGATCTGACGGAAGACATCAGAGAGTCACAAAGAGCACAGGAATTGAGGGTCTAATCGTGCATCTGCAGTAGCAGATCTGTTGCTGTACAGATTGCTAGTGCTTGGCCTTTCAGCCAAGTGCTTTGCCTCATTGTGATTTTGGGTAAAATATTATCTGATTTCCATGGAGTGGAGGACAAGAACAACTGCTATCACACTTACTGGATATGGCACTTGAGGACATGGTTCAGTGGTGAACATGGTGGTGGTTGATAGTTCGACTTGGTGATCTCAGAGGTCTTTCCCAACATTAACCATTCTACAATTCTAGGATTCTATATGTGCAAATGCAAACAAGATCTTCAGAAAATTAATGTTTCAGTGAGGTCAGGATATCTTACACAGTGCTCATATCCCATTTATGGAATGGGACATCTCCCATTTCATAATCTGGAGCTGCTATAGTTACAGAAAAGATTTCATTTCCAACAATGCTGCACCAGAGACTTTGACTAGGTTTGAGCAAAGCTCAGTATGAACTCCAGCATACCAGAAAACAGCCTTTGTTCTCCACCATGGCCACAAGTCCTGGATGCAAATCCCCAAATAAATGGTCCTGGCACCCCTCCCTGCAGCCCCTGGCTCCGAAGGCTTACCATTGGGTCGGACAGGAGGGCTGCGGACCAAAGGGCTGGTGGATAAACTGGTGAGTACCATGGCTGCTGTTACTTTATCCATGTCCAGTTCTTCTGAAGACTTTCTGAAACACAGTGAGTGGGAGGCAGGAAACACATCAGCAAATATTTAACTTTTTTTAGGTTTTTTTTTTAGTTTTTTTTAATACCAGCCCAAACCCTAAGCCAGCACAGCACAGTAACAAAAACAAGCTGCTGCACAGAGTTCTCAAAGCTTCAGTCTTCTGGCAACCTGAGAATATCAAGTGGCTACTACAAGCAAACTAGCTCAGTGTAAATAGGAAAGGAAGCAGGAAAAGAGAATACATATTTGTATAAATTCTTGGGATTATTGTGACCCTCTGTAACTTTAACTTTGTTCTTTATTTTTCAGAATTTCAGCTATTCGTATTCTTAGAGCTAAGTGTATACTTAAGGTAGTTTTCTTTTTCTTGGATGAAGACACAGAGATGCAAAGCTGGATAAGTTAGTAGCAACATTAATAACATATACTACTCTCTGTAGGGTGAGGAAGAACTATGAACTGGAACTCAGGGATGTGAGTTTGTTGCTTCTGCTTAATGCTATTAACCTCTCCCTACTTTCTCCAAAAGACTGATCCTAAATTTTTCCCAGTCAGACCATAAACCAATTATTTCAAATAATTAGGAAACTGGCATAAAAACCAGGCAGGCGGGGCAAGGGTGGGGAGAGAGAGAGAGGGAAGATTTCTTTTGTGGGTGTGATGGGCACCTGAGCCATCAGGATGGCACAGCGGGAAGAGAGTGGCCCATCACTCTCTTAGCTGGGAACCTGTATAAGTCAGAGCAGAGGACATGGGGAATGGGTAATAAGGAGGGCAGCCAGCTTTCCAGGGAAGGGAGGAGAAGATGTGGACAGCAGATAATGCCACCAGGGACCAGGCTTCAGTGACCCATTGCTCAAGGAGTCATGTTTTTTTTAAGACAGTGAAGGATTTTGCCTGTAAAATTATATATTTCTTCCCCCCCAAGAGTAACTCTCTTCCTTACAATGCAAAATTTCTGAAGAGTGAACGTACCAAAATAAAACTACTAAGCCCATTAGGTTTGGCAGACTTTTGCTTTCCATCCTTGTGGGATTTCCACCTTGCGGGTAGAATCAAAGCAGACAGCTTCTTGTAACCATTTGCTTTCGAACACATGACTGATTGTCCAAAACCATCTTTTCATTTTGTATAGGTCAAGTTAATTTTGTTCTTACAAAAGGACACTTTCCCCCCTCTATGCTGCAATGTGGGGTTTCTCAAATTGCATCTGTGCCTTGCCAGGAGCTCTATTTAACCAGTCAGGTTGAGTCCAATTTAAAGCCCAATATGAGAAGTGGCCAGCTATCTGATGTCTCCCACCAACTGCTGATTGGTAAGTCACCAAGAGGAACAGGACATGCCGGGCGCACTCCATTTGCTAGAATCCTATCTCACCCACCAGGTAGAAGGCTTATTAACTGGAAACTACGCTGCAGTCAAAGCCTCTTGATATTTTAGTGAGCAAACCTCGAATTCTCCATGAAACAGTTCACAGCTGCTTTCTGGCTGATGCAAGGACCCACACAGATGCTGATGAACACTTTCCCACGCCACACAACAGCTTAGCTCTCCTGTCTTTTGCAACACATCAGTGTCTGGAACCAAAACGCTGATGATGGTTCCTGCTGCATTATCATTTATATCCGTAGAAAGCTTCCCTCAGCCAAGGCTTTTGCAAAGAGCACAGCAGCCATATGGTCATCATCAAGTACTGGAAAGGTCTCGGATATCTGCTATAATCAACTGAGACCTGAATATGTCACCCATCAGGTCCTCATGCCTGCAGAGAAATATTTCACTCAGAATGCCAAATTCCTCTGGGCTCAGAAGACCCTTCCTCAGGGATGACATTGAGAATGCTACACTTTCTGAAAACCAGCCCTACCACATGATTTTCCAATTACCTAATATCCCAGTATGAAAATCCACTTTCTGAGAAAGATTCAGTGTCTCTGTAGTCCATTCCTGCCAAACTACAACAACTGTCCCTACACCTTTATCCAGCTGTGGATGAACTGCTAATATCTGCACTTCTGCAACACAGGAGGAAAAAATGAGCACAAGTTCCTGATATGTTGCAGAAGCTGATCCCCAGTGTCAGCCTTCCAACTAGGCTCTTCTGTGTGTGCGGCAACACGACTAACCTGCTCTTCATCAAGGCCTCTGCAGAACTGCAAAATCACACCACAGCAGATGATGCAAGTGTTTCCCTAGTTGATGTCAAGATGTCAGAGTCTAGACCCGGACCTAATCCCAAAGTTCCCCCAAGCAGTCTATAAATTTAACTTCTTCTAGCTCTTTTGTACTGATTTTTTTTCTCCCCTCTACAATGATAAGCACTGCTGCTCTGAAAAACTAACCCTTGCTCCAAATAATTTTGCTATGTCCCAAAATTGTCAGCATTGGCATCTGTGCCTAAGGTGAAAGTTTTCACAGACAGACAAAGGACAGGAACAGTCATGAGAATTCTTGCCATTTCTAGCCACGCTAAACCACACTCTTGCAGTTACTGGAATGCTTTTTTCTACCTGGTCCAATTTAACAGGCTAACAGCCCAAATAAAACAAACTTTGGACTTTTTCTCTGTCCATTTTGAATCATGGTCATTTTTACTACTTCTAGCTCCTCAGCTACATCCAGCACACAAGGAATGCTGCTCTCATGCTTCTCAGCCACAAGATTTTAGCAGCTACAAGTTCTGGCTTATGTGACTCTGCTCCTAAACACATTTTTACAGTTTGGCTCATAAATGTAAACACACATATTTCATATATCACTCAGCCAGTACTGTTGCAGCAGCAGCAGCCTTCAAGAGATAGGCAAAGCGTAAAACTGAAGACAGGAACCACTTAAGCCATCTGCATTTAGTCAGCATTACATGTGAGTTGATGCCTTAAGACTGCCCCAGTATTTTCCAGCTTTCTCTGCTGGAAAGCTGAACCTGCATACAGCTGTTAAACAGTGTTTGCACTGAGAGAGGAGAATAACTCGTTTGTTACACACAGATTGTTCACAAACCATTTATCACACCATTGGTGAGGCAATTTTCTGTGGACTGAAGTTATAACCCCTGATGTTGCTTATATTGTTATTAGGTGTAATTAAATTTAAATAAGTTGCAAGATCTTCTACTACATTAGCTATGAAGATTTTCTCTTTCCTCCAATCCCACATCTGAGTCTCCAAAAAGCCATCTCCCAACATCTTGATGGATGTGCTTGTGTCAACCCAGTCTGCATTTGAGATCAAACAGTTCTGGATCCTTTATTTTCGACTCTTTGTAAATCCAAATACCTGCCAATAGCTGAATTACAATCAATCACCTGATATATAAGCAGCAGAAGTTCCAGGACCTTGGGGACAGACCTTTTACCACCACACCACGTCTCAGCTTCATGTCTCCCTGCTTCCTCAGTAGGCAGAATGATTTCACTTGATCCCTGCAATACCCTGATCTATCCAGCCTGGCCTTTCAAAGAGTCCTTTTCTTTAACAGCCAAGCCCAAATTAAACTTAGTTACTACACTTACTCTTGCTCAATCCTTTCCTTGGTTTTGCTGATGAATTTACTACTTTTTTGATAATTTATCAATGTTAAGAAACCATCACACTCCTCAGTCAAAGCTTTCTACAAGGAAAGACTGGGTTTAAGCTCTAAAAGATGAGAAAAAGAGAGTCCAAGACAAGCCCAAGGCTCTGCAAGTGCCTCAAGCCAACACAATATCCAATCTCCTAATGTCCCATTTCCTCTGCTGATCCTGGCCACTGTGACTTCCACGCTCCCTAGTAAGTGTTATTCCCATCTGGACACACCTACATCACACTTCCATATTTTCTTCTCTATCAACCACATCATCATCTGTGTTGGGAACCTTTTTTTAAACCCGCTCTCAAAAAAATCTTTAAAAATACACATTTTATTATAGTTTTTTAAGTCTTTAGTCTATAATTTATTAATTGTCTGCCTTAGATCAAACAGCCTGCAGTTTTTCCTCTTAGAAAAACTGCATCTTAAGTCAATACTTTTCTCAAGCATATTTTAAAGGTCCTGGAGAATATTCTTAGAGCAGAGAAACTGGTAGGGGTAGCAGGTGTTTTTTGATAAAATTGACCTTACTCAAAATGACATTTAAGTTCATTTGAAGCAAAGAAAAAAAAAAACAAATTCATTTTCCCTGTCCACAACTCCAAAGCTTTCAGTTAATTCCCCGACCAGAAACTTCTGACTCCAGTGCAGCAAAGCTCAAAGCAACCAGGCACAGGTTCACTGTATGGAAAGTGCTTTCCTACACTCTGGAGCTGCCCCAACAGGGCGGGAATGCAGACCAGGCAGCGTTTCTTCACCAGGGCTCTGCTCCCACCAAGACAAGGAGAGGGACAGCAGCATCCTGCAGCTGGCAGGACCAGGCTGCATGGGGACAGAAACTGCAGCACCAGGACATGAGTGCAAGGAGAGGGGAAAGGGAAACACATTTCCAATTACTTCAAGTGGATGTTGACTACAAAAGTCGATGGTCAGATTCAACCTTCTTCTCCAGAATCACATATCCCTGCTTTCCAGCACTGTTGAGCTTGCCTTTCCTTAACCTACTCTCTAAACAATAACCACCTGAAGCTCACATGCTCTAAACATTCAGATTTATTAAAAGGCTTATATTTTCCTTTGTCCTGGCAGAGGCATGTGCTACCTATTTCTTACTGCTATCCTCACCAGAGGGATATGGTAAAAAAAAAAATAAAAAATTGACTAGGATTGATAAGGACAGAGGCAGCCAAGCACAAAAATGCTATTATGCTATGTTAGCTGGTTACTGTCCTCCACTCAAAACCAGCTTATGACAGTGGTTCACAAAACACTTGGACCTTTTGTTAAGGAAGTACCCTATAAATATGTGTGCGTTAATATGCTACAACTAGGACAAAATAACAGTATATTTAAATATCTATTTATATCTCCCTCCCATACTTATATGTGCTAAAGTCTCATAGAGACCTCTGAAGTCTGACTCTGATCACTTGATTACAGCCATATCACACTGATACTGTCATACTGAGCACTGTATTAATAATGATTGATAAACACATTGCTACAGGCTTTTATACACCAAAAATATGATTCATCATATAAGTAATCACTGCAAGCAGTGTACTACTAATAACAGAAATGCTTCTGAAAGAAATAAAAATCCTAATTTACATTCTACAGGTAAAAAAAAATTCTTTTTCTTCAATTCATCATTACTAGCAAAACCAATATCCTAACAAAGAACCAGCAAGAAAAGCCACGTTTGTGGCTGTGACTTCATATATCTAAAGTAATTACAACCACTCTTCTGTACTAAGCAAAGATCTACATCATGCTGCAAAATATCAATCCATAAAATACTTTACGTTTACAATAACACTTGGTTATCATCTAAGAACTCAAAATACTGACAGTACAGATAAATAAATGATCTTACTTGTTGCTCTTATGTTTGGTTGCTGATTATGGAGATTAAAAATTACCCATTCGCCAAAGATAAAAACTACAGAGAAAATGATCCACATAAGCAGTCCAAGGTCCTCAGCATTCTTTTCACTGTAACTTTTCACAATAAAGCAAAAAGCAAAGGGAAATATTTTCAAATAGTATATTAAATCAGTATAGTACTGTAATGATAATTACTATTTGCACATTTAAGAAGAGAAATGGTGTTTGATATCTGAAGCGGAGATACAATAATAATGCACTAATTAGAAGCTAGGGATTTCTGCCTTTGCTCATCATAGCCAAACATAAAATTAACATTTTCCACATTATATTTGCAGGCTAGTTCTTATGCAGAATAAAGGGCCTTTCTCTGTCTGTTTCTGCTGTCCTTGTCATACACAAGCAGATTTTTTTTTTATGCTGACAGCTACTATAAATTAAGACAAAAATCTTCTATTATACAAATATAGGATCTTTTCTTCTAAAAAAAACATACATACCTGAACTTCTCAAGGAAAAAAAGAAAAATGCATCAAAGGCACTTCAAAGCTCTTCACCTCCTCCTGGCCATGCAAACAGATTTAGTGATTCAGTTATTCAAAGGGCCTTTGGAAGTCTGGCTGGTGTGTTAGAGCCTGTGAACACTTGACAGAGTCATCAGTAACCGAGATGCTGACTTTCCATTTGGACCATAACTGCTTAAAGACAATAAAAAGTCTCTGCAAATCAGTCCTAACAGACGGGAGACATTCACAGAGTGGTTCTCAGCATCCTGGAGTAGCAAATACCTTTAACAGCAGAACTGAAGAAAAGTGGTGTGTAATGCAGGCAGGTTTCTCAAAGTCTTTTATTTTAACTCGCATCAGACCTTTTATCATTTTCCACTGCTCCACACAAAGAAGGCCTGTTTTTACAAAGACATATTTGTCTAGCCATTGTCACTAAAACGCCAAAAGTTGACAGAAGAGAATCCATTAGTTTTTACAACCATTTTGTAGATTTAGATATCCAAGAAATTGTGATATTTGGTTCCAAAGGCTGGCTGATGTACTCCCCCATACACAGGGCTCTCGCCTGTCTCTCCCTCTGCTGTTCCTGCCACCTCCTCAAGCCAGACAGCTTTCCAAGCCAGGTGCGTCCCCAGGAGCACCTGGAGCACCCTCTCCCCACTGTGGGAGTACAGCCCAGTGATGCTACCCTGTCTGCTCTGGAGGCTACCACCACACCAGGCCTCTTTGGGGAGTGCTGGCAGAGCTGCACTAGCAACAAAAAGGACGCCAAATTACTGTGATTTCTGCTGTCTGCTGTAAATACACCCCACAGGTATGTTCTGCTGTCACTGTCCCTGCTGCACTCCAGTGGCAGGAATAGCTGCTTTGCCCTCTAAGACTCCCCAGAAAAGTTTGCCTAAGTTTTGTAAAACAGATGGAAAATGCCTTTTTCCTAGAAACCTTTTTTATCACTGCTCTTCAAGCAATTTGTCTGACTTCTAAAAGGCAATTGAAATTTCAAACCTATCCAGTTGGGACTAAGACTGAACTCTATATCTCACTATCTGTTTTACAAAATACAGGATATAGTGTGCTGGGAGCGGGGAGGGAGAGGATGGGTAGTAAAACACTGCTCTCATTATTGGCCTTTGATAAGATCTACGGTTTTAAATGCTGTGCATAAACAGGAACAGTGAGGTAAGCTAAAGTCCACACTGGGAGATAAGCTGCAGTTTACAGGAACAATTTATTCCATATATTGAAAAAGTTGATCCAATGATAATTTTTACTTTTCAAACAGCTGCAACATATCAGGAAAACTTATCTGGCAAAGTGCCCTTGGGGCTGAAGTAAGAATATGACACAGAAATTGTCTGCTTCAAAACATAGCAATCAAATAAATGGTAATCACTTGATAGATTATGAGTGCAAAGCAAAAATTAAATTTGGAGTGGAATAACAGAACCCTGCAGGGAATGGTAATCCCTTATGGTCATCCACAACCCTTGAAGATTTTTTGGGAAGATTTTCTGTTCCATTTCCTCTGCTTTAAAGGCAACTTGCTGATATAAAAAATAACTCCGTCTCTGCAAACCAAGTCTTAATAGTGCCCTGAAGCAACAGACCAATTATTCAAAATCTTATCCAAAATATTCACATTCATCCCTTTCCTCCTTTTGCCACTGTTATAGCTTGTTCACAGACACATCCCCACTCATAAATGAGATCACTTTGACAGGGTACTGTTTACAAAAAGAAAATTTCAGACTTCTGATGCCCTCCTCAGGGAAAGAGGCTGGACCATTTGCTACAATACCTGAGTGGTATTGCTCAGGGCAATATAAATTATGATGCTGAACATGAAAAAAGATGGAAAAGTAACAAAACAAAAGAAAAAAAACCAGAGTCCAAGTTTATCAAATGTAACAAGAACAGTGCCAAGAAACGTTGTGAGGTGCTAAGGGGAGAGCTGATGCCACCTGAGAGCACAGAGAGAGGGTAAGACACCTTGCCTATCCAGGTAGCTGGTTCCCACTGCTGCTGAAAAGAACCAACGTTTGTGATCCTCATGCGGCCCTACAGTCGAACATCCCGATGTCTGATGTCTCTTTCACAATGTTCTCATTGAGCCTGCTGTAAAACTCTTTTTTCCACAAATCTTCCGTAACTTCTGAGAAGAATTATCTTACAAGTGATTAGCTGAAGATATACTTAAAGCAGATGCTATGAACTTTGTCTTTCCCAAAGTAAAAGAGAAAACACAAGGTCAGAAATGTTTCGCTCTTCCTTCTTTCCCCATTATTTACTCCAAGCAGCATGGTTCCCACACTGTATGAATGTAAGTCTAACACTCCCAACATATGTTTTACAATATTAATGCCTATATACAGTCCTAATGCATCTACATGGATAATTTGGTTAGCACTATTTATCTCTAAAAAGTTGCTGTATGTAAAGTTTAAAATATTTAACTTTTTTTGCCTCCACACATTAAAATATACCTTTTTTTCCTAATAAATACACATTGATGAAACACTTGAAAAAACTTGCAAGTTTTCCTCTCACAAACTGAAGAGCCACAGGCATGATGTCCTGTTGCTACGTATATCTACTACTGTGAACAAGATGGCAAGCACTTTGCTGTAATCAAATCAGTCTCAAAAATGACCCAGGTGTCAGTTTCTGTTTACTGTGGTAGTTTGGTCTAGGCCTTCCTTGGTGACCAGTTTGTAACCAAGGAAGTGCCCAGATTTACCTGGTATTCCCTACGATTTTTACGTAAGCTGGAGTATAAGAAGAAAGGAAGAGACGCCTTTGCTCTTTTTCCTTCTGGTGGCTTTGGAGGTGCAGGTTCCCTGCTGTTGAGTCTGCCGGGTTGGGGAGCAAGGCCTGGTAAGGCCTTGTCGACCTTGGGAGGCAGAGGCTGCCGGCTGTCAACCAGCGTGACTCTCTGTTATCCCAAGGAGAGTAGTAAGATATTCTTTGCTAATTCTTTTAGTTGACAGACCTTGGGCTACTGATCGGGATATATATATATATATTATTTTGGTTTTTGTTCTTCCCTTCCCCTTTCCCTTTTTTCTGTGAAATTGTATATATATTTCAACTGTACATAACTGTAATATAAGTGTAAATATATTTATATATATATTGCTTTGTCTCTCTCGTTTCCGGTTCTTTTGGTTTTTTTCCCCTCTTCTCCCTTGGTTTGGGGGGGTGGGGGACTTCTTGTGGTAAGGTTTGGAGACTTGGCAGGGAGCCAGCTCCAAACCATATCAACTGTTAATATTTAGATGTCACTCTTTTTGAGTTTTCCAATTCCTTATTTTTTTTAAGCAAGAAGTAAAGAAAATCGGAAATAAAAAAACCACCGACTCTGGACAAGGCTGTCCACAAGCACCAGTACTGCTGAAAGAGATCTGGAGACTACAGGCAAGAAACACCTCTGAGATGATCCTCTGCTTCCTGCCAAAGTGAGATAGCATATCCCAGAGTGGAACCATTAAACCGTTGTTTCTATGGCTATCTGCCGGGTTATCCTTGCTATTGCCACAATTCAAGAGACACCCATCAAGGTTCATCTCACAACTGGTTGGGTTTCTGCCCCTCCCAATCCAGTAGACACCTGCTTCAGAGCAGGGAAAGCACCCAGCTAGCTCATCTTGTCCTCTTCACTCCCAACTTCCCTTCATCTCTATGTCCTTGGACCAGTTCTGCAGGGCTGTATGGACAACAGTACCTGTGAAAGCTAATTCACAGCTCTTTTGCCTATGTCCACACATTCCATGGAGAGCATCCAAGTACACCTCTTCAGATGGGTTCTTTTGCATTTCCCTGATCATCTACAAGTCTGTGTTCATCTCTTGTTGATGTGAGTACATCCATCAAGAACAGAGCTGCTCTAAGAGTTATTAATATGGTGTTGTCCACATCTTCTACAAGGACAGTATTATTTCACTGTCCCTGTTGAAATTGCTATGATTTGACTCAGAAGGATAGCTCAGTCACCTGTAATGAACAGTAGATCCCCACTGCTGTTCTCTTCATCTCTCTTTTACAGCTGATGAAGTTGGAATTAATTGGTGCTAATTAACTTTTTTTCTCTTGAAAGGGTGACTAAAATGTTTCCTTCAAAATAAAGTAACAAATGCAACACAAAGAGAACACTCCAGATCTTGCCATACATCTTCTATCACCTGTGCCTCTGGATACTCTTCTTCTCCACGTTTTCTCCATCCTCTGAACACTGTCATCATGTCTGGGCTTCAGTCATGTTCTACACCAGGAAGCACTGCAATCCAGCTACATCATTCAGAGACCAATATTATCTTTTAGCAGATTTGATTTAATTACTCTTCCAATTGTTCTGTTGTTTTCACACTATCAGACATAGAGAGCAGAAGCTCATCATTGCTTTATTTGCTATGACATTGCCTCCTATCAATTGCCTCTTTGACGTGAACATACCCTGTAACTTCACCATTTCTTTACATCAAGGTCCTTCCATGTTGATGAAGCCACAGTTCAGAATATGTCATTGCCAAGGGAAAAAAAGGTAACAGGAGTTTCGGAATGATAATGTCTCAGTCTGCTAGAGACCCAGCCACTGTTTGACTTTATAGCAACTCGCAGTTGTTCCAAATTAAACATGAAAAATATAAAGCAAAGTCCCCGAGGCTATTCTAGTGTCAAGAAACTGCCTTCACCAATTCTATGCCATGATGACTCAGGAGACGAGCTGATGTTCTGACAAGACACTGGCAATGTGTGAAGAGCTACTGAAGGCCTGGGTCCTTCTGTTTTAGGAAAAAGAGTGCTAGATTACAGACTAAAATAGATACCACCACATTAAAAATACATTCTGCAGCAAGTAAAACCATATTGCACACACTCTACACCATATAATCTTGTTTTGGGTGACACATAGTTTACCATTAGGTCTTTCAGAATTTTCAGGCAGGTTGCATTTTGTTTAAAATCTCACAGTTATAGATGAGAGGTTTCTGTTGTTTGGTTAGCACCTGCAATTTGAACTAGACATTATGAACTGTGAAGTACCACCACCAGATGATTTCCAGGCCCGGAGAAGCCTAACATACAAAGTGTCTTAACAAGGGCACACGGCCTTGAAACAAATAGGGCACAAAACCATCTCTTCTCTGAACCATCTCTTATAAAGATAAAATATATTTAAGTCAAACATCAATCTTTCTTCTTGCCTTTTAAACAATTGTTCAAACCTTTCAAGGATCCTAAACAACTTCATTTTTTCCACAGGAACCAAATACAACCTCATGGATAGCCATCTTCTCATCTCATAATTTAAACATTTGTTACATGGATATGAATATTTTAAAAATGATGGGTATAAAAACAGACACTACAAAACAACTAAAATCTGCCAGAACATTTGAGAAGATGAATGGGCAGTAAGTTAATGCTGCTGTACACACTGGGCAGAGTAGAACCTGCTGGGCATGAGCCAAAGGTGAGTGACACCACAGAGCCATGCCAAAGCGTCACTAGGGCTGCCAGCTTTCTATGGCTAAGAAAGCCATCTGCACAGTTGGTGTGTGGAAAAGTCAGAGCTTCCTAAAAGCACTGTCCCCTGCATGTACACTGTACAGTGTGTGCTCGTAATTGTCAAAGAAACCCCAGACAGGAATAACTGCACAGGAATTTAGGTACCTATGTACAGCAGAATGGTTTCAATGAGAAAATGAGAAAGTATGGACCATTTAGACCATATGTTCTAGACAGCAGCCAGTGTTCACTGACGGTAGATGTAAGACTCCATCACTGTACATATTTCTTCACCATCTTCACTAACTTCATGCTCCTCCTTAACAATCTTGCTTTAAAATAATCTCCTGTAGAAGGCACCTCTTTAGTCTGTAAACAATTAAAATTGTTTCCATATTTCCCAGCTCAGGATGTTCTCTTAGTGTACAATTTTCCTACTGACAGATGTTTTCAAAGAGCAGTGGTGGCAGATAAGTCATCATTTTGCTTCAACTGTGTTAGGATCATTTGCCAAGTGCCCTGCACACCAAATAATGAGAGTTAAAAGCCACAACACTAGGTCTAGAGTTGTGCTTTCAAAGCATACCATGGCTATGTGTCACAGTGTGAAAAGGGATGTTTCACACAGAAATCTGGCGACGTTTTGGCTGGGAATGATCGTGCTTGCTGGAATAGCATGAACTGAAAAGGTCTGTTGTAGTAGGAAAACCAGTACCGTGCACCACTTCTTTGCGTTACACTGCACTGAAGGCCATCAAGCAAGTTGTCATAGTTCATTTATACGACGTGACATTATTGTATCTATATCAGACTTGCGGATCTACCTTGAACTAAATAAGCATTTTACTTTGGGCCCCTTCACCACTATTTAAAGTGCATTTATTCACTTATAAGCAGTTCTAGCATACAAAAAGCAGCAGCACAAGTGATGATTCATAACAACTATGGATACACAACTGTTTCTTGTTAAAGCCATTGGGAAGTCATTCAAGCCCTCACAAAATTTCTGAGCTCTGTTTTCTCACCTTTGATACTGTTCTATGAGGGAAGTGAAAACTTAGCCCTTTTATGAAGAAATGTCAATGAAACACAAACAAACAAAAATCATAGTTTTCATATTACAGAATCATAGAATGTTTAGGTTGGAAGGGACCTTAAAGATCACGTAGTTCAAACCCCCTTGCCATGGTCAGGGACATCTTTTACTAGATCAGGTTCGCCAGAGCTATACTGGTTATGTTTTTAAAACACATGTAACAATCCCGGTGGAACAAACTGGACCTGAAATCACAATCTGACCCTGTAACTGAGACAATGGCAACATGGCAATATCAAATAATCAAAAACTAAAGCAGGGGAAGTCTTACATTCAATATCTGCAAGTGGCAATATACAAAATACCTTCCAAAACGGTAAAGGATGCAGAAAAAGTGGGGGGGCAGCAATTACCAACTATAGTTCTGTTGGGATGGTAGATTTGGGCAAAATAGGTCTGCAAATTATTGCCCTGTCATTTGTTTCCAAGCAGCTTACCTATGATCTGTAACACCATTACAGGAAACAGTAACCAAAAGACATATTTTGAATGAAATAAAGACAGAAGGTAACAAAAAGTCTGGAGATACGGAAATAGAAATGGATTAAGAAGTCCTATGAAACCTGTTTTTGATAAAGCACCGTAAGCATACAAGATGGTCAATTTAGATGGAATAAAACTGAAGGGAAGTATCAGGAATGTTTATAAGTACTCCCCATCTAACTGTTTTTCCAAGATGCTTTTAACATTAAAGATTCATTGTGCTATATAATATATCTGCTCTATGAATCCAGGGGTGGGCTTCTTGTGTTTTTGTTTGGTTTTAATTACTTGAATGCTTTGTATTTAAAAGAACGAAACCATTAACACAATGTTCTACCAGAAGAACGCCTCTGGCTTAACTCTACTGTCATCTTTAGTGTTCTTGTTCTGAATTCAACCTTTTTTTCATTACAAGAAACTACTAGAACTGTGGCCTGCAGGTATCAAAGGGATACTGAGAACACACTGCCCAGCCTTTGGCTAGTTAGTACTAGGTACAGCTTGTTCTTCAGTTTGTTCTATTAGATAGAAACATTCTCCTTGGGAATATATGTATTTGTGTTAATAATTGTTTATAAAGCCACAACACAACAGTGCTGTACGGACTCAGTTACGGAATATGTTTTTGTAGTATTCAAATTACATAGCAGAACATGCTTGCCTCTTTTTTGATTGTTTTCATTTTGTTTTGTGTAGGAAAACAATGCTGTAACAAATATTACAAGTGATAATTACCATGACATAAAATAGCCAGTCACTTATTGTGGGTCTGGTATTATGATCTTGTTATTTATTCTCAGACTTCTGTAAAGTTACTTCTGCTGCTGGGAGGCACATGAACTGTCGCCAAAAGGAATCACACCAATAAAATTAGCATCTTCTCCACTTTTCATACCATCCCATGGAAGCAGTATTCTGTGTTAAACTACAGATGCATGTTGTAAAAATCTACCAAAGTCTTACTGAATACTTATGAAATGTTCATGTTACTGCTGAAACTATTAACCTTATTTCTACTTCCATCTACCAAAGATAATACAGGCTTTAGTAATAAGATGGCATCATTTTCCATTACAGAACTCAATTCTTTTCCTATTCCCATATAAAGAAGTGGATTCTTTTCCACTATTAGTCAACAACATACAACATCTTCCATCTTTTTTTCTATTTTCATATGATTTACAATGACCTAATGGTCTTGATTCTTTGTCTTCATATAACAAACACAGAACAGGCTGAGCATGTGGAATGTTCCATGATAATGAATGAGAGTATTTGTAGTCACAGAGGCACTGGCATTTAAACTTTTGATTAAAATTATTTAAAGAACTCTCTTCATACACAACACAGAGAATGGCACCTCTTTCTTCAGAATGGAGTCTCAGAGGAACACTGTTATTAGTTTAATCTTAAAATCATAGCCACTAGAAATGTAGGCCTGGAGAGCTGTGAGAACTGCAAATGCAACACATCCCACTTTGCACACTGTCAGGCAGACTGCCCACAATTTTAATAAATTCAAACATCCTCCCTCCTCAGCTTCTCCCCTATCATCTTAGTCCCCCCGTTATGCCCTGCTCCTGTTTTCCTACACTCCCTTTTCCTCCTGACACTGGGCTTCCCCTAGCATGCCTGTCTTTTCCAACTACCATACAAGAATTTCTGGGAGAAATAAAACCCCTACAATCTAATGAAAACTTAAAGGTTAAGACAAATAAAGCCATTAACAAATAAATAAAACTCTTCATAAAACAGATGAAAAGGAGAAGCTTCAGCCATGAGCAGCTGGCAGTCAGGGTTTGGTGCCTGCGTAACATTCCCTTTCACCAAGTCCCCTCTGAGTCCTGTGCAGGACCTTATAATTGATTTTTTTTACTCACTGATTTCATATAAGGTAAAGAACCATGCACCAGATGTATATTTGTCATTCACTTTAAAGGAATATCTTAAAAAGATAATTGCTAACTTATAATGCCAGAGAAAAAAAAAATCAGTCACCCATTTGTGTCCACAAATGGGATTTCCTAACGAAAGATATTCAGCTATAAACAGCAATATGCAGAGCATGATAAATCACTTTGAAGCAAGCACCTGTAATACACAGCCTCCAAAGAACATTTCACAACGAAAAATACTATTAAAACAGTAACACAGGCTTTAGGACTGATTTTTCTTGGTCTCAGTTTGCAACTAGGAACATGTTTTGAAGATTTGAAAATAAACTCAAGGGCAGATTCAGCTTGTGACAGTTTCCGTACGCCTGCTCTCCTCCCTGCCCTCCCTGCTCACTGCTGCGCTGAAGGGATGCTCTGTCACAAGGGATACATCAACCAGCCGACCAGCAAGGCTGTTATGCAATACATCCATCTGTGGTTCCTGTGCTGGCATTGACTGCTCGCCTTAGGAGAGCCAAGCATGTCAGCATCCTTGCTTTGCATTTAATGGCTCTCCTTGTTCTTTAAATAACTCTAAGGATGACGTTTGTGTGTCTCCTCGCTGTCATAGCTGGCTCATGAAGAGCAATGCATGGAGTCCTAGCAGTACAACAGCAATTGCATTGCCCCTGGGACTGCAGTACTGGGAACTGGCAAAATCCTGCCTTTCCAAAGCAGAAATCCAGCAAAAAACCCCAACACCGAACACAACAGGAGGTGAAAAAGCAAAGGCTTAATCCCCGAGCATTTTATTTTGCCTGAGTCTTCATCCAGGCTGATATCTGATGATCAAGCACGCTTCTAGCTGGGCTGCACAGCAGAGACCCAGCCCAGAAAGAGAAAGCTGCTCCCTCCTGTTTCCACTGGTCCATCAGCAGCCCAAGCATCCCAGTATTGAGATGTATAAGACTCCGACTGGTTTGAACTGGTCTAGTTTCTGTGTTTCTGCCTGGATAATGGAACTGTTGGTAACTACAAATATTTGTCCCCAATTTAGTGGTGTTTAGATAAACACCCACCTGAGTATCACCTATGACCTATGCCTTAGCCAAAGATTAATAATCAGAAAACACAGATTTTCAATTGGACAGTGCTGAGTGCAAACACATCAGTCAAATACACTTTAAAAAAAGAAAGAAAAAAGCTTTGATCAACTTCTGTAATTCACACCTTCCTTCAGCATACCTCACTCCCAAGCAATATATCTCAGACAAATTCAAACATTTGTATCTATTGATGTGAAAGAGACAATTGTACCAGAAAGCTACATGTGCTGGGCTGTTTAAACATACTCATGCACTGTCAACTTCAGGAGACAGATGTTGCTTTGGTATCCAGACTCAAGACAAGCATGTCTGAACCACCTCAATCACTTGATGGTGGAAGGTCTGTCAAAGGTATCATCTTTTCTAAATACTTCATGAAAATCTAAAGCAAAATAAAACCATGTTGTTGCATGTGTGTTCACAGTCGTGCTTTTCCTAGAATAACCAGTAATTCAGAACACACAACGTAGCACAACCTTGTAAGAATCAGTTTTTCAGAGAATGTTAAGATAAAAACTTTTAAAAAAAAATTAATTAAAAAAAAAAAGGTTGCAATCACTTGTTGCAATCAGACAATATGATCAACACAGCCTCACGCATCACTCTTGAATCAAAGATGTGTAGAAGTAAAACTGACTTCACATTTTAGACTAGAGGACATTTGAGTTATTCAGGGAAGCCCAAATGTCTAGCACAACTCTGCTGTGGTATTATTGTCAAGGTGAACAGTCAGGATTTTGGATATATTGCAGTAATCACAAAAGTAATCACAGCCTTTGTTTTTTTGATTAACCTCCCAATTTTTTATTCCTCAAGAATAAGCAGTTCCTTTCTCAGTTAATTTTTCTTAAAAATACCCCTATTGAAAGAATCACAGGAGACTCACTAGAGTCAGAGAAACGTGCAGCTTTTAAAGCTTTAAAAGTTTCCTTCACAGAAACTTTCACAAGTAACTTAAGTTTAGAGTATAATCCAGTAAACAAGGGCTGTATTCTCACCAAATATAACATGGAACAGTACTTCTCTAGTACATGCAATATGTTCTCTGACATAATATCAAGCATTTCTGAGTCATTATGAGTGGGTTGGGGGTTACTACAATGTCAGTTCTGAAAAGGGATATTTGCTTCAAAAGCTGGAAGAGGAGAGACTGCTATTAAAAAGGGAGACTTTCGCTAATGATTTCTAGCATAGATCTGAATAACGTCTGTTCCCAAAGCTAAATCACAGGGAAAAAAATCTGTGGGGTCAATATTTATTTTTGTTAACTCGAGCCTCACTTCAGCTTCAACTTCTATGAAGAGAAGTCTGTAAAAAACAAACATTTAGAGAAGCTTTTTTGCAGCCAGAATTTTAACTGTACTCTTAAATCAAACTCTGGAGTATCCATTTTCCCACTTTGTTTTCCCCCCATGCAAGTTATGACTTTTAGTATTTTGTTAGAAGAAAATCACACATCTTCAAGTCGTGCCCTAGAAGATGATGTTGCAAAGCTGTACGTATAGTCTGGAGGATTTCAGCATATTTCTGGACTTCATTTTCCCACATCAGACTGCTGGGAGAAATCATTAGTTGAAATTTTGCTCCAGTAGCCCACAGTCCTTTTTACTAAACATAAAGCAGACACAATAAAAGGGGTACCCTTTTTTGCCCCTATACTTGCATTCTAGAAATATTTCATGAAGTTATATATTGCTTTTTTCTTCTCTTAGTTAAGATATAATTTGACAAGGGAAGTTTAACAAGTTGAACCTGACCTTGCTAATGTGTAATAGCAATTGATTGCATAACGCTTTTTAAAATTCATTTATAGCAGTGACAAGGATATAGTTATTGGTGGAAAGAGCAATAATAAATACCTGCTCCACTCAGAAATCAGCTGACAGCCCTGGTGAGTTGCTACTTGATTTAATTTCCATTAATTTTCCACTGGAGAAACACCCAGCACGGAACACAAAAGACTCAACAAGAAGTTTCTGCAAATACTTGGCTCCTTTAGCCAAGTGATCCTTTTCCCTGTGCTGTTTTTAAGCCAAATGTGCTAAAATCAATGTTTTTGTGCATGACTGGCTATTCCAAGCATTCTGGAAACAACCAAAACATAGGGTACAACCAATGCACTCCATGAAATGCTTTGAGAAGTCCTCAAATTAGAAAAAAATCAAATGATCAGCTAATGAAAACTATGTATTTTCTTCAAATATTTTACTTTTTATTATACTTGCCATAAATATTAAGAGTCTAATCCCATAAAATTTAGTTTGTACCAGGAATCTTACCAAAACTCATCTTTTTTCCCTCTAGAACAGAACCTGCGTCCCCCCAGAAAATGCCTGTTTGGCATATACTACAGGATTAAAATGCATTGGTATTATGACTTTAGCTCTATAAAAGGGTCTTTGATTAATTACTTCAAATTTAGTTTTTTATTTATTTATCTGTTTAGGAAAACAAAATGCAGAACTATGTGCCAGCTAAGTGGATAGACTGCCTTACATTTCCAAACCAGGAATAAGTGTTCCCATTAATTTAAAACTCAGTTCTGGAAACCATGTACTAGAAATGGCAACATGAAAATCTACATGTCGGGTCCCTCTGAAACAACCGCGAGCTCCTGGAATAATAACTAAACAGGAGCACAAGTTAAAATGGATCTGTACCGCACTATATACATAAATATACATGTACATTATATGTATACACACACAAGCCAACTCCAAATTAGCAAGCCCAGGTCCCCACAGGCTGGCTGTTTGGTGCTGGGGAGAAGGCAGCACAACAGCACTGCTACCCTCCAGTACCATGACAGCTCAGGATTAGGTCCAGCCAAGGGACCACCAGGTGTGATGCCAGCAAGCAAAGTTCAAAGCTGCATCCCCCATCTTCCAGGCAAAGCTCTTACAGTTGCAGGAACCTGTAAATCTCACCTGCACCTCAGGAAATCAAAATCCAGCCTCGAATTTAAAAACTGCATTCTGTTGAGTTTGTTAATATATGAAACCAAGTGTTGGCTTCCCTCCTTCCCATCTTCTCCCATCACACCTATAGTCAGCAGTATCTTAAAAAACACAGCAAACAACAGAAAAAACTATTCTGAAAGCTTTGGTAACAAATCTAGGAGACCCATGCCTGCATTTAAGCTTTTAAATGTAGTAAAATACTGCCTCCAGCTCGATTATTCACTTTCCTGGGAGCAAAATGGGTATAGTTGAGAGCACTGATTATTCTCACTCTCCCGCAAGCCACTTGAAGTCATACTTGATTTGTAGTTTCCATATGTTTCCTTAACTACCATAATTGAGGGATGCTTTTTAGTAGCAGTTCTGAAACTGATTTTGTATCTTTATCAAGGCTAGCAGGAAAGCAGCATTACACCTCTCTCTGCATCCCCCTGCTCAAATCTCCACATTTTTAACCTCATTGCCTAGAACTGTGTGCTTGGTGGAGCACCCAGGGCTGCTTCAAAGGGAAGTGTGGGTTTCTGTAAAGAAAGCTCTTCTCTCACAGAAGCCTTTTCGCATTTTGACACAAAATGTCTTTAACGCATCAGTAAGTTTTACAAACCACTGCCATAAGCAACACATTTGTTTTCAAAACGCTCCTTTTGAGGATTTTTAAACCAAAATATATAGGATACTCGACACTGAGCTTCAGTTAAAGAATGGGTTAGCAATACATGCAAAGCTGGCTGACACAGGGTGGGATTCAGCTCCACGTTAGGACACCTATATTCAGGTATACAAGTGGGCTATGTGCCTGCACTCCCGTTACTGTCAAGAGACATGTGGTCACAATAATTAGAAGAACACAAGACTAGACATTACCAGCAGGGTTAAAATTTGGCTTGCTTAAATTTAGGTATATAATAATTAGAAGAACACAAGACTAGACATTACCAGCAGGGTTAAAATTTGGCTTGCTTAAATTTAGGTATCCAGCATCTTCAAGATGCCCTAGCACATCCACCCCCCAAGTCATTAGCTGCTGCTCCCAGAGGACTCAGGAACTTCACGGGTCACATCCAGAGCTCTGCACAGGTATCTCAAACACCCGACAGCATGTAACATGGCACTGGATGTTTATGTCTAGCCAACTCCATCTTCTACTTGGGGATTCCTTCAGGGTAAGATGAACTGATCTCTTAAGTCAACTGGCCTCTGTATTGAGGATATATCCTGACCACAACAACAGCTTACACAAGATAGTTTGTAATTCAGTAATTCAGCTCTCTGAAAGGAAGATCCCATTCTCACTTAGTTTTTCAGTACAGCAAAATAGTTCCAATTTTACATATGGAATGGCAAAAGAGTGACAAAGTTTGTCCCCAGCATCAGCTACACCACCACAATTGGTGCTACCAATTCAGCAGTGAAACCCAAAGCAGATGCCCTTCCATCATTACTTCTGGAACCAACAGCATCCCCAACAGCGTTTCAAGGTAACTTTACAAACAATTAATTAAACTTTATTTCAACAAACTCAAGGTGAGGTTTGTCTCAAAACTTCTAAATCTGGGTAGCAGGCTTATTTTTGCTTTTGTCTCTGAATGCAAACTGCTTGCCATCTCAAAGATTAAGTTTATCCTCAAGTACAACTGGACATAACATGCTATAAAATACTGGAAACTACATAATGTTTATTCAACATTGTATTTTTTTTTTACAGAGGGCCATGCTGGGTTGTTAATGCTGAACTTATTTTGAGTTGACCTCTGAATAAGTGGGTTTTGGCACTGCTCCCATTCATGGTGAGAAATTAAAAGATTACTATTTTGAAAGTATACAAACTGGCATGGTATGCAATTTGTCTGTCACAGATAAAGCTGATTATAAGGAAGCTGACACTTAAAACTTCAAGTCTATTTGCTTTTTTCCAGACTTTCTTAATGCTCCTTGAGTGGGAGAAGGACAGGGAGCACTAGCAGTGTCCCAAATGAAGTGTTTCATAGGTGCTGAAGAGCTGTTACCTGCTGCCCATGCCTCTAGGATATTTTCATGAAGATAAAAAAATGCTGCTTCATTATCTGTTTGAGTTCTGGAGACTAAAAGAATTATACTAAGTCCTTCCACACCTTCAGTAGCAGGAGATTTTTATTAAAAATCTACTTGTAGTACCATATACATAGAATACTTTTTTCTTTTCCCTTCAGAGAAGAGGATAGCTAGTGTAGAATTCCATACTTTAAATGGCTGAGGTAATTTTTAGAAAATTTTCCTACTGGGCTACTTTTTTGTGAACTTACTGATAAAAGCTTGGCCTTTGGACTGAGTTATTTCCCCCAGCAACAAGCTGTTTGAGTATTATTCCCCAACAAAACATTTATCTGTTTGTTCACTTTTGGGATATTCAGATCCCAAATCTGAAAGCAGAACACAGTGATATTTGAGTAAACCCAGTGTCATAACTCAAACCCAACCTCTACTTAATTTCAGATTTCCCTGTATTGTATTGCTGTCTTACAGCTACCAAGACAGATGCATCTAATGGAAGTGGCTAAAGTACCTTACATCAGGAGTGAATAACATGATAAGGCTGCTACAGATAGCAGCAATAATTAGGTTTAGAAATACAGAAGTTCACCCTGTCCTCATCTCAGAAGGTAGGTGTGGCACTGAAGGAGAAGGGACAAGGTACTTATGAGAAACTAAAATAATGTTGAACATTTATCTTGCTTCTTAGAGAGGTCCCAAAGTATTTTCCAGATGCTAGGCACAATTCTGGTCTCACTCATTGAACACATCATCTCAACCTAGCATCTTAATCTTTAGAAAAATCTGTTAAAATGCAGTTTTGAGAGAATTTCACTGAATCTAAGTATACAAAAGCACTAACACCTCTAGCCTGCAGCAGTGCAGGAGTCAGAGTACAGGAGAATCAGTTCCCAGGTACTCTATCTGATTTTCAAATAGCTGCTCTGACCTGCTTGCAAAATGGCACAGTTTTTTACAAAAAACCCAGACTGGATCTCGAGGCATTTTAGGAAGCCAACTTCTTTCACAGTGGAAACAAAACTTTTAAAATCTTTTTTTAAATTTGCATACAGAAAAGCATAACTATCTTCTATTAAACACAGTCAAATTCCTTAGAGCAGCAAAGGGCCAACCTATGTAGTTCTCAGATATTTTCTCATAGCTTATTTAAAAAAAAATATATTAGTCTAAATGTGGTCTTTAGAAAGAGAAGAACGTGCTTGGTTTTTTTTTCTAACAGCGCCCAAGTTTTATACTGAAAATCCTATTAGAAATAAAACCCAGTTATAAAGTGGAACAATAGAGCTTTGCCAATGCTACACTGCATCTAAACAAGAAATACATACATACATACATATTAGGTTTACATATCCACCTTCCACAAAAGGCAATTCAGATTGCTGCTGAAAACTAGTAGTGCAAAAATGTTAAGGAATGGGAATGGGGGGAGAAAAAAAAACTTGCTTATCCTTTTGGGAATGGCAGACATGCCATTCTCTAACAACATTGTGGAAGCAAAATAGAGTTCACTCTTTTGTTTTGCACTGATGCTTGTTTTTATTTAGTAGGAGCTCTCATAGGTCTTTAAATAATTCATAATGCAGTGCCTGTTGTTTAGTTCAAGGAGGGAGGCTGGAGAATGTTAATCAAACCAGAGATGAATTGGCACAGCTGTAAATCTGCAAGGCCCCTCCTCGATGAGCTCATCCCCTAGCACTGCAAATTAGAATGACATCACACTTGCAAAGCCGCGGGCGCACTCACACTCCCTCCCTGTCTCCTCCTCCCCACACAGGATTTCTGCTACTTTTTCACACAGCTTTTTCCCCCCAAAAGTTCATTATATACAGATATATCTAGGTAGAAGGAGCAGAAGCTGGAGGACCTGCACTAAAATCATGGGGTTTGTCCTCTTAGATCTGTCACAGCTCCAGCACAGCCACAAAAGATACGTCTATCTATCCGGAACAGAATGAAACTGCGTATTTATCAGTCCAACTCAAAAAATACTTTAAAAAAATGTAGAGACATGCCTTAGAATAAGATCCACAAGTACTTTTCAAAGGACCACTCAATGCTTTTACCTCCTTTTTCATCGAGCATGCAACTTGATGACCTTTAGATGACAAAAGCACTCTCAAAAACAGGTCTTCAAAGAGAGATGTTTGTTAAAGAAAATGTGCATACAGCCACACTGTTGAAATCTCTTATTTCTCTAACCCTGTTTCAGTTAGTCATCAAACACTCAAGGTGCAGATACAAAAATATGTAACACAGATGAATAGTCAGAACCTATTAATAATGGGTAATAAACAAACTACGTAGTTAATTAAAAGCCCACAGACAGAAATAATGTATGGGAATGAAATGCTCCGACAACAGTTTTGATACTAACCTGCAGAAATCCAAGGTGTTTTGTCCATGAACAGAAAGGCTAACTCCATTTGTTTACTCTTATGAATATGCTAGCCCAGGTCCATAGCAAGCTTACTAACTTCAGAAAGTACAGTAAGTGTTAATATTAACAAGCTCATTTAGGTCTATTTCATACTCTTCAATAATTATTGTTACACTGGATAAGTTTATAAAATTACTGATTGCAGTTGATAGCACAGCTTGGCTGTCCAATGTGGTCAGCATTCCACTCACTGAAACAAAACTGGAAACACCTCTCAGTCTCAGAGCATCTACTGGTCTGGCAAACAGCCCATGCAAAGATCAGATTTCATTCTTCACACTAAGGGAAGAAATATAAGGAAATATAAGGAAAGTTTTAAACCTTACAATCATGTATTCCTCAGAAAACACACAAAAAATATGCTTCCGGCAATTTTGAAATTTTAGATGCCTTTTTTTGTTACCTTGTAGAAGTCTTTATAACAAAACACTTGAAGTTAACACACCCAAAGCTAAGTAATGTAGTTTTAATATGCACTTCTTGTCTTGTAGTCTGGATCAAAACCAAGGGACCAAGTTTTTGTTTCAAGTGAGAATGACAGAATGCGGCTGCAGGAGGTTTACAGGCTTGCTAGTTTTCTGTTGAACTATGCTACCTAAAATTCACAGTTTGGAGAAAAAAACAGGCACACAGTGGATTCTTGGTAATGTCTGAGCTTTGCAGACAGCAACATACAGGAGAACTGAAGCAGGCCCCTGAAGGAAATGACTGTAGTTTTTTAGATGCACAGGAAAAATAGAAAATGAGAGAAACCAAACACAGACAGGCCACAGAAGCAGCACACTTGACATTGATGAAGGATGCAGGGCAGCAGGATGCATCCAGAAGTCAGTACCACACAGCCTAAGCCAAGATAAAAGGTGTACCACAGCAAGAGGGGCTCCCAGCCATGCAGAAGCACGGTTGCTCTGCAAGGAACACATCCAGGGTGTTTTAAAAGTGTTAGAAATGTCAGAGGAGCACTTAAAAAAACAGAAAAAAAGACTTGGTCAGAGGTCATAAGGAGAGAGGTGGTAGAGGGGCAAAGGACCACCACAGCCTGACATGACCTGGCTGGTGAAGAAGCAGAGGAGGAAAAAGCTCTAACTCTAAGGTTAGAAGACTTTTTTTAGCTTAGAGAACTTTAGGACTGTGACTTTGCATAGCATTTTTAGTGTCTAGTACAGAGGTGTTATTCCTGGAGTAGGACCTTTTTCAGATGCTAACAGAAAACAAAACAGAAGAGGTTTTTGCTCAACAAACTGTGAAGTAATTTTTCCGTTAACAAGCAGGAAGCCTCGTTATTTCAAACTAATACAAGTCCCACACACAACTTCAGATATATAATGAGGAAACCTAAAATATACATGCCCAGAATATAATAAATGCATTAACTAAACCACATTTCAGCTACAGCACTGCACAGGTAAATGCTACTACAAAACACCAAGTCCAAGCAAAAGACAGCAGGCATTCTGTGGTTCTGTGATCTCCCCCTGGGCCTCGTCTATCAGGCGAAGCATTTCCAAGTCCTTTTGGTGAGTGGCAAGCGAAACACCAGAGGCTCACAACACAGGAGAGCACAGTAAGACCTGACCCCCTCAGGGGGGGAATTTCTGTAGGACTTTGGGACATGTACAAACACAGGATGCCATAAAACAGTGTCTGCAGTAACACTTTAGCTCTTCCTTGAATCTCCTTCTATTCCAAGGAATCCTGCCTATCTCTCCTATGTAAACAGTTGTACATTGACATGTTCAAGGTTTCAGAAAATAAGATTTCAGCAGAGGAAAACAAGTCAAAACATCCCTTCTGATTCAAGTGCAGATTCTGAATCTTGTAAACAGACTTTGTATTATGAAGAATTGTTTGGAAGTCTCCCATGTAAGCATTGAAGTCTTTGGCAATTAGCCCCCAGATCCAAATTCTTTACCTTCATTCTACCATAGGAGGATACATACTTATCCTTCAATATTTACTCTCCTTATAATGTCTAACAGTTTGAACTTCTCCCTTCTCTTCACTCCATCCCCCAAATGGGACGCTTTGAGTTAATCTGGACAAAGTCTAACCAGAAAGTTTAGATTAAATGACAGATTGTTTAATCTCTCTATGGCACTACTTTGCCCCAGAAGATGCTAACAAGATGTGCCAGTAATGCCTGTGCTTAAAAAAAATAATTTTAGATTTGTAATTTAGAAAAAAAAACCCAAACATTTTACCTAAGCTCTTCCACATTTTGTTTCCATCTGCACAAAGCAAATATTTAATGCAATTTAGTGACTAATGGAAAAAAATTTTAGCCTTTAGCGCTCAATAAGCCTCTCCAAGCAATAAATGTATAAATGTAGAGTTACAATATGTAAAAATTCTATTGATATAGAATTTCAGTGGCTTTCAAAGGATGGACAGAATGACAAAACGATATACAGAATGGCACCCACTTGGATAGTCAAAGTAACAGGTGCACTTTTATTATTTATCATTAATTTTTAAAAAAACAATCTTATTCTGTAGAAGTTATTCTGAAAATATATAGAATATAAAACATCTTTTCTGGGGAATGTGTACAGCAAGTATAACCTATTTATAACTTTTTAAGAATGGGTTTAAAAAACTTTTATGAAGCACCATAATTGCATACAAGCTTTGCTTATGTGGCTTTTTCATAACACTATGTTTTAATTTACATTTCTTTGATCTGCATAACACAAGCTCAGAGCCAAGGACTGCTGCCAGTTTCTCAGAGGCAGGGATCTAAACCGTTAGATGCAAGATGGGCAGGGGCACCATCACCGGCTGTGAAAGAAGGTGCACACCCAAAAACAGAAGTGGTCAATCTGTTGTATAACATCTGGCATAAGTGGCACTTTAAGGAATACCTAATGATCTGTGGAACAAATCTGGCTGTGCAAGCCATGGAAAACATGCAACTGGGTACACAGGAAATATATAGAGAACATGCCAAAAAGGGACTTTTTTATAAAATAAGCAGAAAGACTTCAAGAGCTATGATAGTCAGAAGTAAACAGAGTTGAACAATATAGAAGAATAACCAGCAAAGAGAGGACTATGTGCCAGGTGACAGGTAGAAGAAAAATCATGGCTGAGAACAGAGTTTTCACCCTGATGTAGGTCCCAGATGTGAAAATGGGAGGGAACAGATCCCACGGTACAAAACACGTAATCTATAGGACAAAGCTCAGAGAGACGTTGAGGCACCAGCAGAAGTGCTAAAATGCCTGTGGGCAGAGCAGTGGGCAGAAGGGCTCACTGGCCAATGCAGGATTTCAGAAACCATCAGAGAAGACAAAACTGCACCTTCTCAGATGTTTTCTTCGGCTGATTTATCTCTGCTTCTTTTGACTAATGGCAGACCATCATAGTTCAAATACAATTTTGTTTTCTTTGGCTCAGAGATTTCGATTACGTGGACCAAAAGAGAGGAGTTTATCCAACTGAGATTAAAGTCTTTTAAGCATTTCCACACTAGTCGACCCTTGCGATGGGATGCTTAGTTTAGAGCGTCTTGCTGAACAGAAGTGTAGGACTGCAAGAGACCAGCAACATACGGTGCAGGAACCACTGATGCTGTAAAGAGTTACTGGTACCACTGTGACTGACATGTATTTTTCTGTAGCACTATTTATTTATATATACTTATAAAACACTCACATGTGCTGTATAGCTCACTTTAACTCTTCCATTTTTAGCAGTTCTTCATGAGGCTGGTAAGTGTGTAACTGCAGAAAACAGTACAGGTGCTCTGAACCACTCACCTTCTAGTGCCAGAAAAGTCATCCAGCTCATTCCTCTGGCCTGTGCTGTGGAGAACATCAAACATGAAAATGTATTGTCTTACCCAAAAAATGTACCCTTCTTCTGCTACTTACTTTTATATTTGGGGTCAGGCGCAAGGGTTGGTATCACAGACGCTAAGCTACAATAAGAATGAATGATGCTTCTATTCTTCTTTAAAACTTCAACTGCTGTGAAACACACTCTTCTGTTGAAGACCAATCTGACTACAAAATGGGCTTTAAACCAGATGAAAACATAAAAATCTCATTTCTTCATCACCAGACCTCTATTAAACTTTGCTGTTTAATACCTCATCTGGACTGATCAGAGACTAGCAATAACCTAAAACTGCTATGTGCAGCAGGACAGATAGTTAGAATCTCCCACCAAGGCTAACAGCTCCCTTGTGTCCATCTAGACAACTCACAGCACAATTTTCAAAAAGCAGACGATTCAGTTTGACAAACTCATGCACAAGTCTCACCACAAAATGCCCCTGACAACTGCAAGTCTGGGTGCTCAGCAGCTTTAAAGTCACACTTTACATGACTTGAATTAAACACCTAAAGATAAAAGGTTTTAACCAAATAAATTACATTTTCAGAATACATGCTTCTGACCATCATTTGAATCCAAATATGAAAACAAAAAAAGCATTTTAACATCTAAGAGAAACCATGGACAACCACGGACTTTTTTTTTCAAGGGCATTAGGCATACAAGGCAGGAATGGCACAGATTTTTTTGTAAGAGGAGCATAAGATTTTATATGGAGTAGAAGGTATTTTGCTTGGTGTTTCGCTTGGAGGTTTTTCCCTATTTTTCAACTCAACTTTGAGGTGAATTTTAAACAAGGGACCTTAGATGGGAAGTACATATGGAGCGTAAAAGTTAGAAACAGAAGCAGCCTGTTGGGAATCAGAAGAAGGAGGAGGGGCAGGGCTGGCAGTCAGGAAGTCTCCACTTCTAATCCTGGTACAGCCCCTGCCTTGCTGGGCAGCCACTTCCTCCTGCTGTATTTCTTCTTGAACATCTTTAAAGTGGTTTTGCTTACTGTTCTGTTAGTTTAGAACATGTCACTCTCTGTACAGCACTGAATCATAAAAATGCTGTATAAGCACTATTATTTTTATTGTCAGCACAGTAGCTATCCTGCACACACTGACGCAGACTTGATGAATTTTAAAGGTATCACCATTTGAGTAATTACTTTTTTCCCAAACATAGTCATTGCTCTGTGCATGCCTGAAGTTCAGTTAAAAAGCAGAAAACATCATCCCTTCTAAAATACAGAGCACATGAATTAGATGCTTAACAGTGCACAGGCATGGACAAGGGAAAATACAGGGGAAACCATTTGTACCATATGTAGTTGGCAAAGCAGCCATTCTGAGAGTGATTAATTTTTGGATGCCATGAGTTTCAACCGGGTGATGCACCTGAAAATACTCGAAAAATGGCTCTTCACTTTTAACAGTGGGTCATCTGTTCAACAATTCCCAGGTCTAACTTCAATCCAATTCCCACAGAAGACAATTGAATTTTCCTTGCGGGGGGGGAAGGTGATCCCCAAGACTCATCTAAACCACAGTCTTTTTGAATACACGTCCACAAGGTTTTACAGATATGTATATATTTTATCTATACTATACACACATACATACGCTTACACAAAACGAATGCTTCATCAACACTTTTGCAATCTCGAGTTTGTCAAAACCTATCTAGTGCATCACTATTCAAACAAATAGTAATCAAGTTTCAAAGCTGCACAGATGGATGATTGCCAACTTCCCCCTTCCTTTAGAGTGTAAAACAATGCATCTTCTTTATACCTGCGGTAAACAAACTGCATTCAAAGAGCTAAATCCTCAGAGCAAGCCTCCCTACCTCCAGCAGTACTCTGGTGTCGGGAGCCTGTGTACATTTTGGGGAGCACACACGGAAGGAGGTGTGGGCAGAAGGAGCAGGTGAAGCATATTAAACATCATAAAAAAGAGACAACAGTTTAAATCGCAAAGCTACCAGTGGTGATAAGACTATTACTTTTACAAGTGAACAGCAGATATACCTTCTGTAAATTAGTTTAGAGTGGATAAAAGCGGCCATCCTTCGGTGGATAAAGCGGCATTTCTGGGCTCCCAACCATGCATGAACTACAGCAGATTGAGTTGGGTCCAAACTGAGCCCATATAATGTATTAATATGGAAAAACAAATGCTGGATTCAGTTTTCAGACCACGCTACCTCTTTTAGCACATGAAACCACCATCAGCCTCACCTGGTTAGCCTCACTAACCCCACACAGGTACCGAACCAGCTGTGGAGCTCCTCTAATCCTCTTCACCACTATTTCACGCTCTGTGTTAAAACTATAGAACAGAGGTAGAGGGGGAAAAATAATAATAAAGCCACAGAAAATATAGATGTTTAAAAGGCATGATCAACAAATTCCTCATGAACAACACAGAAACCACACGCATCTTTGGTTCCTGCTTGCAACATGCTCAAGGGTTTCTGCCACCGTGTGTTTCCACTGATTGGCATTAGTCCCTTCCCATCCCACGTCATCCCAATGTGACCCCCCAGTTTCCAGGAGGGTGCTTCAATCCCTTGCCCTCAGCAAAAGGCCAGAGCCTGAACATCTATGCCACAATGAAATGGGACATCCACCCATGAAATGCTAATTTTCAACTTTATTTATGCAACCTGCATTAAATAGCATATTAAATATGATAAAATGTAACTATGTAAAATGATGGTGGGGAAGAAAAGAAGGAAAGGGTTATAGAAAGAAAAGAAGGGGTTATATTGTTCTCCATGCCCACTGGGGTATGGGGAAGACGCAGTGCACGCAAAAAGCAATGAGGGAGGTTTTAACTAACGCAAAAAACTTAACTTTAACTAGCAGTAAGAATATTTAAATCCTGGAACTGACTGCCCTCCTAAATGACAATCTGCCAATAGGAGAAGACTTTTAAGAACAGATTAGAGAAACAGTTACCAAAAAGGGTAAATACAACTGATTGTGCAAGACCTATATGACCCATGGAGGACCTTCCACCTGTGTTTTTAATATTCCAATGCTATAAATCATATTATGCCATTATCTATCATATCTTTTAAACATGTCTCTGAGGCAACAGTATTTAAACTACCAGTATAATAAATGAGCAATTACTTGGCATAGATGATGATACAGGAAATCTGGCAATACACCAGAAATAAAACATGCAGTCATGCATACCCTAAAAGATAAGAGTTTGGAATAGTACTCAGCATATTTTTTAAACAGAACATGGTATGAGTTTAAGGTTGTTAAAATCTGTTTAAATATTTTCCATTAAAACAACAGCAATTCTCTCTATATGCAAGGCAAGGCTCTGAGGTAATGACAGCATATCGATTTTCCCATCAGGATGAACTCTGACATGAAGAATTTATTCTATGTACATATACACATATGTTTCAAGGAAAATCTTTACCAATCAGCACTTACATTTCTGTAATATCTTTTATAAATTCCACAACCTTTCTCTGCAAGTTAGGTACTGCAAGTTAGGTCAGACCTTGTTTTCATCAAAATCAACTACGGAAGATGTATGAAAGCAGAGCGAATTTGCTTCATGACAGCAAGAGCAGTCCAGTGCATGTACACCTTGGCATTACTCACTCCATCTCCAGTCCTCGTCCTCCAGAGGTAGCTGCCCTACTAGGTAACAAACAATATTTTCCAAGAGCCTAAAAAAGGGCCTGGTTTCATGTGCTGGGAGGAACGGAGGTACTGTTAACCCTGTAAAATGTAATTTCCATAACAGATACCCACTCAGGTTTGTGCAGAACAGGCAGAATGGAGGGCTCCTGTAATGGTCTAGAGATAACTATGCACATTTTGGGTTTAAGCATAGCATGAACAAAAACCAACTCATTAGACTTAGCAGTATATACTGACAAAACTAGTTTGGGAACAGAGGAAATTATCCATCTGTTCATAATGGTTCTTCTCCAGGGTTTTTGTTGTCTGTCTTTCACTTGGCTTGTAGGGCTTGGTTTGGGGTATTTTGTTTGGCATTTTTAGTTTGTTTTTTTTTGTTCTATTTGTTTGTAGTTAGAAAGATAAGCTTCTTCAAAGTCTAGTGTTTTCTTTATGTTGTACTGTTTACAGACATTGGAAACAATTTGTCCCTCACTGCTTACATAAAGAAACTAATGTGTATGTTGTTTGTGGCCTCACCACAAGTATTACACAGCAAATTTTAATTATCCTGTTGGTGATTTAGAGTTCTGTAGAAACATATCCTAGCACGTATACACATCTGCCCTTGCTTATTAAAGTCTGTTAATTTTGGCTAGCTCACATACCTGAACACACTTCCCACCAACCAAAGCAAATTTTGAACTTCAGTCTGTTGTTCACTGTTTTCCCCCGAACAAAAATTGGGTATAATCAGCTTATATAACAAATGTTGATAATTTCACAAAAACAGTAGTGAAAAAATGACAACTAGGTTCATGTATGTAGTTAGCCAGATTTGCTTTTTCCCAGCTACTTCCTTCCCTCCATGAGCTTGAACAGCTCCTGGGAGCCTTCCTTTGCAATGTGGTGGGGCAGGCAAAGGTTACCTGGATATTTTCCAGGCACACAAATACACTCAATGTATAATATGAGAACCATGTAATTCCTGAATTCAGCACAATACCATTTATCCCACACACTGTTTATAGAATACATCACATAAGCATGAGGAGATTTGAGGTATATCCTTTGGAGAGGAAGAAAAATATTTTCCTCACTGAAACTGAAGGGAATATTTTAGAAGTCTAACTATGAAAAATATAAAGTATCCGAAAGAAGGCAAGTTTGGAGAGTTGCTGGTGTTCTTAAGGGATGGCTAGAGAAGAGGTATACCCACAGAAGGAACTTGGGGAGAACAAGCGGGAGGAAGAGAATACACAGTGATAGGTGGGAGGTTGTAGAGCACAGTGAGTCAACAGATTTTACAAAGCAGGAGAGCACTCTAGGCCAGATGCTTTTTAAGTTCTCATGACATCAAGGGATACATTTAGCTCAGACAAGTTTTAAGTTTAAAAAGTAGGTAATGGCCCATCTTCGCGAGCGAAGATTTGGGGAAAGGTCTTTTACCTTTCCAGCCTGCGCAATGGATTTTTTAGGTGAGACACAGCCTGCGCTGAACTGAGCCCACCCTTTAATCCTAAGGTTCATCTGCCGGGGCCAAGCAAGCTTGGACAATGGCAGTGAGGTCCTCAGGACGTAGGTTTGTTTAGAGTGTCCTTCTCATAGATGGATGGCCACACAGGGCTAACGACCTCCATCAGGCCAGGAGACCGGGATTTGAACCCGTGGTCGCAGCAGTGAAAGTCCTGCACGCTAACCACTAGGCCACCAGGGATCTCAAAAAGTAGGTAAGAAAGGCAGAAACACACAGAATGGCTTAGTATTTGCCCTCTGATATAGGGATGAACAGAGGAAGAGTTTGTTTTCAGTTTTGAAGTCTGACTAAAGATTTTATCTTTCATATTTCCTGTTTCTGATATATTTGATAGCAAAGAAGTAAGCCATACTTCTAGGACCAGTGAGAGGCAAATATCAACAAAGCCAGCAGCACTTTAAAAGACACTGATGGTGCTGAAGTACTGTGAGTAAGTGAAGTTCCTTTATGAGGATTGTATTTTACCAGGCATATACAATAAAAACTGCCTAGGAGCCAGGGTCTCCTCAGTTGTACTCAAGCAGTCCCCTCCATCTCAGGGGGATTTCACCGGTGAAAGGAGGCCAACATCTACTTCTGTGGAGGCTGAGCTGCAACCATGACTCTGAGGGGCAGCAACTGCTGAGACCTCAATCCTTGTCCCACAGAGGGAAGCCATGGCTGTGCTGGGCAGCACTGGTAGGTGGGACATCTACTGAGCCCCCATGGTTTCTTTAACAGCAACTATATTTTTCCCTGGCTCATAAATCCAACTTCCCACCGCAGATTGCTGCCTCTCATATTCCTCTGCCATAATAATGACAGGCAAACGCAACACTGTGAACAGTCTGGATGTTGGCACAACAGGTCGCCAAAAAAAAAAAATCCCAAGGGAAAAAAAAAAACAAACAACCAAAGATAACTAAGAACATTTGCTGCATAATGTAATTCAAAGCTTCTATCTGTAGGACCAATACAAGCCATGTTTATTATGTCTTAAATTAAGATGTGAAAGCTTGGTTTTGCACTGCTTTATTGTTAAGGATTTATTATAAGTGTAATGCATATCTAGCTGAGTAAGACCCGTATTACACATTCAATGTAGATTTTCTCTCCAAGCTTCTTACTCATATCAGAACACAATAAAATGACAAAAATGTGCATTACTCTGCACCAAATTCCTTCCGAGATTAGCGAGAGAAGACTCACGCATCTTCCTTTGTAATACTTTAAATTTCTGTCAACATCATCATAAAATATATACCACAAAATACAAACCAGTGTAACCACAAGCCTTTTTATAAGACATATTTTACAGGGCTTTCAGCATCAATTAGAATTTAACTGTTGCTGTTATTATTCCTCTGACTCAAAAGTACTCTAGCTAGGTAGAAGTAGAAACACTAGTTTATAAAGGTTAAATATCAGCAAGACATTTCTCAAGACATAACAGATGAGGGCACAAGTATGTCACCAAACACATGCTTACCCTCCACTTATATATATATATGTATGCATACATCCATAAACATATTATTTAATAGTTACTCTGCACTTACTGCGAGAACTACTCATCTGTAATCTTGGAGCCAAGGGCCCAGTGCACCCTATAAAATCAACTACCATTATGTAAAATAAATTAAGCAACAGTGAGAAGCAAGAGATACCATGAGCATGCTCCATCCTAATAGCCTTGGTATGTGGAGAGAGGAGGACAAATCATTTAGTCCAAGAGGACACTGACATGGGTCCATGACTTCAGGACACAGTTCTCAGGAGTTAACAAGCTAGGAAACAGCAGCCAAAATATTCTTTCTAAATCATCAGCACAGACTTACCAGGAAGTGACATCAACCCATCATCTTTTCCCTCCTCACCCAGCCAGGTGATGAATCCCCTCACACCAAGCCATCAGGTGCACAGTGCAGTATGTGGCACTATGTGTGTGTGTATAGCAAAGTACTAAATACCCTTTTAAACAGCTCATTTCACTGCCTGCCTCAGCTTAAAGGGAGGAACTAATTGGACATACACAGAGATCATTCAAATTAAGGTGAAGGGGGAAAGCAGGAAGACATACCAGGGAGCACAAGTTTGGGAACACAGTATAGGATGAATGTCCTTCATGTACAAAATTAAGTAAAAAACTACCAAGTATTTTAATGGAGGTTTTCCTGGAGAAAGCATTACCCAAACACAGGCTTAATTTCACTGTAAAGCTGACAATAACGACAGCACGTCTACTGGTGGAAATATCACCCTTTGTTCTTCCTCAAACAAACAGGCATGACATTAAGTTTTGAGTAACAAATCAAATTAAAGTAGGAGCAAATAAGAGCAACAGGTACAACAACTTACAATATAAGGAAAAATTTTTAAAAGCATCAATTGGCTATTGAATCCATTTACCATCTGGAATACTGCTGATACTATAAAAAAATACAGGTGTCAACACAGTAGCAGCCTCTGTGCAGTGTGCCAGTGTTGACACTGCAGAGGACAATTAGGATTAACACAGTTCAGGTGTCCCAGGGGGTTCTGGCAGACTCCTGGAGAGAAGGATGGAAAACACTCTGCTACTGTATTTTGACAATGCTGTTCTATACTTTTCGCTCAGTTCCCCAAGAAGGTTATTTTGAAGATGTGGTTATCAAACAAACCATTTCACATACATAGCCACTAAGAGAGAATGTTTTATCCTAAAATGAGAACGAACAAATATTTCTAAACATTGGTTCTATGCAAAGTGTAAAGATACATTTGCCTGGGAATGTTATTTTTAGTAAAATGTCTCATTTCATTTTTTACTCTATGGATGGAAGAGCAAGGTACTTTGGGATGTGCTTTCTCTGCCGGGACAACTAACAGCAGAACTTCATATTTTACACACAGCTTCCTCCTTGTCCTCTGAAGATGCTACTACCTCGCTTTTGTT
Source organism: Neopelma chrysocephalum (assembly GCF_003984885.1). Taxonomy (NCBI): domain Eukaryota; kingdom Metazoa; phylum Chordata; class Aves; order Passeriformes; family Pipridae; genus Neopelma; species Neopelma chrysocephalum. The sequence continues at coordinate 5,269,719 of NW_020897689.1, read as the reverse complement.
CACTGGGTACCAAGCACAAATGGCCCGAGGTCACTTGTCAGATACAGTATCAGATCACCTGCAGGAATTCTTGTGGTAGAATTTAAAATACAGACCTATGCAAAACTGCAAAGCTCTTTATATATTGAGCTCAACTAGCATACAAGAATGACAAAAACTGGTTTTTATTGTTGGCTTGAGAAAACTATAATCAGCTTAACTCTTGCTAACTTCCAAAAAGCAACTGTTCATCCAGGTGGAACTAGGCTTTCCACAGGGAACAAAAGCCATGCTGCAACTCATATGCCCTACATAAGCGGTACCATGTTACCAAGTGCTGCTTCAGTAACAAAATCACAGTTGTTTGGGTTTTTTTAAAGACTAGCAAATGACCAAAACTTGAAGAGGCTTCATGCAGACATTACGTATCTAGCAACACTTCTGTTCCACCTTTTTCCCAAAATGATCAGGGACAGGGAAGAGTCATAGCTTATATTAAACCATGCAGATCAGTAAATCCACAAGAAGATGTGGTTCTGCTTTAAATAAAAATAACCCTTTAGAAATAAACGTATAATTTACGTACATATTCTAATCTAGATATTGTTATTTCAAAGTGGTAAGTGTTCCATTTTCTGACAATCCTCCTATTGTCACAAAAACTGAAGCAGTAATAGGCAAAACAGGTATCTGATGCATATAAATCACCATATACTAGAGATGAGAAAATATGTCTCATTAGATATAAATGACACCTTAAAATAGCCTTTCATCTATAGAAACCAGTTATACAGCTTACATACCACAAGAAAAAAATAGGGTTATATGAGTTTCATAGTAGTGTAGTTCTCTTAGGGATACAAACAAAACACTTACAACTCGCCCTAACACAAGCATATTATTATACATGGAGAAAAGCCACGCTTTCTACCTCCTTTTTTCAAAATCTGTAAAATTAATGTTTTCATGCAGATGACACTAAAGAAATTAAGAGAAAAACTTCTAAAAATATTTTACAAATAATAGTCAGCGATACAACTTCTCGCAGAAAGGCAGGTTTCGTATCTTGCTGACCTCAGTGATGTAACATCGAATACCACTGCATAAACTAGAATATTTTAGTTTTATAGCATTTAAATAAAATCATAGCTATGAACACAGCTATGATGTGGGTATTCTGTGTAACCACATATACGGTGGCCCATTCTTGCATGTTTCACAGATACACAAGTTACAAACCACAGACCCACTGACTTTTTTCTTTTTCTCAGCACAGATGGCATTTCAAGAGAAATTTTTTTTGTGCCACAGCTAACACAAACCACAAAGAAATTACTCTTATTGAATATTGCCTGCTGTTGAAGAGTGTTTTGAAATTACACTCAATTTTTTAAGGGAACTGAAGAGCTGAGAACAAGCTATGCATTCACATCAATGGCTAAAAGATAGAGCAGCAGTGCTGACTGAATGCAGCTCTTCACGAACCAGAGTCTAATGGTTGCTGCAGATTAGGGACACATTTTTCTTCTGTGCCACTTTAGAGGATTTCATTGAAATTTGCTTGGAAATGAGATCATTGTCTGTTGGCAACTTCCATCACACAGATAAGATTATGTAGCCCTTTGTCTTGGCTACCAGTGGAAGAAGATTTTAAAAAGAAGTAGTTGCACTTCAATAGATGAAGACAGATCTTTCTCAGCAGTGCTTTGAATATGGGATTTCCTAGAGAAATGGGAAACTTATTTACATGTATATATGTATACATGCACAAGCAAAGCCTTCTTTTGAAAATAATAATTACCTAAAATAATAGAGATTCCAATGTCAGGAAGTAGAGCAACTTAGCATTACCACACTTAATTGCACAATCAAATTTTCACACATTTTATTTTTCACTGGGTAGCACGTCTACAGTTAAAAAGATGGACACTAACACTGGCCAGAAATCCATACGGCTGAAGTCACCAGGTGGTGTTAGAAGTTCCCTCCTCTAGCATTAATACTACAGAAACCTGGGAACAATGAACTAAGAGGTCTGTGTGATGACCAGGTGCTACAAAAAGCCCCACCAAACAGCCACTATTTCATGAGAAGAAAGCTTCATCTGTATTCTTGTTAGGTCTATCACTTTTACATCACGTCCTGATCTCACAGGACCAAGTACAATAAACCAGGCTCAAAGACTACAATCACACATAGTTGCCATTATACCAAATTGTGTGAGAATCACTATGAAATGCAACATTACAAGTACAGAACAGCAAAAGCACTTTGCTTTATTAATGAGTTTCCCATTCCTGCTTCTATTAACATTACTGGGAAAAAATACCTCAAGAGTAACATTAACTAATCCAAAATTTACACTTTAACAAGTATACTGTGTTGGCAAAATCCTGATGGATAGGCCAGCCAGAGTATCCAAGGCAAGTGGGGAAAAAATAAATTGTGCTAGTCACAGACTGCTGTAACTGTAACTGTAGCTGTAACTGACTGAATATCATGGGGATGTCAGTAACACAGTCAAGTATGAGATATCTAGAAACTCCTGGATCTGCACACAGCATAACACAAAGGAGAGAAATGGGGGAACTGACAAAAGTCCACTGAAAACCAAAGACAGATTATGCACAATTTCGGAGTAAATTTTTCTACAGCTGAGAATGTTACATCTTTTTCAACAAACAATCCTATCCAACATGTTGCTGTGGCTCTCTGGCAGTGGGGACTTCTGAATGGTAATTCCTGAGTCTGTATCACTCAGTTATGAAACACAAGCTCAACCATCCCAGTAGTCAGCCACCTTAGAATGGGACAGCCTTACTATGTTCCCCAGCACTCTTAAGACTTGATCCATCTCACCACTTGAAAGGTGAGTTTCCAACAGTTTGCAAGCTGTCAGGAATGCTGTCATCTCTCTCAACATCATGAGAAGATGGTTCAGCTATCATAGCAACAAATACTATGGACAACCAGGCAAGTAAACTGGAAGATGGCCTTCCAGTAAAATAAGCAAGGTGACTTCTGGAGCTATGGTTTGGCTCTGCAGTAACTACCTGCAGAATTTTTATTTGCACTTTAATCTATGGTTTTCAATGAAGTTTCCGCTACACTGCTTTTGCTGCAGTCAGATGAAAGGCATCTAGAGTTAAAAGGATGTATACAGTCCTTCTAGGATGCAAAGAAAACAGCATCAAAAAATAGGTTTTTGTTTCAAAATGTGCTAACAGACTGGTTCTCTGTTTGTTCTTTGGATAAGACTCTTTTTCCCACTAAGATCCTAGAAGGCAACACTCCTTTTTGTAGCAGACCATGATGGCAGTTTACCATCAATATTAAACATAATCAAGCTCTAATGACTGCTTGGGTGAAATTCAGTGAAGCTGCACACATACTTAACTAAAGAAGTCTATCAAAACAAAGCAACAATTTACTACTTGAATAATTAGGTGGTGTGGGTATTTGGAGAAGCTGCTTTCAAATGTATGGTATTGCCAACTCTCAGCACTTTTACAGAAGCCCTGAAATATGGGAATGACTCTGTGAGTAATTTTCATTACAGAAAAACAATCAAACAATCAAAGTTTCTAACTATCAGGGACGTAGAGAAAATGAAATCTAAGCAACAGGAGCACCCAGCCTATAGGATGGTGAAAAAACTTGAAGAAAACCTCACATCTCAATGAGGTGCTTTTGGGCTAGCAGGAAAACTAGAGAACGCAGAAGCTCACAGAGTTACAGTCAGTAAAGCTGAAGCACAGCTCGGTTTCTCGGCCTCTTGTTTTCATCCAGTTTCACTGGATGAAAAGCCTCAGCAGCCAACAAATAGTTGATGCCCTCTGAAGTTGCCCCATCAATCCTCTCTGCAAAAATTGTGAGAGATATAGGAAAGGAGCTCCCCCAGCTGAACTAAAACAGATGGAGAAGAATAATAGAAGACAATCTCTGAAAAAACACCACCTCTGGATAAACAGAAAAGCACAACTTGATCATCAGGCTCTTCCCTCTGCAAGTAGATTGGGAAGTCCTCCTAGTGAGGTTATCATAGTTAAGCAGATACTGCTTTTGATCTTGGAGTCAGGCTCCTGGAGATTTTTGGCTAAGAAAATATGCAAATGTTTCCACTGGAATGCATGATGCATAATCAGTCATGCCCAGCAGGCCTTACGGATCAACAACACACTCTCTAATCAAATGGCTGCCCAGAGCTATGTTCCTGGAGAGACCAGGCAAGAAAATAATTTAGGGATGAAAATACATCACTGTCTGTACTGTTTCTTTATAATGATGGTCAGAAAACATGGCTGCAATTCATTTTGCCCCAACTTTCTGTAGCTATTCTAGAAGATCTAAAGAGGTGATGTCAGAGAGAATTCCTAGAGAAATTTATTTCAATTATTTCACATATTCTTCATTAAATTATAAACTAATTAGTAGATAAAATATAGGTACATGGATAAAAATTATTTTTGCAGTAATTGAGCAGCTTTTTTAATATAGAAGCAACTGAAGATAGCAAAATCCAATATATTGTCATGGCAAATGTCACTTCTTAGTAACAGTGAACCAGAAGAGCACAAAAACTAGGTTTTAAGCACAATAATTATTTTAACACTATATAAGGAAGTGCTTAAGCAGCTGAGGTTTAGCATTGGCTTGTCCTTTAAGAGCATAAAAAATGTAGAAAAAGGTAGTTAGAAAGCTTATCTTTTATTCTTTTTTTCAGGGACAACAGAGTACACTAGGACTGGGGAAAAGAAGAATGATGTGATATGGTAATACAAATGTCACAATATTTTTATGTCATCTAGCAAAAGGTTAACAAAAGCAAAACTATTCAAACATTCCCACCCATCAGAAGGATAGAAGTGACGCCTGCCTAGTTCCTTCTGGGACACCCAAAGGACACCACTTATGACACTAATGCATTTAAGTTTTGAAAGGTTTCCAAATACCACTCATCAAAACACTTCTGTCTTAAGGGTCCTTTAACCCCATCACCATTTCCAGACATTTATTCCCACATTTTACTTTAAAAAAGGTAACTTCATCCCTTGTTCTCCATTGCTCACTCTTCCATCTTTATTCCTCCAAGATGCAGAAGTCGTTCCCTGTGTACTTGGCCTGCACTGGGTCCCTACTCACACGCTCACATCCCCTGTACCAGCAGTCGAGGCTTTTTCACATCTTTCTTTTTGACCTTCTTTGGAACTAGGTCTGCGTGATGGCAAGCAACCGGTGAAAATACAAATAAGCAAGAAGGCTCTGTTAACTTCCACACCACTGCCTACTGCGGACATCATCTCTGATTATATCCGACCTCTACAGATGTAGCTGCCTGAAACACTGGTGGACCTGGGCTTGTTTCTGCCCATCAGACCAGGTGATTAGTCCCTCGGTGACACCATCTCTTTACAAAATGACCTTTCACTATCCAGATCCATGCATCTGGTTGTGTTTGATCGCTCCTGTTTGAACTGGAGGTCAACCTAAAGCATATTTTCCTCTGTTCTACAGATAACATCTCAATTCTCAGAAATAATTGCAGTTCACAGTTGAGTGGTCAGACTGCTTTCTCCAAGACTGCAGTCCTTTATGCATCAAAACTACCAATAAATTTACACTTTAAAGGGAAAGTAAGGAATTCAAACTTCCTTATTATATCAATTCATTTACTCAAGAGTTTCAGAAGTAGGAAAGCTATTTAGCTCATATAAATTTTGTTCAAAATGACCAAATGAAGAAATATGAAAAGGGAAAGACTTAATGCCGTTAACCTGTCATTTCATTTTTGCGTTCCAAACATAAAAATCATTAAGAAAAAATCATTAAGAAAAAGTCATAGTCTCCTCCTGTTTTAATCTAAAAGATACTTCCAGGAGACCACCTAACATAGAGAGAAAGGTCAACAGTATTTTTGCAAGATGAAACAGAAAATATAAATAATGAACTTAAAAATGTAATTTAATTTCAATCTTAAAATTCTTCTGCATGCAATAATATATTTATTTCAGGTCTGCTGCACTTAGCCTGACACTCTTACATTAAACAGTTGCCCTATGAAGCACCCTGAATACGTCACGATCTCCTTTGTGCAGCAGAAACTCCAGTTCAGGTACTTCTTCCAAATACAACAGCAGAAGAACCTGAATCCACACCTGCCAGGCTCCAGGTAAGTGCATAACTATTGAGGTATTAAATAGTATGGATCTACCCTTTCTCTCCAGATATCATTAAAAGCCAAAACTCCAAAGAGTCCTTTGTTTCCATTGGTTTTTCTATTCTCCTGGATGTGCACATCAGACTGATGTGGCACATGTAGAACATGTAGAACATGTGCCACCTGCTCTACAGTTCCACCTCCTGTATTTTCATAACACCTGACTACCATTCACCTAAAACACAAGGACTGAGCTAAGATATTGTCACATTTCTAAAATTTCAGAGTCTATAAGCAATAATGAAAGCTTGGCAACTGAATGTCTCAAACAAACATTTATTATGCTGGTGTTTTCTGAACTGTTATTTTAGATACAGTGCCTCACAAAGATTTCCATTCTTATTCACTGATATCCTTAAAAACAGATAAGAAGGGATGGACTTTGCTTCATTTTGTGGTCAAAATGAAGCATGTTTATCCATGCTCTTACCAGCTATTTCTGCAAATACTTTTTCAGAGCTCTCCTGGAGATACTCATATGCCCATGTTAATAAGAAATCTGCAGTTTGGTAAACTTCTGTCTCAAAATCACTTAAATATTGTCTTGGGTTTAGTGGGATACTGTAAAATTTAATGTTACCCTCTACTTCAGCATAAGAAGTGAAAGAGTAATCTCCTCAGCTCCACTAGGGTTTTAAAACAAAATAAATAGCAAGCTTCATTTCTATAGCATTTTCCTATATCAAAATAATAGCTGAATTTTTTTTGTAAAGAGGTTGTATGTAGCAGTAAGAAACTGAAGACCATATTAAAGCCCTTATTTTTCCCACGCCTTTTTAAACATCATCTGATTAATTCAAGATGATCTTCCACAACTGGGTGTGACCAATCTGCAAAGGTAGATGGATGTTCCCATCAGAGGAGAGGACAGTCAATCCAACAACTCCTGCCAGGTGGCAAAGGGAGCAGGAATTCACCTCTGAGGAACACACAACTCTGTCAGCACAGGCCTACACAGAAGAGTGGAAGGAAGGACGCAAGAGAATTTCAAATGCATGGACTTTTCTTGGAGAATATGATTTAGAGATCAAACTGTGCTGCATAGGAAGAGAAATTGAGCACTTCCTTCATTACAACAACAAATATTTAGGAAGATCTCCAAGCAAAGGTTTAAGTGTTCTTCCTGTCTGTTACGGACAAATGGCTCAATAACTCACCTCAGATTAAAAGCAAAACTTGACCTTGCCTACAAAAATGTAGCAAGAATGACCAAAATGTTTATTATGCTATTGAATTTAGACTCTAAATTTGTTTTCTATTTCATTCTCTAATTCTGCTAATTCTGGAGCTCAATCTGGATGTCTGAAAACATGCAACAACGTAATAGGGTAATTTTTCTGCTCCCAACAAAATACAGAAACAAAGAACAACTTTAGAAGACACCTTTGCAAATGAACTTATATCCTATCATCTAAAGTAGCTTGTGCTCACAACTGGTGTCACAATTAGCCTTAAGAAGGCATTAAAGATATTTATTCATTCTCTTTTCCATCTCATTCGGGGAAAAATATCCATCCCTCCAAGGAAGGATGATCTTGCAGCTATGGAAAATGGGAGATCGACTACTACTTCAAGTGGATTATCTGCATGAAGTCACACAACAATACACTTAAATCTTGTACTTTATCTGTCTGAACTGTTAAATGGAAATGCTAACATATGGTTTGAGTAGGAGGTTGGCCTGGGTGACTTCCTGAGGTCCCTCTTGACCTACATTTTCTGGTGATCCTATTTGCTTTGAGACACACAGGATGAATGAGAAGGGCACTCAGACATTATGGGGTTGATTAATGGGGAAAATCTCAGATAAGTATCCTAATTGCATAGCTTTTCACTAGATTTTTATGGGGGAAAAATCTTGTCAAAATGCTCATGAACTCTGGGTTTTTCACAAGTGTCATCTATGAGATCCAGAGGAAAACAACAGTCATCCTGTTCTGGATGATATGGCAGAACCTGCTGGTTTATGTTGTTTTTTAGAAAGCCAACAAACCGAAAAACAACTAAGCATTCATTTTGACTACAAATTTTTTAAGTGGCACTATAAACTCAAAAAGCCTTTCCCTGAATATTACGTGTAAGTTAAACTAGCAGGCAGGTTAAGAAAAAGTCTTTGTAGACAGACTGATGCCAACATGAAATCATGAACAAAAAAAAGAAGCAGCACTTGTCATCTTGCAACGCAGATTATCCAATTTATTGTCAGTTTTTCACCAATGATAGAAAAGACTCTGTTCAGCATCACTGGATATGCTTCTTTTATATTAATGTTCAGCATTTCCTAGAGGAGTCATTCCCTTTCTCTTTGAAAGCAGTAACGTCTTTCTGAGAAGTTCAAGGTTCTAGACTCTGTATTTCTGAAGGGCCTTCACTTTAAATCACTAGCCAGTATTAAATTCTCAGTTTCTCCAGATTATCCTTCTCTCTTATTACTGTTCTACTTAAATATGAGGAAGAAAAAAACTCAGATAAATATACCTTGAATTTCTTGCTGTGATATATGTCAGGCTCAGATTGAAGAAAAATTATTTTTTTCAAAATAATTCACTATAAATTGAGTGTAATCCACAGATGCAAATGCTGAAGACACAAACATGTATGTGCATTTACAACAGATCCTCAAGGAATTAAAAAGCAATACCAAAATCCCCAAATCCCCCCTTTGCATAAATTTGATTTCCCTGCACTTGTCTTTCCTCACCACAGTTTTCTATGAATCCATTTCCTAGACCACATTATGACCCAGTTGTATATCCGTACAGGGATATAACAGAACATAAGATACCACATGCTCACTATGCACTGCACATTCCCATGAGTATAAAGCGCTTGCAAGGATGACAGTAAAAATATTTTAAAAAATAAATTGCTAGCAGGTAAGATGTTTCTGTGTCTAATGTAGAACATTACTTCTCAGGGTGATGCTGGGTCAACAACCTCTTCCTCTTAAGATACATCCTCTTCTGCAATTACCTCAGCTACAGCAGGTTCTAAAAGCAAAAACATTAAAAAAGAAATACAAAGTCCTACTCTGCACATGGTCTCAGTTTCTGCTACTAATGTCTTTAATTTTCTAGCAGATTTCTCAAACAGGGGAGTTGTGAGTGACTTAGGACTGCCTGGGCCCAAATACTAGTCTTAGCAGTTCGTAGTGCTATTTACAAAACTTGCATCTAATATCCCATTAAAAAAAAAGCCACAGATAAAAGGGAAAAAAGCTTAAAAGAAAACACAGTAAAAAAAACTCCAACTCTTCTTACCTTGCTGGAGGCACATCAATATTTGAAGAAACAACCTTGCGCTTCTGTTCCAGAAGACAAACAGAACGAGTGTTTTCCTTTTCATACTCATGAGCTCTATTTAGTTTTTTGGTCTCTGCTGTTTTTAAATCTTCCTCCTTTGCGGTAAACAGGAGAAACTGTTGGTCTGGCAGTTTTTGACTGATGTCACTTTTTACATCCTCCTGTTGAAATGCAGGGAAGGTCATTTCACGCTTGATGTTGGCTGCCTGAAAAATTGAAAGCAATTATTAAATTTTCCTCTAATTCTCCTAAAATGTAAGGGGGGGAACCCAATACCCACAGGCATTTATTTCTAATTAGTTCTCTGAATTAGTGAATACCATTTGTTTGCCCTTCATAAATTCAGACACTGTCATTAATTTCTCAACAGTGCTGAAGACTACCCAGGAAAACAAGCAACTCTAGCCCATTTGATAAAGCAGTCATTTACCTCTCAATGTTAAATGAAAAAGGTATTTGAATCAGTATTTGAATTAGAATGTTGGAAACCACATTATATACAACATATCTTTAATGTACACACATCTGTGCTGCATAACTATGGAAAAGAAATTGTAGCTGCCCTCCTAAAATTCCAGAAAAAAGTCAAACTTTATCCACATAAAAGGCAACTAAGAAACTAAAGTGCTTCTCAGAGCCACTTACTGGATTCTTTTGTAAATGAGGGTTTCTCAGGAGCAGAAAAATAATTTGCTATGATCCAACTCAGCTGCCAGAAGGCAAAGGGGAGCGAGTGATATCAGCAGGATCTCCATAAGGAGCCTGTCCAGCAATGAGGAGCACTCTCTGCTTACCAGCACTTCCCAGATCTTCAGGTCTGCTGCTTCCCATAAGCAAAGACTACCTAAGCAAAAAGGTATCTTAACAAATACATTACCTCTCTGGAATACAATGTGTTGGTGTTTATAAAGCAAACTGTTGTGAGGTTGCAGTGAAGAGCCTGGAAAGCCATCAGAACCAAGACACTCCATCTTCCCAGCAAGCAAAACAAAGCCCAGGATCTAGATTTTCCTCTGAAATGCCACTTCCTGGCCAGCTACACTTCCCAGCTTCATGAAGGCAGGCCCATCTGGCAGACAATGTCTCTACCCAATTCAAATAGCCAAGCAAAATACGGCCCAGCGTAATGGTCCACCTTGAACAGAGGCACTTCCACACAGGTAGTGCCACATACGTTATCTCAGACAAATCCAGGCACCTTCTAGGACTGGCAAACTGGATTTTTAAATACTTGTAAATTATTGCTGATCTTTACAGTGGAGATATCCATGCTGTGTTGCCCTCAGATAGTAAGAGCATCAATAAACTGAAATTCCTATGTCAACTCTTCCCCCTTATTCCTCATTTTCATCATCCAAAAAAATTATTCAATGTCCCTATGTATATATTTATGCATAAAGATATATTCCTCCCTCCACAAATCTCTCTGTTTATAGATTTCAAACCCTGGCAGGTATGAAAATGGTGCAAACAATCTTAAGTTCACAGGAAAGACATTCTTGCCAGGTAATTTTGTTTTGTTCGATAAAGTATATTGAATTGCTAACGCATAAATACTTAGGACTGATGATTTAATTGCTTCTAGTGCTTCCACTGAAGGCCTTTTAGTAGTTTCTTCAAGAACAAAACAAGAATTATTATTTTATGAATGTAAATAGTAGAAAGAATTAGTCACTTTACACTTCTTCACACACAAACAAGATGACACATTACAGGGAAAATCTGTCTGGAAGACAAAACAGTCAGCATGTGATCATACAGAATTAGGAGAAGACATATAAATAAGATAAATTTAATTCTGATTTAACTTATTTTTTAAAAACTTCTTAGATTCACAATAAGCCCTTTTCTCAAAGTCTGGGAATCTTAACACATATGGAGATGCCTTCAATTTTCCTGAAAATTGACTTAGAAGTGATGTCCTAAAGTAAAAAAAAAAACCCGAAAATATCCAAGTTCCAATATCCAACCCTATAAGTGTCTTCAATTTATAAAACTGTAGTGTTTTACTCAGTTTCAGCAAAAATACTGTGTCATACATTATTGAGTTTTCTTTACAGACCTAATAGTGAGGTTACAGGCTCAGACTACAGCTAAAGCCTAAAACATAAATAACAGAATATTTGTACTGTGATACCAGATAATCTGTTCTTATATATCAAATGTGTCCACATCGAGTTCAAAATACATTCAAGCAACACCTTCGTTTTCCTATGTCAATGTGCTCTAATTAATAGCTGGCCCCATGCAGGCATATAGAAGTGAAGAAAGACAAAAACCACAGAAGCAAATGCTGAAGTTGCAGAGCTGCTGCCAAGCAGTTTGGATTCTTGGGCTAAATGGCCAGAAACAGCAGAAGACCAAATCCATTGCTTAGACTAACTCTCTTCCTTTCCTTCAGTTCTCAACAGACGTTTGGAAATATCAACCCCTTTCTGAACTTTCCCTTGAGAGTGACTGCATATAAAGAATCTTTTCTGCTTTGGAAGCAGATGATCATGAGAGAAAGCCAAGAGTTTCCCTTGGTGGGCACTCTCCAGTAGCTTTCTCCTGCTCCACAGGCAGTTTTTCTATTTTAATTCATCCATGTCTATGGAAGCCATTTCCACTTGAAACACCTGCCCTGTCTGGAAGGGTATGGGAAGTCTTTTGCCAGAAATACAACCAACTACACAAGCAGCCGTTGATGTGGGGAGTGCTGAGGGCCACAGTCACTTGAATGATCAGGCTCCTCACTTTCTGGCAAACACACCGATTAACGACCAGGACCCCTTTGATTTCAACCTCTCACAGTTCCGAGATTAACACGGAAAATTTCCAATATATTTTTTCAGATAAATTGACTGTCCTGTCATATCTTACCAGTAACTTTTTTTTTCCATAGATCCTTCATATTCTTTTAACCTCTTTGAGGCTTGTGGTGGCCCTTTAAGTCCACAATATTTCAGCAAGAATTTTGTGGAAGGTCTAACCCAACCAGACAGCCTGTCTTACAGACAGACAGATATTACCACTGTAACACCAGTTTATTTCAGTTTACTGCCAGTACTTCACATTCTCTCTCCTTTGCTGTTCTTGAACTTTATGACTATGTTGTTCCCTAATGGTTTGGCTTTTCTTGTCATCATACCTCTGGAATTGCCACCTTATTGCCTCCAGTATCAACTGCTGATAAAAACTTAGGTCTTTTTCACGCACTTGATGAATTATCACTCATACAAGCCACTTTATAATAGGCTGGTTTTCTATGCAATTCATTATGTATTTCCACCCTTAAGCCATCAGCAACCTTCAGTTTATTTTCAACTGAGTCCTTTGCAACCTGGCCTGGGGCAACCAACATCACTTGGAAGTTCAGTCACAGAAACGGGAGTTATAAACCACCAGCAAATTTTAAAAACTAGTTTTGTTTCTCTCTGCAGTTACCCTCACCTGCCTTTGACAACTTCCACCACTACTGGGCAAGAGAAACTTTAGTTATGCCACCACTTGGAAGCAACAGCCCAGTATTACCTGTGCCTTCCGCACTGAAGCTCATGCATGGGGCAGTGCCAGAGCTGGAGTCTGATGTGGCTTTACTCCTTCTGTAATCATCCTGCAAAAAGTGAAAGCCACTTGTTGCTTTGGTTTCTAAGTAAAAACTTTATTACAAAAGCCTTTCAATTTCTGTCTTGAAGTTGTCAAGACATGGTATATATTTAGATTGAGGGGTTTATTTTTAAGTTACAGTTCTTGCTTGCTTCATTATTATTAAATGGCAAAATTTAATACTCTATGTGACAGCTAAATGATTACCACAGTTAACATTTTCAGAAGTATATTAATAATTTTTCATTGCAAAAACCATCTTAAACTGCCTATAGAAATTTTATTTGGTGGTATCTTGTCATAACCAAATTGCTAGTACTGAACTCCACATTCCCCAATCAGGACCATGTGTTGCAATGTAATTCCTGCCCTAAATGAGCATGATTGACACTGACACAAATTTTGAGGAATTTAAAGAAATTTTTCTTAATTCCTTACAAAGGATGTAAGGCTGCAATTTTTCAGCAGTTTAGGTCCTAACCTATCTGCAGTCAATTTTTGCTATGCCCAAAAGCACATCCAGAGAAGATGCTGACGTTGCAGTCAAACTTCAGTCTTCTCCAATTTCACTTAAATTTCAGCTTGGATTTTGCCCTGAACAGCAAAAAAAATATTGATCAAACTCAGCCATTGCACTGCTTATTCAAAGGATCAGCAAACACTACAATAAGTAGACCTATCACATTGATATGCAAACACGGAGACTTAGATTTGACAGACTATGTATGTCATTCCTCAAGTACAACCTGACCGGACTTTATCATCTTCCCTTGCTTTATGGTGCACTGCTGCTTAAAAACTGAAGTAGGTTATTTTCAAATAGTTCTCTAGCCTTTAACAGGCATTAAGATGTCTGTGTTTCTTATACAATGGAAAGTATTAAACTCCCAAGAATATTAGCATTATTTGCCTCTATGTGACCCAAGTGTATAGAAATATGTCTTCAAATAGGAAAACTGACTCCCATCTATGTTCTTTCCTTTTTTTTGGTGCAGTACCTGTGTATTCAGGTGGGCACACCAGGAGCAGAAACCTAATTTTTAAAAGGCTTTGTAATGTTTTACACAGACAAAGTGTAATACAAAAAACTACTGAAAGAACTGCCACACCACTTACCATGCCTACTTTGCTGACTGTTTTGCAAACAACTCAAGGGCTGATTTCCCAATGAGGAGTCGGCAGTGGGTACTGGATGTGATGGAAGTGCATAGGCAGAAGGCAGCTGCCCAATGCAAAGCATTGCTCCCCGAGCAGCACTGCCTTCCACCCTGGGACTCGATGCAGCCCCTTCCATGAAGCGTCAGTTTACACCAGCTGAAGAACATGTGATTGCATCTGCCTGCCATGAAACAGGCCAGCAAACACAGGCTCGGCAGAGAGAGGCTGGCACCATGCTGTCAGGCAGCAGGACAGCAGTGAGAGCCCAGCAGGCTCCCTTAATCTTCTGGAGGAATACTGGCTGACTGGTTTCTCCTCACTCTGTCTACAGGGATTCTGGAAGGACTTAGATGTCTGAGAAAGTCCCCTCCATATACAGTTTGAATCCTAGAGACACAGGCAAATTAAATAATTTTGCAACTGTGGTCTACTTTGTTCTGTTCGTACAGATAAAAAAGCTCATTTTACAACAATAGTAATACAAGTACCTCTAAAAACTAATAACACTATTTTATGAGGGTGAGGGAAGCATCTGTACAAAAGCTGACTGCATCCAAAACTCCTTATAAAAAAATCACACTAGTGGGAATACATTTGGGGAAACTATCTTAAAAAAAAAACCACCTTATCTTAATCCTGAAAACACTGCCAGGTTTCCATTTCTCTACAAACTTCCTTTTCTCCCTCAACCCATAAAGCTGTATTTCCTTTACTTCAACTACAGACCACTGTAACTAGACTCAACCTCGGTGTCACTTCATTCCAAAACCAACAAGATGCCTCACAAGCCACACTGGCTGCTTTCCAGACTGGGGGAGGCAGGAAAGGGGGGAGGGGGGAGCATGCTAATTAAAAAACACATACCAAAAAAAAACCCCCACCCCAACAGCAATCACTCAACACGCTGCTCCAATTTTGGATATTCGTATTGTCAATAGATAAATAATTTTAACTTAATTTTGAGTCCTAGGCCTACACACAATATTAACACTACATAGGTGTTAAAGTTTAGGATGAGGATTTTTGATTTCCATCTGATTTACTATGTAATCAGTTGGTCTAATTCCATCAAAAAACTATTTCGATTAAACACCAGTTAAAAAACCACCAATAGCTACAAGATGTTCTAGCGCCAGCCAACCTGCTGTATAACTGCTGTTTTTTATAAACAGTTTTTCCATTCTGGCTTTCTGACCATCTCTTTCCATTTTCTGAAATAGATATAAGCATCCTAAGTGTTAGGGACTGCCAATAAAACTCCCAGCTGGTAAGAAAACAAAAGGTTCAGGATTTTTTTTTTTTAACACGGCTTTAGCAACATTTTTGATCCACTGCAGAACAAATATGCAGCTCAATGGGGGAAGCGAAGGAAGGAATCAATATATTTCAGCTAGTCTGTTAATGGGAAACAATAATGAAATGCGTGTATGTAACATGACATACATTTGTTCAGCAAAAACAAGAGCTCAATAACTGCAAGACCCTTTTCAGGCCAGCCTGAACAGCCAGGCTATGTTCTAGAGACAAGGATAAACCACTTTTCTCAAAAAGAAAGAAATCAGGAGTAAAGTTCACAGCAAAACACAATAAGTAGAAATGAGGAACACCAAACTTGCTACCAAAATTAAATGTAAATAAAAAATATTTAAATTAAATCCCTTGAAGGACAAAGGTTGATTCACTCATACTACTTTGTACAGTATTTCCAGTTCAAGTTCCTGTAACAGAATTTTTTATGTAAAAAGGCTCTAATTTTTGACATTTTAAAACAGTGTCCTCACTGGAAGGAAAGAATGCATTGAATTTCCATTTTGCCAGAAATCTCCATTCATACTGGAACACAAAGAGATAAGACAGATTCCCATAATGATGCTTGGAAATAATCTGCCCTGAATTTCAATGTATTATTACATTTTCAAGTATACTTTGCATTTAATTACTTGCTTCACCAGTGGTTGCTCATTACACATAAACCATGTCAATCTAATCACTCTAAGCATTTGTAAATTGCTGGTCTCTAACAATATAGAAGATAATACATTTTAAGGTCACTATAAGTGTTCTTTACAATATACAGTACACATTAATGTACAGTAACATACTATTCATTTCAACCAGGCTAGGACAAAGTCTGTATCTTCACCATTTAACTGAATACAGCAAATCACCCATAGAACATATTTTCTAGATATTAAAATACAAATCTAAGCATTTTAAGTTGCCTGGATTCACAATACAGTGTTAGGCAGCAAGAACTGGAGTCAGCAAGAAGTTTCTACCCTTCCATCATCATCATGGGTATGTCAGCACTTACATGGCTAAATCTAACTCATCTTTGAAAATCGTGTAACCCAGCACCAGTCTAAGGTGTTTCTGAGTTACAGAGCATCTACCCAGATGAATGACAGAAACTTTCACTCCCACATTTGAAATCCAGTACCTATTGCAGGTACCTGTTGTACTCCAAAAAAAACAAGGACCAATCTTGTGACATCTGAAATTCTGCACTAACTGGTACAAGAAGCATAAATGTTATTAAAACTGGACAGAAAGGTCTTAATAAGATTACAGGGGGAGATGGCAAGAAACACTGTGAATCCGTGGTCCTTCCCATACACCATTTTCAGGTCTAAACAAAAATTACTCAGAGATATTTTAGAAGCCTTTTTCTCTCCACTACATAAACGAAGGGATGAAGATGTGAAAGTATGGCAGCTTCCTTTCCCATCCCATATGCAGGCACAGCAAGTTCATCACAGAAAAGTACATGACGTAACTTCTAGGATAATCAGACACCAATTAGTAACAATTAACAAATTTTAATACTAATTATTGAATGTGTCTATCTTCAAAATTTGCTTGCAATGTTTAAGTCTCAAAGAAATAACTCTATGTTCTGTATTCTGGATATGCTGCACATGCAAGGGGATGACTTGTGGTCACCGCTCTGCAAATCCGGCCACCTCGGTTGGACTGGATGTTGGCCCCCGGGCTTGGCATCTCTGGCAGGATCTCAGCACAGGTATTTCAGCCCTGCTTTCCTTTTCTTAAATAAAACAAGTGCCTTGGAAACACATTGACTCCAAACATCTAAAAATTAAGATGCTACCTTGGAAAGCCTTAAACAGAAGGAAAGCGAAGGATCACAGTTGCAAAAAACAGGTTCATTTTTTATTTAGCAACGCTGTTGCTGCACTTCAATATTTGCTAAGCATGCTGACCACTGAGTGCTTGGTACTCCACCACGCTAAAAAGGACTTGTGAGCCAGGAATGGGCAGCCATAATTGCCTTCCCAATTACTGGTTTCACAAAAAGTGAATTTAAAATGAACTAAACCAATTATCATGTAATTTTTCTCACAGGGACCTACGTGCCTGGCCATGCAAGCGGAAAGGAAGGGTGCCTCCCAGGCAGCAGGTTTCCCTCACCTCTCCAGCAGCAAAAGCAACATAAGCAATGCCCAGTGCCACTGGAGCAACCTATGGGCACACACAGGAAAGGAGAGAGCCTGGAAATGTCTGCCCTGGGCTGGCCAAAGAGCACAGAAGGAGAAAAGAGAAGGATACATCTGGGTCTTGCTGGTCACCTCTGGGAAAGTTTAAAAAAACCTGGAATTGGAGACAAAACTAAGCATGCTAATTTGGGACAGCAGGGAAGTTCAACTAAACTTTTTTGTTCTTATTTCTATTGTTTTACTAATTGTAATTACAAACTACAATTAATGAGCAACATCAAACCAGGTGTTCTTACTGCACTGGTTGAAGCTCTGAAACCTCACGTATTTTCTACTGTATGCCTGTTAACATCTATTTTCTATGAAATGATGATTTTCCCTACTTGTAAGAAATGCAAAGAGGGTTCAAAAACCCATTAGTGAAGTACCTACTGCCTCTGCTGCGCATAATTTTGATTCTGTCTAGATTAGGAAGTTGTACACAACAGCTTATGTAGGTTAATACAGCCTTGTATATGGCCTGTCTTATGAATAGATATATCAATATGGCCTTTACTTCCTGAATTTCATGTGGAAATAAAGTATCTTTATTTAAAGACCATTGCTGAAGACATACAAGAAACTCCACTTGTTTCTCTTTACATTTGCTGGTGATCTAGATCAGTAAGGATGGCAGCAACTCAAAGGAATATTATCACTTCTATAATCTCACTCAGGATCAGGCAAGTAGAGCTCACAAAAATCAGATTATAGAAGAGGCAGTAGGGAATTCCCCATTTTTAGCAGAAGGCTTTGGAAATGCTGCCTCACTGCTTCTCAGTAAAAAAACCTTCACTGGATCATCTGCATTTGAAAACCCTCCTCCTGTCTGGATAGAGACATATAGCAGGATATCTCTAGTGAAAATAAAACCAGATTGCCTTTATTTTCAAGATCTCTTGCAAGTAAGATACACAGGTGTGGTATTTCTGAGGTCAGAAGTTATTGTCTGACTTTGGAAGCAGCCATCTGAGATAAGAAGCTGCTGATTTTAGATCACTTAAAAGGGTATGGAAATGTAATCCATTTGCCTTAACATCCTAGGAATGAAGAGACTTTGGTCTTTTTTGTTTGTTTGTTTAAATTATGGGATTTCAGAGAAATTAAACCAAGGTAGTTCACAGATGTATCCAACTGTTGTAACTTCTGAATGAAACAGGCGCTGTGAATGAAAGTTTCAAGGGCCAGTGCTGATCCTGATGCTGAAAGCCTGGAGGAGATATTACAAGATCAGAATTAAGCCCATGTCCTTATCTCCTCTATCGGATCTCGAGCCTAGAAGTAGAAAGCACAATCCTTCAGAGGAGGTAAATAAGCAAGAAGCACTGCCTTCAGTTAAAAGATTCTCCCAAATCTATGTTCAACTTTAGACAAAAAAAAGTAGCAGTTTTCCTGTTCAGAGCAGGAGAGGTGCCAAAAAAAGGAGTTTATTTTTGGGTCTGACTATGCAAAGAAATAGTATCACAGAGTTACAGCCCATTATCCCTGGAAGCAACAGAATAACACTAGTAAAAACATGCAGAGGCCCAACACGATCTTTTCTTCTTCAACCACTCCAGAAAGCAGACCTCTTTCAAACCACTACAGGGATGCAATGATACCTCATGGAAGAAAAACCTTCACTAAGAACCTGAAGGACCACCAAGCCCAAAGTTAAGCACAGTTCAACTGTCACGCAGCTTGTTTTCTAAAGGATGACGGCTCGCTCCATTTCTAACCTTCTCTTTCCTCCCCATGCATGTCCTAGCTGTAATTTCCCATCTTTTCCTCTGCACTATCCAGATGCTTGACAAGCCCTTCCCTGATCCACCTTAAGTGATAGATGTTACAGAATCCACAGATGCTCTGATGCACATTTCCCACTGTTTCAGTGCCCTCAAAAGCACACAACTGATTTTGGCACAAACACAAGGTTGCAAGTGAGTGGCTGGGGGTTGGAGGAAGGACAGAAAGACAGAGAGAAGAATACCCTTTTTGGAACTGATGAAACATCAAATCCGAAAACACTGTCTGTTTACCCACTGCCCAGGCAAAAAGCACTCTGTGCTGCTCAGGCTGCTGCTCCAGCAGTTGGACCTACCAGCATGGAAAGAGAAACACCTTCAAGACCAACCACTTCTCTCCTGCTCTGCAAAAGTAGGGACAATCGTCTGAAACAGTGGTGGCCACACATGTTGAAGCAAAATGTCAATGTAAATCCTTAGCAAACACCAGCTCACCCTTATTAATTTCTCTGCTTTTTCCATATAGCTCTAAGCCAGATGAGGACTGCTTTCCACGGCCTTATGAACCACCACTAACCTGGACCTAAGAGCAGCAAGAACTGCATCACAGTGTTCTCTTTAAAGTATTTTAAATTAGAAAAAACAGGAGTTTTTTTTCCCCTCTGGCAGTACTCAAACTTGTCATAATTATATTAAAGAAAGGAACTTGTTGAGAAATATAAAAAGGTAAAAAGCATTTTTTACTCAAAAAGAATTTTTTTCTGCCATTTCAAAGGGATATCCATGTATACATAAGAGATCAGGTTGGCTCAAATGTTTAGCTCACCAACTTTACGAAGTCCAGTTTATAGAAGGTGATTGCACAACTTGCTCTCTATGTCAATATGAGGTAGGCATCAGCCACTTTATCTGCTGAAGCAAAAAATAAAATTTAAGTAACCATCCAGTCTTACGACTGCTTGTCATAAAAGCACTGCCCATCTGAAGTTCAAATAACCTTTTATCCAACATGTTACAAAAATACATTAAAGATGGTAAAACAATCAGCCACAGAAATTCACACCTCAGTATCTAATCATTGAGGCATTTTACCTTCCCTTTGATTCTGTGTTCAGTGATCATAACGGTCTTCTATAGTTTGAAGCAACACTTAAGAATCGTTAGGACTGCTGTGGAAAGGTTTTAGGAGACTAATGGATTCACACTTGTGGTTAAGTAATTGGGCTGAAATCCCAAATCTGCTTAAATTAGCCGGACTTTTCCATCAGCTTCAGCTGGGTCGGGATTTTATGGAAATCAGATTCCTTATGTCTTGCAAAAACACAAATAAAAAGATCTGTGCTTTTATCCAAGGTTCAAGCAACAGAAGTTGTTCAGTTTCCTGTCTTCATTAGTTTTGTTGTTAAACAACAAATACCACCCACACATGTACTTTTTAATACAATGAGACAAATGTCACTGCAATCATCATTTGTGATTGGAAAGTTTGGCAAGGTGCCAGAGCAGTGAAAGTGATCCCATCACAGATTGTTCAGCAATTGCTACGTGCTCTGTTCCACAACATGCTCCAGTGAAAAACATGAACACAAGTTTGTGAAATTGAAGCTGATCATGGAGCCAATGAACACTCTTTTCATTCACCTTGTATTCAATTTTCATTCAATTTTTGTAAATAAACAAAAATACTTACTAAGAGTTTCCCTTTTAGCCTGCCGTTCTTCTGTAGTCTTTGGGCTGGCCTTAAGCTGCAGTAATAGCCAGGCTGCTCACTATTTTTAGAAATAAGCAATTCAGTAAATCACTTGAAAGTATTATAAAGCCAGTGGCCACTCTTATTCTGAGGGGAAAAAATACAAAAGCATCATTGCTCGATCCACAGCAGTATTTTACAGAGCAGACACCAGCAAGAACCAGCCTGCTGGTTGCTGCCCAAGCAGCAAAGCTCCCATCTTTGAGACACTGATTTATCCCACAGTCTAAGAAGATCTCTGATGCTCTCATAACACTGGAATTTATAATCTAGCAGCTGGGAAAACAAAGAGTAGGACTCGAGGGTTCAAAGCCGATATACAGGATTCAGGCTTCTCTGTAACTCTGGATCTGAAGAAAGATCCAAGAGCACAGGATCAAGAAACGCACAGATGGTCTCTGCATCCACACTTGTCACAGGACACATTACAAATGTTAATTACCAGCCCATGAAAAGCACTTTCTCAATACTTAATTTTCAGATGAAAAAAATGTCACTTCTATCTTCAAGGAAGACCCAAGAAACTACAGGCTGGTCAGCTTCACCTTGATCCCTGGGAAGGGATCACAAAACGGGGACGAGTGGCTGATACACCAGACAGTCATGCTGCCACCCAGAGAGACCTCAACAGGTCACAGAAATGCGCCAACAGGAACCTCAAGGAAGCCAACAGGAACCTCAGCCAGGGAAAATGTGAAGTCCTGGACATGGAGAGGAATAACCCCAGGCACCAGTGCATGCTGGAGGTCACTCAGTTGGAAAATAGTTTTGCAGAAGAGGTCCTGGGTTCCTGGTGGACACCAGGTTGAATATGAACCAGCAATGAGCCCTTGTGGCAATAAAACCTGAACAGTGTCCTGGGCTGTGTCAGAAGTAGTACTGACAGCAAGTGGAGCAAAGTGCCCCTCTACCAGGCACCAGAGAGGCCACATGTGGAATGACAGGTTCAGTTCTGGGATCCCAAATACAGGAGAGACATGGACATACTGGACAAAGTGCAGCAAAAGGCCACTAGGATGATTTCAACCTGGAGAAGGCTTCCAGGAGACCTCATTGCAGCCTTCCAGTGCCTTAAGGGGGCTTTTAAAAGGAGGGAGAGAGACTTTTCATATGGACAGACAGTGACAAGACAAGGGGCAATGGTTTTGAACTGAAAAGAGGGCAAGTTTAGATTAGATGTTAGGAAGAAATTCTTTACTCAGAGAGTGGTGAAGCACTGGAACACGCTGCCCAGAGAAGTGGTGGATGCCCCCTCCCTGGAAGTGTTCAAGGCCAGGTTGGGGTGGAGCTCTGAGCAACCTAGTCTAGAGAGTGGCAGCCCTGCCCATGGCTAGAGGCTTGAATCTAGATGATATTTAAGGTCCTTTCCATTCCAAACCATTCTATAATTCTACGATTAAGGGACTGGAGTATCTCTCCTATGAGGAAAAGCTCAGGGAAGTGGGACTGTTCAGCCTGGAGAAGGGAGGGCTTAGGGGGATCTTGTAAATGTCTGTAAATGCCTGAATGGAGGGTACACAGAGCCAGGGTCCTCTCAGTGGAGCCCAGTTCCAGAACCAGAGGCAACGGGCACACACGGAAACACAGGAGGTTCCCTCTGAATATCAGGGAACATTTTTTCATTATGAGGGCAACCAAGCACTGGTACAGGTTGCCCAGAGAGGCCGTGAAGTCTCCCTCCTTGGAGATACTAAAAACACATCCAGAGATGGTCCTGGGCAACCAGCTCTAGGGGACCCTTCTTGAGCCACAGGGAGATCAGATGATCTCCAAAGGTCCCTTCCCACCTCAAACATTCTGTGATAAAGAGAGAGTAGCACATCTCTATCCATTGGTATGTACTGCATACCTGAAGGCTGCTAACTGATAATTCTGAACTGGACTCATTCTAGACTGAAAAGAGTATAACAAATAAGGATCAGAACTGTTAGTGGATTCACCTTTATTCTTGCATAGTTACAGTTTTCTAATACGATTCCTTTTAAGGGCAAAGTGGTTAAGTTTGGTCTGTGTCCAAACAACAACAAAAATCACATAAAAAGTCCTCCGCAAATTACTCCCATTCACTCTTTGTTATGGGAGAGTGGAATACCATCCCACAATCTCACCACTCCCAGCTCTGCCTCCAGTAATCTATACTATGTATAAACTTTATAAATTTTTCATAAGGAAGAAAAAAATTCCCAAATCTAGAATGCATCTTCAACACCAACTTCACTAGGCAGGTTTTCACTCAAGAACTGTAAGAATCCAAATGACAGTTGAAATTTAAAAATTAATTAAGTTTATCTACTTACAAAACTATGGCTAAGCAGCTGGTGTTTATCTGACTCTCGTCTCACTTTTTAGTTGTTCCTCACAGTCCATCAGTATCCATTCATATCTTGTGTTACTCTTCTACTTTGTTCTGAGTTTGTACACAGCCTAACCTAACAGGATCCTGCTCCAAGATCAAAATGTGAGTTCCAGTGTTCTAATAACTGGCAGTATTTATAAAAATAACATTATCATTATTAGTCTGAGAGGGTGCATTTGATTTTACTCTTAGGTTAGTGTGCAAGTTCCTATTGTGTCTTATGAGGAATCTCCTCCATTAAGCAAATCTGGTATTTGAAGTTTGCATTCTACAAATTGCCTGTTAGAATACATTTGCACATACATATGAAAGGTAAATTCAATAGCACTTTGTTAATCAAGTAAAAAACCTTACTTTGTTTTGTCCACGATGAGCCTATAGTCCATTCAAACAGCAAAGATGAAAGTCTCTTTTAAAGGACAGCAATGAATTCACACCTGGCTTTAGAAAGAATGCAGAGAAAAGGGGCAAAGGAGCACAAAGGAAATTCAACCCAGTCGAACAACACACATAAGTAACAGGCAACTGATTTCTTCCACACAAACTTCTGCATGCCATGTACCACACAGATGTCTCTATCTTTAAAACAAACAAAAAAAGAGGGCAAATAAATCAACCCAAAACATAAACCACAAAAATCATGTCCAAAAGCAAACTTTTTTATGGATTAAACTCCTATCAACATCTGCCACCCTTACTCTGAACCCTCTGGCGTAGACTTGTAAATGCTCTGTACTGTGTATTTGTCACAAATTTCACTTTGTGAGGTGGGTAAAACTGAGCCCAACATGTGTAAAGTTAAAGTCTTCCTTACACAGCTTGGGCTTTCATATTCCTCCAGCATCACCACACAGCTCTCTGGGCCTTTAGTTTTCAGACTTTTCATCTAATCATTTCCTATGATTTTGGAAGCTACATATTTGTAAGAATAAATACATTTGTGGGAAATTCATCCTTCTAAACTACCAAGAGGTGCTCACAAGCAAGCCAATATCTTGAATAGGTAACTCCACAGGTGAGAAACAGGAGCAGTGCCCACAGTCAGCTGGGTTAGGAATGTCCTCTGTCCATACTCTCTAAGACTGGGGACAGAAATTGGGCTGGAGATAAAGTGGCAGCTCAACTAGGCTAAACAGAAGAAAACACTAATCTCTTCACTATTTATAACAGTAGAGAAAATACTGCAACAATCTGGCACGCTATCACAAGCCCATGTTCACTACCACCCTAAATTCTCAATCATAGTGCTCTTGTGGTTTACAGGCAAATTAGCATAGCTCTGCTACTTGCAATGGGGCTTTCATCCAAGTACCTGATAAACTCAGCATTGCAGGCTGCTGATGGACCCTACTGCAAAACTTCCTCTCCATATCAACAAAACCAGCAGTTTCCACAGGGTGCATTAGTCCCAGCATGGTACTAACGTGGCTGTCTGTGGCATCCGAACTAGGCTTCATACAAAAGATGAATTAAACAGGACTGCAAATTAATCCACGCTTCAAGACAAAGTACTGGTAATTACACTATTTACTCTTTTTCACCTAGTTTCAAATGGCTGGAAATCCAAATGCAGCCAAAGCAAGTATGGGCTGCACAAAAAGAGTTTCACGTGCAAAATGAGTCTGAACAATCAGCACCTTGGTGTTATTTGTTTCTCTACACAGAATAATGAATTAGTTCTGACAAAGTAGGAAAACACAGCGCTTCTCAACAAGGCTTTACAGGCTCTCAAAGACTCTCTGGCTATTCTGCCATTACCCACCAGCCACACACAGCACACTCATGCCTCTTCCAGCATGTCAAATAGCACGAGCGAAAAAGCAACAAAAATGTTCTCCACTGTTCTCCACTTGGACATCTACATGGCTACAGCAATATAAAGAAACAAATTTTGTATATTCCCCATGACTATCAGTCTCTCTTACTCTCTTTTCTGCCATATCTGTTTTCTCCTTCCAAGGCTTCAGAAACTGGAGAAATAAGATCCATCTTTATAAAGTACTTCTTCCTCTCTTTCTATCCCCATGTTTAAGAGTGAGGGTCAAAAACAGACTACCAGTGGTGCAGCCACACAGTGGACTTCTTTTTGAAGGAGACAATAATAAGGCTCTAAGCCTTAATGGCACAACTACTTTTTTGATCTTGACTACTGGGCCAAATTCTCACACTCTTTTTAACAATATTAATTCCATCATGGACCTATGATGCATTCATCCCTTATATCACAGCCAGTCCACAGAAATGACTTAGCCAAGAGCCCCTGAAACCTCTAGCTTTAAAATGCCATTCCACCCAAGGGCACACACATCAAGTGTATGTGTGAATTACCTGTACCTATAAAGGACACCAGAACTCTGTGTGATGCTTTTTAATTGCATTATCCAGATAGCATACACTGCAAAATCAGTACCCAGATCACTTTGCTTTCAAATCTGATTAAATTCTGAAGCTTTTCAGGACATCTTTTGTTCTGAAGAGTACTGGTCACTGCAACAATTTACAACCTCTCTCAGCAGTTGACACCCTTTCAGTTTCTTTTGCTCCCAGTCCCCAGTTCAGAAGGCCAGGTTCGCGAGTCAAATGCTGCTGATCGCGCACTAGTTCTCCACTTGGCAGGTATCTCATTTGACAAATCACAGCCAGATCGTGACAATCCTATTACCCTCCCACAGTTTGCAGTTGGACCTCTGCAATCATTTTATGCCTGCTTCTCTCAAGTTTAATCTGTTGCTTTAAAATTACTTGGAAGAACACTCAGATTAAGCTTTATATACTCCCACACTAACAATCCCTAAAGACATACACAGAAACCAAAGATAATTTCTTTACAATGTTAAATTGTAAGTTTTCTTAGTTTATAGTACTAAAGAGTATAAACAAAGAAACCAGAAACCAAGCAGGTCATGACAGTTAGACATACTCTACTAGAGAGGGTAATTATGTGCACCTGGTTACCAAAAATGAGTGGAGAGTTGGTTACGTACACTAAAAGTAGCCTAAGAGGTATTACTCCACTCATCACATCTATGAGGTAGGTTTACTGTCCAAGGAAGTAAATACATGCAAGAACTATGTTGTTGCACGCACACATACTCCTAAGCGTAAGACACAAATACCAGCTACCTTTAATTGCCCTACTACTCGAAAGCATGTTGAGGGCTGACAAAGAGAACAGTGCACTCTGATAGCCCACGTTATATGCAAATTACACCTATGTACTCCAGTTAATAATTCAGATTACTGTGCTCCACTTGAGAATTTAACTTTTTTTTTTTTATATTGGTTATACACAGGAAGTTCCTCTAAGCCTCCTCTTCCACTTAAGAGTTTCAGTGCAAACGGGAGACAGATGGGATCAGAAGCACATTATGGTGCCCTTCATTCTAAGGCTACCAGTCAAGTGTCAAAAGGTTTTGTAGCAACCAAGCTGTCCCAGCCTGTCAGGCCTCAGCACCACGGATGGTTTGACCAAGGCACACCATAACCACAACTCATGGCCTTTGACAAACTCATCCTACTCCAACGACCCAATGGCATCACACTGATCCTGTCAGTACTGTAACAATCTTGCTCTGAAGTAATATAGAGATAACTTGTATTTCTGCTGCTACTTTCCTTCAGAGATTTTTTTTAATTTGTTCTTTGTTTTGAATTTGTTTCCTTTTTTTCTTTTTTTTTTACAACTGTGGCTACAGGGAAAATCCCAACGGTAATATGGCACTACTACTTCACTAACCCTGAACTCTTGTTAAATAAGAATCATTACCCATATTAAAAAAAAATAAAAGTAATTCAAATGGATGCCCTTTAAACTTCCATTTTCCATAACCATTGCACATCTATCACATGAATTCTCTGCAAAACCAC
>NW_020897689.1:5210219-5241884 GCF_003984885.1 Neopelma chrysocephalum | reverse complement strand
CCGGGCCGGGCCGGGCGGCAGCCGCTGGGGAAGGAGGAGAGCGCCGGCGCGGCCGCTCCGCCGCTCGCCCACCTGCTCCCGGCGCTCTCCTCCTTCCCCAGCGGCTGCCGCCCGGCCCGGCCCGGCCCGGCTGTCGGGCGCGGCGCGGGGTCCGCTCCCGCTCGCCCTTCCTCGCCGCCGCCGGTCCCCGGCGTCAAAACCCGGACTGGATTCCCGCCGGCCGCGGCTCCGCCAGGCGCGGCGCGGGGCGGCGGGGCCGCGCTGCCTTCGCCCGCAGGAGCGGGCGGGCTCCCCTGCGGGCGGCACCGGCCCCCGACACACACCCGTCCCGGGCCCGGGCCACCCTGCCGGGGCAGCGGGGCCCGGGCCGGCCCTGGTGGCGACGGGTCTGTCTAAACGGCAGGAGGGCCGGTAGTGCCCGACAGGACATAGAGGGGCTGGAGCGAGTACAGAGAAGGGCAACGAAGCTAGTGAGGGGTCTGAAACACAAGTCTTACGAGGAGCGGCTGAGGAGAGGCTGGAGGTGTTTATTCCTGGAGAAGAGGAGGCTCTGGGGTGACCTTATCGCTCTCTACAACTCTACAAATACCTGAAAGGTGGTTGTAGCCAGTTAGGGGTCGGCCTCTTCTCCCAGGCAAGAAGCGACGCGACGAGAGGACATAGGCTTAAGCTGTGCGGGGGAGGTTCAGGTTGGACACTAGGAGGAATTTCTTCACAGAAAGAATGATTAGACATTGGAATGGGCTGCTCAGGGAGGTGGTGGAGTCACCGTCCCTGGAGGTGTGTAAGGAAAGACTCGATGTGGCACTTAGTGCCATGGTCTAATTGACATGGTGGTGTTCAGTCATCGGTTGGACTTGATGATCTGAGAGATCTTTTCGAACCTAATTGATTCTGCATGGTGCCTCCGCCCGGCCGGCCCGGCCACCTCCCGCCACGCTCAGCCCCTGTGACTGACAGCCTCCACCTGCAGGACAGGCTGCCAGATGTCTAGGGCCTCGGTGAAAAAATTATTTTAGCTCTCCTCCCTAAAAAAGATAAATGGGGGCGAAAATTGAAATTTTGGAGAAAAAAAACCACAGAAAAAAATGTTTGTGGTTTGTTTTTTTTTTCCCAAGATCAATAATTTGAGCTGTGTTATCTACACCCTGTTGGGGAGAAAACTATTCAGACAGTTAGGGAAATAGTTATGGTTTAAATTGTCATAATTCTGTGCTTAAAGCTTTAAAATACCTTTCCAAAAAGTTTGTTTTAAATTAAAATAGTTTCCCAACAGTTTAAAGTTACTACAGTCGTCATTTAAATTTATTATAGGCTTCTATGCCATTTATTAATGCCTCCTGAGATTGAATTATACTTAAGGTTGTCATATGCTTTTCCTAACCTCTTCCATTATAAGTCTTAAGGCTACATTTAAATGTTATTTTTGAGCCATATACATTTTTTCCCATTTACAAATGAATCACAGTAATTCCCTTTTCAGTGTTCAGTACCTTTCTCCTTGCACATTGTTTTAGCCACATGCCAACAGGCCAAGTGTACACCTAATATGTCAACATGGGGCCAAGCTTCACCCTAGGTTAATTTGTCCGTCAAAAAGTGATTATATTTTTCATTCTGGAATATAGCATACAGCACTTTCTAGGCAAAAAAATTATAGATAATACAGTACCCATTCTTAAAGAAATAATGAAGTTACTTTTCATGTCCAACTATGTAAGTTGTTTGAATTTTTTCAACCCAATCCACAAAGAAAGTTGTTTTCATTCATTCTTTCAAGGTTCCCAGAGACTATACATCCCTGGACAAGACCTGCAACAAAATTGCTGGCAAATTCTGGTGTATCAGGTCTCAGCAGCATTTCCCTACCCATCCAAAAGTGTCTCTTCCAGATGTTTTACCACAACGACCAACTGCACTGCAACATTGGCTCAGCCTATCTAACAGCAGCCAAAACCCTTGGTACATGCTGCCAGAAGATGTTTTGTCTTTTTTCCTGCCACTGCACGTGCACTTACCTTCTTGACACGTGGTTGATCAGTTGTAGTTTTTTTAAGCTTATGCTGCATAAAGGATAGATTTGTGGAAGAAAAATAAAGGACAATTTTTTTTTTTCCATTTTATTCCTATTCTGAATGTTCAGATTTAATGTTTTGATTTAACATAATTATGTTTAAACTTGAATTCCAACATGAATTTCAATGGTATTCTCAGTTCTTTAATACTTGTACCTCAAAGGCACAGAAATGGAATCATTCCAATACCTCATAGTCTTCAAATTATTTGAAATGTTTTGTATCATTTGAATAACATCTGAATCTAATTGTGATTTTCTGTAGTGGCCTGCATTCACAGTTATCTGAATTATAATCATGTTACTGAGAGTCCTATTCCTATCTGCCACGTATTGGGATATATGTTGAGAGACTTCCTTGACTTTTTTCAAAGGCCTGCATGCTTTTATTGCAGCAAAACCAGAGCCAAAAATTAGAAATTATATGCACTGAATGTGTTATCACTGAATTGGCTTATATGAGCCAGCATGAACACTGCACATAACAGAATGGAGACCAAAGGATCTCTTGCAGAAAACAGTGGTGATAAAGGATAGTTGGTCTTGCACAGGCACGTCTGTTAACTGCCACGACAACTCACACTTCAGCCTCTGTTTGAACTCCCTATTCAGCCTTTTTGCCAGATTAGTTCCAGGACTTGCCGTAAGGTACAGCTGGCTTGACACCTCTTGCCTGAGGTTTGGTGAGTGAACACAGAAGCAGAGATTGTTAACAAATAATCAGGCTTTCATTTGTCAGTTCAACAATTGTTTCAAAAATTACTAGCTGGGTTCTCTGTTTTGGTGGCAGCAGGCAGAGAAGAGAGGCTCAGAGAAGTTCTTGGGAACAAACAAAATATCCCAGGCCTGCCTACCTGCCTACCTGCCTGCCTGCCTGCCTGCCTGCCTGCATGCTTGCCTGCCGGAGGGTGCTCCATCCCCCAAGATGCTTCCTCTTCCTCCACAGGACTCCAGCAGATCATGGCCCCTCAGATCTCAAAGCAGAGCAGGACAGCAGGGGAGCCCTGCAACAGTCGGTCAGGGTGACAGAGGAAAAGTGTAATCAGATTCTGGTGGAGGGAGACGTGATACAATAATTTTGATGTCAGGAGGGTTAAGGAATGGCAGTCCAGAGTTCACTGGGCTGACAGGCAGGGCAGTCCCAGGAAAGGGCTTAGAGAAGACTAACTTTCTATTAGTAATCTGAGCTGCTATGGCTTCTTACTCCTGCTGGGTTATCAAATGCAATGAGAAGCCAGTGTTGACAACTCTACAACAGATTGGTTAAAGATTTCTAGCACTTCTCAGTCGAGCCAGATTGGAGCTGTAGTAAGAATAACTTCTCTCACAGTATTTGATACAAACAAAAGATAGAAATGACTGTTTGATCCATTTGTCCCAGTCTGTCTGACTTGCAGTATGAATGGAGCTGAAGCTGAACTCATGTTGCCCTCACAGGCTTCCCAAGGGAGGGAACAGTAAAGGAGTCCTAGATACAGTCCTCTTCAGCATCTTTACATTCACAAATAATTAAGAGTCAAACACAAGCCATAATCCCCTATCACACATCAACATTTTTTTCCTTGAGACTCAGTCTTAGCACTCTTGGGGTGAACTGCTGAACAATTCTGGCCCATAGCCACAGCCTGACATCAAGTAAATTCTTGTGATACAGGGGGTAATATGGTATCACTTAGCTCAACAGAAATATCTCATGATTGTACTACAGTATAATATGCCTCTAACAAAAATACAGGCTGTGGCTGGAATAATAGTTGTTTACATTTCAATGATTTCCAAGCTTATTAAAAGTTAATGTGCACATTTGCACTCTTTTTCTGTACACGGCTCTCCAACACAGCAGAAGTGTTTCAGATGCTTTTTTGCCTCTAACCTTAACAATCAGTTCATATTTCCAAAAAAGAAATCTCTCCCTCTCTCTCTCTCTAGACATAGGAGATAATTCAGATGATAAGTACATATAGGCATATATATCGCTCTCTAGAAGTCCTTCTAGAACAATCTGTGAAGGTGAATTACAGTGACAGCTTTTCAGTTCATCTTGAATAATTATTGTCTAATTTTTTCAGTAGATCTACTGGGCAGCCCTGTGCACTAGCCACAAAAAAAAAAAAATAATCTAGGTCTCCCTAGCACTGCCTTAAGTACTCTATACTGATTAACATCAGCTGAAGTTTTCTTATGATACTTAAATTTTCCAAACATTTTATACAGTCCATTGCTCAGTTATTATAGTTAAATATTCCTCTCATTTTTAATATAATTATTAACTGATCTGTTTGACATTTTGTTCCATTCAGTTACCACTACTATCATCAGTTACTATCATCACTGCAGGCAAAGCTTGCCTGACACCACATTGGCGAATGAGTTCCTTCGAAAAGGAGGTATTTTTCCTTAATGCTCATGGAGGTACTACTCTGTAACCTCCTCGCTCGCTGGTCCCGGAACTGCTCCCACCAGGGACCATCACTCAGCAGTGCAGCTGCCAGCAGCGAAAAGCACTAGCACGGCTAACAAGCATTGCTACGGGTGTGCTTTAGTTTGCCTCACAGGAGCACGCAGATACATCGCAGTGTGCATTTTACTAGACCACCCGCAATCCTGCCTCAGCTAGCTCTCCTTTTTTTCTTTTATTATTTTTTTCAAAACGTGCCTGCAAGAAACAATGCATTTCTTTAATATCTGAATATTTTTCCCCTTGTCCATGAATGCCAGCTTTTTATCATTAGAGGAAAGATCTCCTCTGCCCCTACCTCCTCCCAGACTGATGCTATGGTTCAGCTCCTTATATTTAAAAAAGTCTAGCAGCAAGAGGAAGCAAAGAAACCCTCAATTTTCTGCACATATAATCACCACATATTTTTTCAAACATAACCTGCTCAAGTAGTCATTCACTTTTCACTTTTCAGTGTGCAACAGATGCATTTGTCTGAGCATCAGTATTCAAACCAGCATGTGTATTAACTGTGTGTGTGTGTTCCACTTCCCTCATAATCCCAGGCATTTGAGCCCCTGCCAACTTCTTTA
The DNA here is from genome assembly GCF_003984885.1 of Neopelma chrysocephalum. Lineage (NCBI taxonomy): Eukaryota > Metazoa > Chordata > Aves > Passeriformes > Pipridae > Neopelma > Neopelma chrysocephalum. Next base: position 5,236,780 of record NW_020897689.1, on the reverse strand, counting down.
TTCAGGGACCTGCCTTCTCCACACCCCCTTTGTAAACTTTGCATTTGTTTTGCTTTATAGTGATCATTGAAGTTCTCACTCCAGCTGGGAGGACAGCCAGGCACCTTCAAGAACAAGGGAATGATTGACAATATTAGGCAGAAAATTGTCTACCAGACGCTGCTCAAAAGGAGAGGTGGCAACCTTCCGACCCCCTTCTCAGTAAGTGAAATCGTCGCTTCTGTAACATGCCTCTGCCCCACTTGTCAACTGAGTGGGGAGCACAAGGTCACTTTTGCATCTGGCTGTTGTGCAGCGAAATGCCACCCTGCAGACAAGGCTGTGCCTTCTGCATGAAGGAGGTCCCAGTGCCAGCCATGTGTTGGAATGAAGTGGCAAAATTCACCAGCCATTACGCATTACTTTTTCAGTTACTGCTCTGAAACACTGACTAGGTCTCAATAGCCTTACTGGTATGGAAAGGAAAGGAGTTCTGGACAATCCATCCTTCGACTGTGAGAGAATAAACATCAACCAGACCTGCACGGCTTTGAGAAAAACACTCCACAGAGGTTTTGCTGTTGTCATTAGTACTTTCACGCAATCTACATGTTTATGTGTCTTAAAAGGCTTTGTTTCCCCCCCTCCAAAAGAGAGGTCAGCTCACTGGAGTTTCATGCTAGTACTAATACAATTACTACAGTTCCCCTTTTTACAAGATAACTAGTCTGAGGAAAACAAAGGGATAAATTTGAAAAAAAGTAAGACTAACTTTTTTTTACTTAATTAGCTGACTGAACATGAAGGGAAAAAGAAACCAGAAAAAGAAAACACTTTTTCTTAACAAAAGGAGTGCAGGACAAAAAACCCAACTAGTATACACTGAGGGCAGAAACATAGGACACGTAGGCCTCTGTAATGCAAATGTTTGAGCCCATAATAGAAATAACCATATATATATATTATTGGACTTTCTTTACAAAAAAAACAAATATTTGGGGACTTTCAAAGTTGCTTGTGCTCATTCATGTGTGGTAACAGCCATGTGTGTGAATCATGACTCCTGAAATGACACTGAAATTAAAGGAAGGATATAGGAAACTAAAGATGATAACTGAGATGATAACTGAAATGCTATTTTAAGCAAATGTATTCATTAATTGTCTTAATTCAGATGGAACTTCCCATGCAAATTAGATTAAATATATACTAAGAAAACTGCAAGATTGGCATTGTCAACTTCCTCTTTCTCAGAGAAGTGTCAAAGAACTCAGCTTGATTCTGAAAGTCAAAGCTGAACTTGCAGAGGTAGCAATTACAAAGAAAATAACTAACTGTTCCTTCAAAATGAACGAATTAGACATTCAGAAAAAAGTAAATATTACAGGACCATATAAAAGTACTTTCAGACTCAATTTTTACATGGAAACTCCATTGTAAATCTTGTGGAACCAAAAAATAAGACTACATAGCTGTCAGTCAATGCCAGCGATAAAAATGTTTACACCAATAAATTAAGCAATGGGTACAATTTTATTTTGATCACCTTGCTACTTATCATAAAATAGTATAGTTTTATTTCCATAAATTCTTTATCTTGGAGATGAACCCTCTGCTTTGAAAAGGGCACTCCACATTTTTTGGCTTGCATGCCACACTGACATCAACCCTAAGGGCTCTTTCAGTAAACACTGTAACCAAAATTTACGAGAAACACCAGATAGCCAAATAACTTGAGGCTCCCCCACGCCTGCACTATCAGCTGAAATCCAAGTCACTAGCGTGAGAGGTAGGAGACTTTTTCTGTGTTGTACATATTCCTGTTTTCTAGTGAGTACAGAGGGATCATTAAAGCTAATTTTTGGTGGTGTGGGAATTTTTTGTTTGTTTACTTTGGGGTTGGTTTGTTTTTTCAGGGAAGCTCCCAGATGGAAGTTTCTTTGGAGGTTCTCCTTCCAGGCAACTCCTTAGGAGTTTACAGAAAAATGGACAGTTTTGATGGCCCGTTTCCCCCTAAAAGGCTGAAATAGTCAACTCTAGACTGTTGCCGCTTTACTCTTCCGTCGTCCTTCGGGATCAAGCTGCCTCGTTCTCCATGTGGAAACGCGGCTGACCTCTTCCTGTCTCTCCCACCCTGCTCTCCTCCAGTAAGAAAAATCCGAATAAAGGAACAAACAATTCACACACACGGAGCCGGAAAAGCGCAGATAGAGCGGACTCGCTTGGCAGCGGGCTGTCTCCCCCCTCCCAGGGCAGAGCCCCTCGCCGTCACCCCGCAGGTCCCCGCACATCCCCTCTCAGCGCTGCCCCCGGGCGCCGAGGACCGGGCCGACTCCCGCAGCCCGCGCTCCATGCTCCTGCCCGCGATCCTGTTCGGCTTTTGCCTCGGATTCCTCCTGCCGCCGGCAGAGCGCGGCGCGTAAACATGTGCGGCGCTGTCAGAGGGTCGGCCCTGCCCGCCCGCCGCGGGAGGGGCGGGGGCGCCCGGGCCGCCCCCGGCACCGCCCGGGCTCTCGGAAGAGGAGGGGACAGGGTGGGCCTCCGGGAGGGAGGGAGAGGGACCTGTCCTGCCGCCGACAGCGCTGCGTATTTCCTACGCGGGGGCGGGTGCGGGTGCTGTTCCCTGCCCCGGCCACCCCCGCTCCGCAGGCCGCCTGCTCTTACACCCCTCTCCGTTGTCCTGGGGAATGCGGGCTCTGCAATAATCGGTGCCACAGTTGGTTATAAATAAACATCGTAAAGCCCCCGTTGCTGACATTGGATGATTGTGTAAGACTTTCGTCTTCCTTTAAAAGCTACCCAGATAAAACCATTGTAATCTTCCTCTGCGAGAGGAAAAAAAAAAGTTTAGAAACTTTATACAACAGCTCAGAAATCGGCAAATATGTAAAATGATCCAAACTTGGCTCTGTCACAACTCAGGTTTGTTGACCTAAAATTGATTATCAGGGATCATCTGACATGAATACGGCTGAGACAACTTGTACTCAAGCAGTTACCTGCTTTACAGGCACAATACAAATGTAAGCATGTACTTTTAAACACAGAGTGGGATGTGGGTACAATACGCGTAATCTAAAATGCAGTTGAGATTGTAGCTAATGGCTGTGGCAAGTTCAATTGAACTGCAGCACCCCCCCCCCCCCCCCCCCCCCCCGGGAAACAGGAAAAGGTTTTAAATTCCACATGCTAAATCTCACTTATTTCTCTTCCTGGTGGTTAAGGCTTTGGTTTTGTTTTCAGATGTAAGATACAGAACAAAAACTGAATTTTGAAGTGGCGGTGTTTTCTTTTGATTATCTTTTCAGGTGTAATGTTTTGGCTTGAATTTGTAAGTCCTTTTAATTAATTTTTGGTTTCTGAATCGCTGGGTTCATTTGGTAGAGGCGTGTTGTGTTTTAATCTATGATTTATGTAAGCAAAAAGAAAACCTTGCGGGTACTGGAAGTGTTACTAAATACAAAGAGTTCTCTTCCACTGTTTATGAAACAAACTTACTTATATATATATATATAAATTTTTTTTTTTAATATGAATGAACTGCTCTGCCAGGCTTTGTTGTGGGAGGAATGGAGCAGCAGGGAAGGGCAGAGCACAGGAAGAAGCCAGCACGAGTCTTCCCGGAGGCTTTCCCTCCTGTTGGCGTTAAAGATATTTGGTCAAAAGGTGACACAATGCACAAGTTTGGTGTAGATGGCAAGATAAAGAGTATCACTTGAGGTAGAGTTTAATAAAGCATCTGCTGCCTTGTCTGAGTAATTTGGAACACATTGCTTGGATAAACAGTGTCAAAGTGGAAAACAAAGGCAGAGTGAAGCAGCTCAGGGAAGCACAACATAGAGAAGTAGGAACAGGAGTGGTAGAGGATGACTCTAGTCGCAGAGGAAGGACAGCAGAAGAGGAGTGGAGGGGCAAGGGGATCAAATAGCAGGAATCGGAGAGTAGTCCCAGGGCAGTGAATGATAGCAGAGATGTTGATGAAACCAAGAGTTTTGTTTCTAATACTTATTTCCTCACAATTTTCCCTTGAACACAACTCTTCTTCATGAGAAGTTTACTGGGACAGAGAAGAAGAGGACAGAGAAGAAGTGATCAAACTGACATTATACCCTTGTGAAAGAGGGTTGGGATAATTCTTATGACATAGGTAAGTGTTCTTGAAGATACTTGATACAGCTGTTATTAAGTTTGGATTGTTTTCTTTCCGTGTCTCTATTTCTGTGGTCACATTGCTCCTTGTGTTGCTCGGAAGTTCAGCTGTCTGCAAACCCCAAACTTAGAAGACTTGGGACCTAGATTACCATTTTCCTACAGTGGCATGAAGTTCTTACAGAATAACAGACACTCATTTTAGAGAATTAACCTCTTCTGCCGCAGAACATTAGGTGAGCAGCCTGTCACATGAATTATTATTTTGAGTGGTTTAATTTTAATAACTAAAGTGTAACATAGTTCTTTCAAAAAGATTAGTTAACTGACACCATCTAACCCTGCTAGTTATATGCAAGTGGATTACAGAGAATGATAGTCCATTTGCACTTGCATTTTGAAAACGTATTCCTTGGTTGTAGTCTTTATTTTGCAAATTGCCGACATTGAGATGAAGGGGCTATAATTTCCTAGCTTGCCTTTCTCTTGGAATACTGGTGCTGCACTGGCACGCATCCACTTTGCTGTGACTTCATTTGAATACAGCAAATTCTTTATTATGATGAACAAAGGGTTGCTCTCCAGTCTGCTTTGAATCTCAGTCTGCTCATGGAGATTAGTGGGTTTTGAGCAATGCCAAGTCACTAAATATCTCCGCTTCACTGATCTCAAAGACATTTGTGACAATGAATTTAGTAGTAATTTTCATGCATGTCTTATATTGATGGTTATCGTATTACTTTTGTCAATGTATTGCACAAAACCTTCTATAATAAAGCAGGATCCTAAAATTACAAATTTTAAATTTTCTCCAAGAATGGTGGTCAGCGTTTTTCTGCTTCCTAAAAATTTCTTAGGGAGTATTATTTTATCTTGATGTATGAGACAGAAAATGAGAAACCCTTCAAAAATAGTGGGTTAAATTTTCCAGAAGCAAACAGATCCCAAAAGCCTGCGTTGTTGCCAGGTCAAGCTGTAGACTTTTCTTTTAGTTGCTCCAGGAGAAGAGCAATTAATTTCCAAAGCTGGGACTGGTTTCAGAAAATGGATGAGCACAATGAATTCCTTATTAAACTAAAGAAATTTACTAAACCAACTTTCTCAAAAGAGTAAAAGCAAAAATGTTCAGAGCTCTTAGTGTACAAAAAATTCAGATCCACCAACACAGACAAAAAATAGGTAAGAGAAATATTAAATAATGCTGAAAAAAAAGAAATAGACCTTAATGCTAGCTTCTCTACAGTGAAGTTGATCCCTGTTCAGGATTTGACTGTTGTACTACCACTCCATGCACAGCAAAGGATAGAATTTATTCGTGGTGTTTCAGAAGTTCCTTCTATGCAAATCTTTGAAGATTTGTCCTACTCACTATCTTTACCTGCATTCCAAAGGCCTATACTGTTCTCTGAGGTACACATTTACAGTGATGAATTCAGAGGATCAGCCAGGGTCTTTGCTTCTGTACATAACACACTCTGACATCAGCAGCATAAAACCAAAGGAGGTGACATAAAAACCTTTCAAGAAAGCTGCGTCAGTGCTGTGCTACACTCGCAGGCAATAAGCCACGAAGAACGTGTTCAAGGGTAGCAGCCTGCCTGGGAGAATTGCTGTCACTTCTCTCTCACTCCAAGTCCCAGATCAGCCTGAGCTGAGAACCACTGATCACTTCCACCTGCTATTCATGATGTTGAGCGGGAAAGATACCACAGCTTTGAGCTATTATATCTAGGGCAAGGTTTCACTAGAGGCAGTCTGAACTGCCACCTAGAAATGTGAGGTCACCCTGCATCATTACTTGTCTAGGGATGTACTAAATCTTGCTCAGTGGGATTTGTATTGTTATAAAGTGTTAAGAAACTGGAATTTGTTTTTGTACTCAAATAGACATTTTTCTGCAGTGTGACTCTGGTGTTTGCTGCTCAGGTAGCCACTTCTAGCTTTTCTTACCAGACCTAGGGTTTCCACATACTTGTTTTGGGCTGTGCTCCACAGGGATCACATCACCTTTATAGATTTACATAGCTTCCAGCACAAGTCGCACTGTAGTAGCTAAGACATCTTTCAACTGTGGGCATTTCCATCTCAGGTGAAAAAATACAGACCTCTAATCCCTGAGTTCTAATTATGCTCCGGCCACCTTGACACCAGTGCGCTGACCTGGCCTGAGGATGCAAGTGATGGCAAGAGATATTACTATTTTGGTGTGTTTCTTCCCTCAAAGCATGATTGTAAGCCACAAGTTTTGCATGTAGACATGTACCAACAGGGGCTAGGCCTGTTGAAATTTTTCTGTTGATTGAACTTGGATTCCATTCACAGTCAGGGAAGCAGCTTCCAGTGTATACACAGAACATTTGCTTGATAATGAAGAATTTAAAAACCTGTCCATGAAACTTTGTAGTACTAGATGAAGTCAGAAGGATTATTACTGCATCTACCCAAAATTCCCACTGCTGGAAAGAGCAAGGTGATTGAATAAAAGGCAAAATTTTCCAGTTTGTCAGCAGTTATGAGGAACAGGAGATAATGAGTAAGAAACGAAAGGCATTCATTTCAGGCCAGAGCAAAAAAACCCCACTGTATGGTTCATCACAGGGCTAGTACTGTATAATGATTGATGATTCTGTAATCAAAGCCCATATAGAGAGAAACAGGCTGTAAATTAAATGGTAGAGTATTTCACAAGTGGCTTGGAATTGTAATGCAATGATCAAGAATTCACCGAGAAAGACTTTATGCCCCTTTTTAACAAGCTGCAGTGCTTCTAACAGAAATAATTAGGGTTCTGACAATGCATTTGTTTGAATGAAGGATTGAGTTTGACCGTAAAAAAATAGCTTGTAATCTGCGTGTCACATGCAGCTTTCTACTGACACACAAAATCATGGTCTAGTGCCCCAGCATTCACAGCAAATTAGTCTCAGTTTTATTGTATTCTTGAACCACACCAAGTGGTACCTGGAGAAATAAGAGTTCTTTTACTATGTCACTGCCATTCAGGTAGCTCTTACAATTGAATCATAGAATGATTCAGTGATAGTCTTAAAATAAATGTCTACTATGGTTTGAACTTTCTTTTTCAGTCTTAGTAGTTAGGAAAAAGGAGGAGGAGAAGGAATCCATTTCTTTTTCCTTTTTGAAATCCCCAGTTTGGCAAACCAATGGCTTCCTTGAGCAATTCACTGCAATTCCTTCCTGGAAACCTTCCTCCTCTCTAGAAGCAAAGCACCCTCCTTAGCTTTCCACAGAAGTGGAAAAGTGCATATTGAAAGTAAATTACGGTGTTCATTTGAAGAAATGAGTGGAATTATGGTTAGTAAACTGGACTCACATGAGCAAACATGCACCAAAGACTCTATATCAACTTGAGCTAAACAAAGCATGTGCTATATCCAGCACATGGGCAGATCAGCCATGCAGCACACATAATGCCTCTGACACCTCTAGGAAACACAGGGTCTGTTGTAGCCTTCCAGAAAAGTTGAGATGTCCATGGATTTGTTTTGACTGTGTTCCACATAGCAGATGTAAATGTTTTATTTGGGAAATCCCACTGGTAGCAGCCCTGATTCTTTCTAATGTTAGGTGTCACAGTGCAGCTGATTTCTTTCTTGAGGCATCCTAAGATGCATTACAATTGCCACTTCTCAGAGGTTCTGAACACAACTTTTCACCAGCTCATTAGAAAACTGGACAGTGTTATTAACTGTCTCTTAAGCTATTGATAAACAGAAATGAATATTCCTTTCTGTGATCGCTTGTGTGATCATAGAGTCTATCAAAACACTATTTCTGAGTTACTTAAATGTTACAAAATGGCCCCCCTTTTTGGGGGCAAACATAGTAGTTTCAGATGCAGATGCAGAGGAAGGTAATTCCTGCAATGACTACTTCTGGGCATTCAGAAGCTGCTCTCAAAGAAGTCTGAGTCTCTGCTCAAGTTGGGGCAGTCCTTACCACTGGCATCCATCTTAGTGAGAAACTTATAAGCCTTGTTACTACCTTCTTTTGTCATTCTGTTTTAATAATGATTTGTAACAAATTTCCTAGCTCTTAAATATGTGATACAGTTCTTGTCTATTTGTGGACAAAAAACCCCAATCCTTTAACATTTAATTCAAGGAGGTACCTACTGTGTTTTTGACTTGTGATGAGTATTTAATGCTCTCATGATTGTTTTAGGGCTAGAGAAAATTTTGAGGGGTGTTGAGACAACACTTTTCACACATATTCAGTTTATTTACATTGCAGCTTGTTTTGTGCATTGCCTACAAAATTATGCTTCATAGAAGAAAAGCCTGGCAACACGAGGGAAATTGTTGTAAACAACCAGAGTGAACACTCCAGCCTGTGTACAATAGACATGCTAGAACTCAAAATAGCACCAGAGGAAAAAAAACCCTCCCTTAACAAACAGTAAGAACATTGTTTGTTTTTAAGAAACACTGAGCTTTGTTTTCAGTTTCTAGATTAAGCCCGATTGCCAAAAAAGCCTTTGTTACTGCCTAAACCAAACTCAAGTTGGGAAGCGTAGCCAATAATTATTTGAATTAAGAATGTACCGTCAAAAACCCAAGGGTGGGAATGCAAGAAGCGAAAAGTTGTTCAAAATTAAGAGCCTCATCCTCTCCCTGTCTTTTGTCTCTCTTTTTTCCCAGGTGTAGGAATTGCAGCTTGAATGAACAGCAATAGAAACTGAGTTTCTGAGAAGAACTGAGTTTCAAAATGGAGAGCTTTTGGCAGCAGTCCCCCTCCCCCTCTTTTTGAGATCCTTAACACATGCCGAAGTTTTCCTCTTAACTATTGCCAGGGCTATTGAATGCTGAAGGCACCGTTTTGAACTTAAAACCTCCCAGAACTCTGAGACCTCTGTATGGAGGGTGCTTGCTGCCCTGCATATCTGCCAGAACCCAAAACTGAAATTTTAATTATAGATTCAGCTTTGCAGTCTCAGAAATGAAAATTATTTTGACTGTGTTCTGTCTCCCATCGTTTTCCCTCCCCTCCTGGCTCTTCCACCCCATCAGGCACAAACAATAGAGTTTCTTCTACCCTGCAGTACCCACCTTCAGAACACTTGGCAATCTCTCTGGATGGCCATGCTGGTCCAAAATTGTCTCGGGGGCACATGGTTTCTTTTGTGGTCACTGGAGTGAGGGGTACATCCCTTGCAGCACAAATATTGCTCACATTAAAATGGGCAGGACCAGAAATTGTTTACTAGTGGCTGTTCCTACAAGCGGGTGGGTGCATGTTGTATAAAATAAGTATGCTGAAGCTGTCCAAGGCCGTGGATTCTGGGGATTTCCTCTCTTTTCATCTGTTACTGAATCTGTTCATCAGGTACAGAAATGAGTTAGGGAATTATTGTCAACTTCATGGCAAGTTTTTTATTTATGCCCCAACAGGGAGTGCAATTCATGAATTAAACAGCCCTGAGGAAAGCTCTGTAGGGACCCCAAAACCTACTTACAAGGATGATAGTACCCTCAGGAGTGCATTGAGAAGAGCATTTGAAGTTCTGGACCATGCAGAGACCACTGGTGGATTCAGAGCCAATAGAGCCAAGGGCTTGCAGCTGTCTAGGAAAGAGAGAACAATTTCTCAGTATGGTGAGGAAAGGCAAACATGAAACAACAGATGCTGAATAGGCTTTTGGTGTCAAATCCACAAGCTGAATGTAGTAACGTGGCAGATGTTGGCAAAGTCTGTCTGAAAAAATTCTTGTAATTTGTTCACCTACCTTAAATTATCCTCTCTGCCTATTCAGAAGTAGTTTAGCAGTAGCGAGAACCCCTTGTAATGTTTTTACATTACTTTTCTGTTATTGTTTTCCTTTCTTTTTCCTTTGTTGCAAATGTATTTTACAGAGGAACAAATGAATTAACTTCATCATGAATTAAGTACACTTCACATGGCAATGTTTGACTTGCCTGGTTTTCAGCGCTGCAACTTTCTTCTTCCTGCAGTATGAAAATTGCACTGGGGACAAGTCCTTCAAGATGCAGTTTCTGTTGTTATTTCTGAAACACTAGAGGGAAATCTGGACTTCACTGGAATCAATGAGAGATGTCCTGGCCTGACCAGATCTTAATCTCAAATGAGTTCGAGCATTCCTCTAAATCAATTCTGAGTGCAGCCTAAAGTGTTACACAGCACTTTACATTTCTCAGCATACTATAATGGAGATGACGTGTACTTTAAAGCGTTGGATTTATGCAGATTTGCCAAGAGGGCAATGGTGCACAAATAGAGATGTTTTTAACTGAAAGGACATGTGCTCCCCATACGGATGCAGTCATGGTTGCTTAGCCTCTGAATGAGTTCATACTTGCACTTCTTCAGAAGAGAACATGTGCTAACTATTTCTTCAGGCTAATTTTTTCGTGCTACAAATAGTAGTTGTCATCATCTGAACCAACACACAGGTTTCAAGACACAAGCTGTCAGAACAAACTGGAATAGTTCGTGTCTGTGAAAGATGACTGCCAGGAAGTACCTGCCTATCCTAGGATGGGCTGGGAAACCTTAATATTGTCACTTGTGTTCCTCGCTGACTCCATCAGGCAGTTTGTTCTCAGTCCATTGCCTGTTTGAGACTCCTTTAAAGTCATCTAACTCCATTAGTGGTGCAAGGGTCCCAGACACTCACCTCTTAATTTTGTGTTAAGCATCTAGGGCTATGATAGCCTCATGAGTATCCTCCATACATGTTAAAATGGTTTGGGTTTTTTTTTAAAGCAAATGGAAAGTTGCTTGGCTTGGGTCCAAAAAGGAACAATTTGTATTTTGAAGGGTTTTTTTAAGATTAACCTAAAATTATTTAATTTATTAAGAACATGTCTGCACAGCCACCTCAGGCACCAAGACAGTAATTTTGGTCTTAATTTTTTCATGTATGTGGCTCAAAGGTGCAGGATAACCACCATATCATCTTCCCTTCATGACTGGGGCTGCTGTTGCTGTAGCACCTCATAGTGCTCTTGCCTTCAGCTCACACATTTCCAGTGGTAGAGTTCTCTGCTTCCAACTCTCTTCTTCTGTGAACCACACTGACCACAAACTGAAAACTTTCTCAGGATGAGAGGCTCTTCCTCCATTTTCAAGCTAGCCTGAGATTGCCAGTTTTCACTATAGGCCATTGCTCAGACAACTCCAAGTAGAAAAGTGCATTAGAAGAGCTTTGAAAAGGGAATTTACATGATATCAAACCTGTGATTCTTTCTCTTCTCCTCTTGACACACATGCATACACGTATTTAAACAAATAAAACCACATATTTATCTCCCTTACATGTGGTAATTACCTAGTTTGTGGCCAACAAAGTTTGTAGTGCTGGTGCAGAGACCTACCAGTCCCATCTGCGTGGGCTTGCTTGGCTCTGTAGAGGCTCATTAGCTGGGGCTTGGTGCTGGACCTGCGGGACCAAGGCTGGAGCTGTGCTGAGGCAGCTCAGGGGATGTTACCCTGTGTGGCAGAGCTGACGGTATCTTCTGGTAACGTGGGCTGCAAAAGTGGGCCATGTTTGGGCTAGGAGGCTCACTAGGCACCACATATAGCACCGTAGATGAACGCAGGAGGACCAAGTGCAAATTTGGAAGCCATGGAGAAAAACAATGTCACTGTTTAGAGTATCTTAAAGATCCTACTACAATGAACAACAGAGAATGGACTTTACTCTCACTTATCTCTTTGCACTCATCTGCCCAATGAGTATTTTAGCTGCAAATTATAAAAGACAGGATCCTTGTCATCTTATCTTTCCGCTTATCAGGCTTCATAGTGTCACTTACAGAGGTGTCAGAGACCTGTGGCAATTAACATCTTTCAGTCATGTACCAAATCTTTGTGTTATCTAGGCTGCGAAATCTGGAGAGAAAGAAACTTCATATTTACAAATACCTTCACATACTTCATACAAATTTGTTCTTTATTTTAATGCTTAAAACTCACTGACACAGTTTCTGTGGGGCGAAAAACCCCACACCTGATCAAGCAATTAAAGACAAAGTAATTAAAAATAAGGGCACAGTACTACTTTTCCAGAAGAATCCCTTAATTTGATGAGTGAGATGGCTGGATGGGATCTCCTTGAAAGAGTCCAATGGGAAAAGGCCCTGGAGGGATCTAAGAAAGCTGATTGATATTCAGGCTTCAACTCCTCCAAGGTCAACGGGGGTCCATCCTAAGGAGCAGGCAGTCAGGCAAAAATGCCAGGAGGCCTGCATGGATGAAAAGAGAGCTCATGGAAAACTCAAACACACAAAAAAGATGAAAGCAGGGACAGAAAACCTGTGAGGAATATAGTGACACTGTCCAAGCATGCAGAGACACATTTCGGAAAGCAAAAGACCAATTGGAATTAAATCTGGTAAGGGGTGTCAAAAACAACAAGAAGGGCTTCTGTAATTATATCAGTGGCAAAAGGGAGAATGTGGGCCTGCTGCTACTGAAGGTGGCAGGGGTCCTGGTGACACAGGACGTGGAAAAGGCTGAGGTACTGAATGCCGCCTTCACCTCAGTCTTTGTGAGAAAGACCAGCCTTCAGCAGTACAAGGACCTGGAGACAGAGGGAAAGTTTGAAGCAAGGAAGAAATACCCTCAGTGGAAGAAGATCAAGTTAGAGAATACTTAAGCAAACTGGACATATGTGAGTCCGTGGGCCCCAACGGGATGCACCCAAAAGTGCCAAGGGAGCTTGCTGATGTCATTGCATTTTGACTATCTTTGAATGATCATGGTGAGTTGGAGAGGTGCATAAAACTGTCAGAAAGCAAATGTTACTATCTTCCAAAATAACCTGAAGGAGTACCCAAGGAACTAGGTATTGACACCCCTCTTCCCCAGCCTGTGACAGCCTCAGCCCTCTAACCCAGAACATTGCTGGTTCTACTGCTGGGTTATAAGATTCATTACATTACTTGGACCAGCAGCTGTTTGCTCTCTTCAGATCCCATCCAGACAGATTTTTCCCAGATCCTTTTTTTTCCTTTGTACTTTGCTGCTGAAAATAAGCTGCACGTGAGATAATAGAAAGACCTCTGAACACTAGTTTGAGTGCCAACCTTCAAGTATCTACTGGACAAGGCTTGACTCTCTGCTGGTTGACTGGAGACACAAATGCAGCCTAAGAAGGTTCAGGTTCAGGAGGTTGTTTTTTGTTTGTTTGTTTTTGCAGGCTCCCATAATTTCCCAGAAAAATTAAGGAAAGAAAACAGTAACTTTTAGGATAATCTGACTTTTGTAGCTCAGCCAAACCCTCAACAGAATTTTATGAGACAAAGGAAAAACACAATGCCAGCCTTAGACTTTTGCCCTTGCCAGATTTCAAAGATTAACTACATAAAATATGGGGCACATATGTGCTTCTCAAAACAGGTCACACAAAACTTTTGCATAATAGAAATAGTCCAGCAGTCTAAATATAGAGATTACTACGAGATCTTCCTTATTTCTTGTTCATCTTGTGGCAAACTGAAATCTTTAATAATAATGTTCCGTGTTATTATTATCTTACCTTAAAAATCCTTAATTACATTAACTGCTGATGGGATTTACATTCCACTTCAGTCACAGCTGTAAATATGCAGATCTTGACTACTTTGGTCAATAAACTCTTTAGCAAGAACCGTTTCAGAAGTATCTATTGTAGCTCTAATATGCTTTTTAGCACCGCAACACACACAGGATCCCTATTTTCTGCCTGAACTGGCAGTTCTCTGTTCTTGCCTATCAGTCCTTCCACAAAGGCTGCACAGAAATTCCAGTTGTGTGAGTTATATGAAGGGTCAATCTCATTTATGTAATAACCAACTGAGAAGAAGAAGTGCTAAAGTATCGTGCCAGCTAGAGTGCTAGAAGATCATGTCACTGCAATTTTGGGCTTTTGAAACAAATCTGTTAGACACATTTGCTACCAAGTGATGTCAAACCACTCTTTAGCTCCAATGCTTTCTAGTTCTATTTAATGCTATGCTTCATGAACTGAGGGTGAACTGTGAGTCTTTGAGTGAGTATGTACCCAATTAGAAGTAAATTGTCAGCCACACTTCACAGGGAATAATTCTATTTTAAACACCAGGTGTCACTGCAGCATACTCCTGATTCCATACCGAGCTCCCATTAGGTTAAAGCTTTACTTTTAAGTGATGTCAAAGATCAGTGGAGAGAAAGTGCTTGCACTTTCTATTCCCAAGTGTGTGTATGCAGCTATGCGATTAGCCAGAACCTGGGCAAATTGTTCAATATTTCAACCAGCCACATTTATAGTTCTGCATGGTTGGCCTAAAACCTGAAGCTAACCATTGTAATAGAGCTATTTTATGCCTGATAGCAACTGTTCAGAATGATGAACTGAAAAAAAAAGCTATCTGTGATACGGTACTCTTGACAATAATAATGCATGTATTTTTCAGAAGAACAGCCTGTATTGGGTAATATTCAGTAGTTACTTAATAAAAAATTTACACTGAATTACATATTTTGCAGTTTCTTGGTCCATGAACAAATGTTCAATAAAAAGCAATCTTCTTTTACACTTTTGAGATCTTGAATGATTTTTCACATGAAATATTCCTTATTTTTACAAGTCCTCTATTTGACCTGTAACTTTATATCTTTGGTATTAAAATACACTTACCCAGATTAAACATTAAAGAGCCATCACTTTGACAGTGAACAGATACTATTTGCCTGTATAATTTCTTCAGCCTCTCAGCCCAGCATAAAAAACCCCTATCTGCACTGTGAATTTTCCAGGAACCTGTTCATCAGTAACTACTTAGCACTGAATGAGTAAAGCTGCTCTTTTCTTATATGTAATTAAAGATAATGAGGAGGAAGGTGCCAGGCACGGAGAATGCAAGTCCCAGCAGGCTAGGGACTATTTCAGCCTCATGCTCTAGTGTACAGCAGCTTTCTTCCAGTGGCGCTTTTAAAAGATGACGTTTCTTTGTGTTAGATTTACATGCAGAATCTGTGTTACATATTCAGCTGTGGTACTAAGTCAGCTGCCTCCGAAATGCTTCAGGATGCTCTTAAAGTATTTCTACACAAATGAGTGTCTTGCTATTGACAGAACAGTGCAGCAAATGGCTGGGGAACATTACCTAGAGAGCTTCTTTAGCAAAGAAAAGGAATCAAATGCCACGGCAATTTCAGAAGATAATCCATAAGGCTGGTAATTGAAGCCCTTTAAAAATACCAAAAGCTGCACAACTTTCAAAGGCTCAAACCCAAAATTGTTATCTGCATTAAAGAGCATAGTGTCACAATATTCATGGAAGTTCCTGCTTTTGTCTAGACACAAAATTGGTGCTTTTATGTGCATGCTTGAATCTGGACTGGACTGTGGCTTTGGAAAGAGTAAGGTGCTATATAGTACAACGAAGGCTTAATATTTCTTGTCAGATAATGAGATCGACACAAAATGCCCAGAACAAATAAAATTCTATCAAATAATGCAGATTTTAAGACCTGCAAGAGGAAGCGACTACAAGGACTGAATAAAATATTTGTTAAGAAAACAACAAAAAGAAGCACAGGTAAAAACAAACAATCACTAAGCAAAAGCAAAGCTTATTTATTGTGGTTTATTCTGTCTGGCAATTGAATTTATATATAGATTTCGATCCAATTAATTTTGTCAGGATTTTTGAATTCAGCTCCTTTCATTGCAATGTAACATGTTTCCCATTTGACATAATTTACATGGATTTCCAATAAATTCAAAAGTAATTTGCAAATACATTACCAGAGAAAATGTCAGAGCCTCTCTTAACAGTACAGTACAGAATCTTACGATTTTTTTTCTACATATAAACAAGTAAATATTAGGATACTAGTGTACATAAATAAAATCTGTATTTTATATTATTGACCTGTGTTCTTAGTTTTAGATAACTGCCTCATATGTTCATGTAGCATTTTTACCCCTGAAATATTTACATAAAACTTGTCCACATTTACAGTAAATAACCGTAATTGCCTACTGTGCTTTCAGCAGCCAAAAGCTGAATTGGCTAGAAACATCTGATGAAGATTCTTGGAATAAAGGTATGACTAAATTACATCAACTCCTATATACTATTACAAAGCGTTGAGAGGAATTTAATGGCATTTGTTAATTTACAAAATGCAACTTAGTGTTGGGTCCGAACTGCTCTAACAGTAGCATAAGCCCTGCAATTACAGTCAAGCTACAATTTATGGAACATACATTCTACAAAACTACAATATTTCAGTGTCTGCAGTGGCGTTGATAAAGCTGTGTTGGTTTCAAACAGGCAGCAAGCCAAATAACCCTTCATGTAGCAAACAAGCCTTAGCTAGTGCCATCTTGGAAGTCTGCATGCATTGACTCCAGCTTTATGCAGCATAGTCATTTAAGCACTGAACTGCTCTCACTGCCTACAGGTCTGAACTTCACAGTATATTTAACTATATCCACTCTAAGATAGCCAGAGATAGTTCTAATCCTCTCTTTTCACAAGCTCATAGTGGTTTGAGGATGTTTTGCAGTTCTGTGTCACTGACCAGAGACTCAAATGGTTGTCCAGAAAACACATTTTGTTGCTAGAACATTATGTAAGAGAACATTGCTGGGAAATATTCCAGTAATACATATTTTTTCCATTGTAAAACAATGGATAAAATAAATGAAAGTGTTTGTAATTACAAATACTTATTCACTATGTTCTAAGCAATGTTCCATTTGTAAAGCAATTTTATGCTGAAGCTCCTATAGCACCCAATTTTAAGTGACTCTTACTAAGGCATGATTTAATAATTAGCTATTTTTGACATAATTATCTGTATACCAGACTAGTATTTGTTTTTCTTATGGAACTCATATCAATTCACTAATATAATGGAAAGAAAATATATTTCACTGAAAACACAAACAAAAATACCTAGCACCAAACCAAACTTCTTCTAAACTCAGTATTAGGGCCCAATCCTGCACCCTCAGCTCATGTAAATTAAATAAAGTAATCCAGTTAGGGTTGTTTTTTTGTTTCTTTGGGTTTGGTTTTTTTTGTTGTTTTTTGTTTAGTTGGTTGGGGTTTTTTGCTAAAAACTCCCCATCTGTGCAAGTCCAGATCTACACATGGCTCTTAATGTTAGTGCACCTACATTTGTCCATGTTGGGTTTATGATTGAACAAAAACATGTATTTAGAATTTATTTATTAATTTCAGTTCTGTTGATACAGAGGCTTGATAAAAGATGATCCAACTGCATCATGGTTAGGCAAAGAGGACTTGCCCCTGCCTCTCTGGGTATAGGGAATACTGAGACGAGTAAACATTTCCATCCGTCTCCTGTGAGATTCTCAGCAACTTGTCCCTTAATTATGATCTCTTCTACTGTAAAAATATTTCTAAACAGGTGGTCTCTGAGATGGGTGAAGTGCAAATGAAAGTTAGCTTTTGTTCCATTACCTCTCTCTTCCTAGCAGGTGCAGTGGGCTGTACCTGTCTTGCCCTGACAGTGAATGCTCTTTTCTAGGTGTGCAGGCTCTTAGCACACTTTCCTGAGGAGAAGCAGCTCACATCTCCTTTCCTAAGTTAAAGAGGTCAGGACTGTGAAGCAAAGGGCCATTCCTAAGTAGTCATCGCCACAGAGACGAAATAGGCCCTGCTGGAAATAATGAAGGTAGTACATGCAGAAACTCAGGAGCCACCAGTGTGACCCAGATATCATTCAAAGACTTGTCTGCTGGTAGGATGTTCTGAAGAGACTTGTTATGTGACCCTTCTCAAACAGTGTCAGATATAAAGACCAAGTTTCAGTATCCTCAGACATGTGAGAAAGAAGGTTGTGCTCTTAGGTGTTTTTTTAATAATACATTTAAACATTGTGACAATTCACATTTTACATACATCTCTGAATATCAGGTGAGTGCTTTCAACCTACAGAACTTCTTGCCTTGAAAGAAAGTGAAGACAAGACCTCCACAGATAGCCTTCAGACAGGATGCCATTTCCCCAAAACATCTGACTGAAGTCCAGGCTCTTAAATCTCATGGATGCATTAGAAATGTCCCATTCAGAACTGTTATGTGATGCAGTTTCTGTGCCCTCTGCACAGTTGTCATATTTCACTAAGGACAGAAGAGATACTCAGATGGTGACAGCTGAATGTAGTGGGGAAGAGCAGTTCCATAAATAAGAGGCTAGTCCAAATCCAACCTATGCTGGAAGTTAAAATATGAGTCTCTTTGCAGACATTAGGAATTCAAAACATTAACACTGTCATTTTTTAAGTAATAGTATTTGTAAGGTTTAAAACCCCCTGGCCAATCATGATTAGGCTTCGCGAACGAAGATTTGGGAAGGGCTCTACCCACATTTGTTGCAAGCGCGTTGGTGGCTAAAAAGGCCAATATGAGACAGGCATGTCCGGTTGCACCCCTGGCCAATATTAGAAGATTAAGAGTTGATTACGTTGTCGTGCAGTGAACAGGAGGCATTCTGAAATCTCCAATGAAGCATTCTGAAGTCAAGTGATACTTACATACTTTATAAATAATCTAAGCTGATTGTTGCATTATCATAAGAAATAACACAGTTGCTTTCTAAACTAGCAAAAATCTCGTTTTATATTTTCTGTACAAACATATGCTAGTTAAAATTAGCCAATGAATTTGCAGAGAAAAAAACCTTGTCAGACTGTGCCATTATAACAATAAATAAACACCACAAATGAAAGCAAACATTTAGGAATGTGCTTGGCAAGAGAGTACCACATACAGTAATCAGGTAGCTGTGCAATAACAGTGAACATGTTTACCTTTACAGAGACATCTGTATTTCTAGGCACTTTGCTATCATGTTTGTAGTGATGTGGCCAGTTTAAAACTGAAGACCTCCAAAAACAAAACCTTGGAGCTTGAAAAAACAGAACTGTAAGATTTGTATTATCTATAGACTGGGCACAGGCCAATGGGTACATAATGCCAAGATAATACAAGCATTTGTTATGGAAATTGGGGTGCCAGAGTAAGCTATGTGAGCAGGTCAGACCAAGCATTAAATTGTTCTAATGATTCTGCATACAACATCTGAGCTGGATCATTAAGAGATAGCTTAAATATATCTACATTGTGTAGACACTCTTGCTGAACTTTGGATTGTATGTGAAGTAAGTTTTATCAATTAATCAATGGAAACCTTGTATTACAAATAAGCTCTCATCTTTCTGCTGTCCAGAAGAAAAGAACAGTGTCTAGTGTATGTGATATCCTAATGTACTCCTGGAAAATTATCACATTGGCAATTAATTTCTTTAATACTTTTTGTAAGCCTGGGATCATTTGGCCCAGGCAAAAGGGGTTCTTTCTCCTTGAAGAAAGGGAACCCTGTGTTTTTATTACTGTGATGTTCCATTTGTAGCATTTATCTTTACCACAATCCTGAACATATTTTGCTAGCTAGTAAGGGATATATATTTTATATAGATTTTTTTTTTCCCTGAGGCTGAGATCTGCTCTGGCAATGTCTTCAGCCATGACCATCCCAGAAGAGATGCTACAAATCAGCTTCAGCACCAGGGTATGAAATTACATAAATAGTAATTATGTTCCCGGCTCCCAGGAAGAGACCTGCCCTTGAAAGCCTTCAGCACATCACCACATGAGCATCTGTCAGGCTGAGCATCTTTCTGCATTCTTCTGTTTTGCAACAGACTACACACACCAAGTTACTTGTGAAGCACATAACAGCCTTATCCAGGCATGTTTCAACCTAAATAAATAACACTCATGTGAAATAACTGGTTATTTGCCTAACAGCAAAAGTCCCTCATTAGAGTGTGGCCCAAATTAAAATGTTTGTTGCAGAAACAGATTTCTTACAGTCACATTGCAAACAAATGTATATGCACAGTAGAAGACAGAAAAAAGTCCTTGAGCTCGGCTCTGGGATGTTTCCATCCTACAGTGCACAGATGAGATGTCTCTAGCTGCTTCCAAGCCAGGTCACCTGGCCTGAATGGCTGCTTTTAAACACCAGTGGCCCAACCTAGGCAGGCTTGTTACACGTGGTGACCCCACTCTGGCGGTGTGTGGGATGAACAAGAGACAGGGCAGCACTGTCAGCTTTTGTAGTCAGAGTACCACAGTTAACGCTAAGTTCTGGGAAGCAGACAATACCAGAGAGAGCACTCTGTGCCACGGCTTTACACACCAGCTTTCAGAAAGCACATGGAAACCATTTATCCAGCATCTTATAAAAGCACCATTGAAAGGTTGAACAGAGAGCACCGCATATACAGAATTGTGATCAAAACAGCGGACAGGAGCTGCTCAGGGAGCCATGGAGAAGCACACAGCCCAGAAGGATCCCGGCATGATGGAGTCCCTGAAGGCACGATAGATGAACAAGGCAGCTGGTCATCAGCCAGTTGCAACTGTAGAAATGGTCCAACTCTGTGTGACTCATGAATATGAATCCCTACACGTACTCATCCCTTACCCCATGAATCCTGCTACATGTAAGCAAGCCTGCCATTTATATTACTAGAAAGACTGAAGCACGTAATTGTTCACAGTTGACATGGACACCACCTCCCTGAATGCTCACTATTGAAAAACTTAGGCTCTTCAAAAGAAGAATGATAATTCTTATTGCAAAGCTTAGTCATCGTAGCTACATTACTGGGCTTTTTAGAGAATGTTTGTGAGCTACTATTGCTATTGTATGGCCAACTGAGTTCCAGTACATTAAATGTGTCTCTATAAAGATGTTTCCAACCTAGACAAGTAAATGTTGGGATTGTCCCTTTGTACTTTTGAGTTAAACACACACAGTATGGAAAAGAGTATGGAAGTACTAGCTACTTGTAAAAAAGGCACTATAACTGATTTAACTGTGGTAATTAGGTACATGCCTGTGCTACAGGTATCTGCAAAGAATCTGTTTCTCTCTGTGACTGAGAAAGTAATTCTACACTCATGGTAGAAAGGAATGACTGGTTTATGTATGGGGTTAGTACTGGTTTAAGTATGTGGTAAGACCAACTCCCACAGGAGACACGGATTCATGGAAGAGATGTCTGAACTGCATTTCCTATTTCTACCAGTTCCCAGAGGAAAATCAAAAAGACCTTTTCACCAGTGCAGTTATACACACATTAAAGCATCTCTTGGCCCTATTGTGGCAATTTGATGTGAGATCTTATTATATAGTTATGCCAAAAAATGGAAACAAAGAAATAGACTGTGAAGCTTCCCCTGAAAAGATCACCAGGTAACAAGTACTTCATTTTGGATGTTGACATTTTATTTCGGAATATGGTGAAAAAGGAAAAAATAGCAATAAAGGGACTAGCAGAATAGACTCCCTTTTCTTTACAATCAAATTAATCTATTTGGGAATTACTGTTGGAAAAATCTTTCTATCTGATATATTAGTGAAAAGGAAGCACTGGCAACAGCTATAAAGGAACAGATCTTCTGGGAAGAGGGAACTAAAACAGAAACTTGATTCTTTGTCAAGAGATGTAATTATTCACGTAAGAACCTTGGACTGAGTTATAAAATATTTTTCTTTAGCATTAGACTACATAATGGAGATTTTAGGGAAGTTATGGACTCCCCTGTCCATGCTTGTTCAGGAGGGTAATTATTTTTTGCAGCTCTCAACTCCAACGCGCGCGTGTGTGTGTCTCCAGGCTGAAGGCAGGTACACATCCCACAAGCAGCAATCCAAAATTTGAGTTGCTTCTCCATGAGGCTGAGGGTCTGGTTGACAATTAAAAGGCTCTCACCAGCCTTAGAGTCATTTAAACAGGAAGGAACGTGCCAGTACCACAGAACTGCAGACACAGTACCAGCTCCCAGTGTGAGGCTGTATGACACAGGTTAAAAATAAAACCAAAGAAAGAAGAGAGGGGGAGGGATTTCACCATGAAAAAGGGAAGTCTCAAGGTGCAGCTGTTAGAACAGAGGAAAGAAAGGAAGGAAGGAGCTGAGTCTTGTGTCCCTTTCTCCAAACCAACATTCTTGATCCAGCTGTGAAAGACCACAGAGTGACAGGACAGTCCTCCACCATCCTTTCACTTGCTGATCTTGATGGGGGCACTTCTAGAGTGATGTTTGCTTTTCTTTTGCACCTTAAAATTTTACAATCAAGAGATCAGTGTTATTCTTTGCTATCAACTGGCATTATCTCTGTCTTTGAATTGGTCTTGAAATTGAAACTGGAGAACCTGGCAAATCTCATATTCCTACTGTTTCTCCAAAAGCAGTCATCCATGTAAAGGGATAACTACATCTTATGTATGTGGGAATTTCAGGAGTTGAGGTATGCCTGCCACTAAGCTGCAGGAGTCATACGGAGGACTACATATATAAACCAGTACCCCTGAGCAAACCCATAGTTAAAGACTTCAGAAATTCTCCAGACTTAGCACAGCAGATCTTCTGAAACGTGGTGCATCTTATCTTTGGCCTTAAATAGTGTGATGTAGAAGGAGAGAACAGTCAAAGGCGAACTTCATGAATTCACATTCAAGGGAACAGAAACAGAAACTTTTATAAAGGTAAAAACCCTATAAAGGAAGACCAAAGTCAGCTTTAAAGAGCACTGCAGTGGAGTGGAAGCAAAGGGTTTGCTGCAGCTGTCAAAACATGGCAGCTTGGCCAAGAACAAGATGGATGTAGACTGGTCTGAACCACTTCCGCTTCACCCCCGAGGATGAGAGTCATAGATCAAGTGTGTTGCACTGTTGCATGAGGTCAGGATTCATGAAGTTTGAATCACCCCGTGGGCAGTTTGTCTGCGCACTTGCACTGCTCCTCAGAGCTGTACTTACAGGCAAAGCCCATAAATCAGCACACTTCTTTGATCTGTGTTTGCTCTTTTTAGTACCAAGTAATGTTGAGCACTGGCCAGTGATCCGAGAAGGGCTCAATCTGGTGTATCAAAACCCAGTGTCAACTGAGCTGAAACTAAACCTGCTTTGGCTAGTACAGAATAAGCCAATCTCAGTTTATGTACTGTTTATTTTGAATTAAAAAAACCCTGCTCTTCAAGCACATGCCATATATTACATATGTGTATGTTACCAAGCTTGGACTATAATTTATACTTGTGTCCAAATTACAAGTGTATGTTTATATACATGGGGATATGTGCACACACGTACACATGCGTATCACACGATGCCAGTTCTCTACTGCTGGACTATTCTTGTACCATTGTACTATTTATTGTACCATTCTTGAGTAAAAATACATAGCAATCCAGTACCTACTTATTTCATCCAAGCACTGTACTTTGGTTTTCATAGTAACAGAATAACTCGGCATCTTTAAAAAACCAGTGGCTTTCAAACTAAGAAAGTCTTGGTTGCTCTCGTGCTCCTTTCACCAGAAGAACAAGGAGGACTAGTGGCTATCCCTGACTAAATCCTACTGTCTCTTCTGCCTCTTTTTTGCCCTTTGGCCATGTTCTTTTACATAGACTCCACTATTTTGAGCTTAAAAACAGCAAGGCAGATTCCACATCCTTGCTCAAGGAGACAAAAAAAGCCAACAAAACAACCCTAAAGCAATTGTTCATTTACCTACTTCTAAAATAGGAAAAAAATTTTAACGAAAACCAAATAAAGCCCAAACAAAGAATGGGATTCTTCCTGTTACAAAAGCCAGTAAGTTATCTACAAAAACTTTGAAGATGAAAAATATGTTGTAAAAAATAAAAATATTATCCACTTAACACAGTACATAAATTTTCCCATATAATAAACTAGACAAACAT
Organism: Neopelma chrysocephalum; assembly: GCF_003984885.1. Classification (NCBI taxonomy): domain Eukaryota; kingdom Metazoa; phylum Chordata; class Aves; order Passeriformes; family Pipridae; genus Neopelma; species Neopelma chrysocephalum. The sequence goes on along the minus strand of NW_020897689.1, from coordinate 5,212,886 downwards.
ATTAAAATATTTTAAGTCTTAAAAAAGGGCAAAATTCTTAAAAAAATGACTCAACACTATTAAGGTTAGACTAAACATTATGCCAATGCATTCATTTGCATGACTTTTTGAAACATGACAATTGTCTGGGGTGTGCGTGGGTAGGTATTTATCTTCATGTAAGGGAAACACGGCAAGAACACTAAGGGTGACAGTTGCCATTTTAAAGTGGTATTTCACAAATAATCAAACAAAACCCCTACAAATACCAGTACACATCTCAAATACTGCAGGTCACATTCTACAACCCTTGACATTAAAAAAAAGAAAGAAAAAGCCAACAGAATTAATTCAAGTACATTTGGAGTAGGTCCCTTGTGAAGTACTGTTGTTTGCACTTTAGTTGCAATGAATGTGGACAGAGCTCTGCAAAAAACACAGAAGTGAGTGCGCCTTCCCCAGCCTTGCAAAGCAAGTCTGAGTTGAGGTACAGTGATCCATGGTTTGCTCAACATTGTGGATGCCCAAACTGGAATGAGAAATGATGCTTGAAAAACACTTTGAAGAAAATAATCTCTCAAAATGAGAAGTTAGCTTTGTGTAAAGGCAGTCTTTTTGGTATGTAATCCTATTGGGACACCAAGCATAGCACTCACTTCTTCCTGAATTCTGGTCACCTCAGAGCTAGCAATAAAGAAACCTTTATGTTGTCCTGGTCATCCTTCTGACCTGATGTACCCTTTGCCATAAGCCTCAGTCCACCATCCAGGTTAACCTAGCAGGTATCACACCCTGGCTGAAACATACATTGCCTCTTCTCAACTTGTGTTCTATACTTAGCTTTGTTCCTCAAAAGGAGAAGCACTTCCCTCTCCATGTTTCACTTGTTCCTTTGAAAATATCAGCAGAGAAATCTGCTGCCAGAGTAGTTAAAGTCTGGTGAATTCCCTGTGGTGCTGCAAGTCCCCTATGCTCTCATAGTCATTCTCTCCTGAAAGAGCAGTGTGATTTGTGTTAGGCACAGACAAGGTCCTGTCTTCTTCTTGGCTCACTGACTGGATAGCTTCATAGTCCGGCTCCAGCTCCCCGTTTGGTCTGTCCGCTGACTGAGGCACAGTGGTAGAATTTAGGGTGTTTTCAAAGTCTTTCACACTTGCATAGAGGCCACTGCAAATAGATGGGGACCTCTGAGATGCAATTTCTTGAATACAGGTGTAAGGAGAATCCAGTGCCTTGATGGCCTGTCCCGGCTTACTCACTGACGAGTACATGGCAGAGATCTAGGAAAAGGAGACACCTGCTGAGTATCCAGGCATGGCATAAAGCTTGTGCATCAGTCTGTGCACTTGTACCACAAGGATGTTGGTTACTTAAGAAAAAACAGGATCTTCTAATAAAAACATATCCTTTCTTAAAAGGGTATGGGTTTTTCTTAAAAAAAAAAAATTACTTCTTACAAATCCCTTCTTTTCTGGCATGCATTTATAAATTGATTTTTTTTCAAAAAAAGGAGGCTTTATAAAATAAGTTTATAAATGTAAAAATTCTTTGAACATAAATCCCTGACAGGCAAATCAGACCTGGGCAAAAGGGAATGGCTTTGTGAGCAGGAGCTCTTGCAAATTTTGCTGTGGTCCTGGAGCCAATTTGGACTCAACAGGGAGACAGGCATCAAATGGATGATCAGGTTGAATTGCTGTAATGTAGGAGAAGGATGCTGTCTGATCCTTGGGGCTTTAAAAATTTTTTTTGTTATTATTTTTAATGGTAGTGTCTATTTTTCTGCTTTTACAGACACCCCAATAGGAGGGTAGTTAATTGTTGTGCTTATAGGCAGAACTAAGGAGGCACGAAGTCATGTGAAGACAACATAAAAAATGTCTGCTCTGTTGACTACACTCTGCCTACAAAGAGGAGCTGCACCTCAGTCACTGCATATCAGAACTTTATGCTAGAGAATGAAACCTCTCATCTATAAACACAAGAGAGGGAGGAGCCAGCTCCTAGCTCTAAAAATCCCCTCTACTGAGGTGGTATACTTCAAGAAGTGCACAAAGGTGGCGCTTCATGAAGAGGTGAAGACCACATCCACATATGTTCTTCTGCTCAGGGCTTATTGGGGCTGGTGCCAAGCACAGGCATCAGTCTTGACTCCCTCTGCCAGTCCAAGTGGATACTAACTCTTGCACAGGGCAGATGTCTGATATTCTCTGCACTGCTTCTCTGGTACCCAATATCACAATGCAACATAGCTCTTCTCTTACGTTTGAAGTCTTTCCCAAGCATGCAAGGCCACTCTGAATTTGCATCAGCCCAGTTAAAAGAATACATTGGCATGAAAATGTCCATTATGGTTAAGCAACACTGATGCAGATGAACCAGACCACTTCTGTTAATTCTGGGATGGTTTTTCTGGTTTGGTTGTTTGTTTGGTTGGTTGATTTGGTTTGTTTGTTTGTTTGGTTTTTGTTGGTTGGTTGATTTGGTTGGTTTGTTTGGTTTTTGTCTGGTTGGTTGGTTGATTTGGTTTGTTTGTTTGGTTGGTTTTTTGTCTGGTTGGTTGTTTTTTGTTTGGTTGGTTTTTTTTTAGAGAGACACTGAATTGCAGGTGGCAGTACTTCTTACTTTTTACGGATTTCAGCCAACCAAACAAAAATGGGTCTTCTGCTCATCTAATAATTCAACCCT